>NW_024582415.1:1408501-1592971 GCF_018398535.1 Haplochromis burtoni
ACATTTTACATAAGGGACGCAGAATATGTTGACCCTTTTTGTGCCGCCAGTTTCAGCTGAGTGGAGCCATCATGACTTTGACCTTGCATTAAAGGCCAGCATATTTGTAAAGCAGTAAGCTCACAGAAATACACAACTTATGCAGATTTCTTCTCAGTTCTTTTTTTAAAATTTCAGTTTCTTTGCTGACTGGGCTTCATTTCAGACTGCACTTGAGGCATGTTGCTGCTTTCAGTTGAGTGTTGACATTATTCACCTTGACCCTTATCTTAGTCAAAAGTGGAACAGCGTAGGCTAGACTTTGCAGACATCTGAGGTTACAGGGACTATATAAACCAACCTCAGTCATTGCACGTTTGCTCCGACATCTCAGTGTGACTGTGAACATATAACCTATAAGAAATAACTCATGTAGAGGGGGGGGGGTCTTGCTCTGTTTTTATAAAGGAAGTCTTCACCACAGTGCTTTTGCACAAACTGTTCTCTTAAATCTTCTCTGGTCACACTCTTGCAAGTCAAATTTTGCAGCGCATATGCTCACACACAAAGTCTTTTCAAGCAGAAATCTATTCTGCTTCATTTTACATTTAACTTAAGTCTAAGTGATTTAACTACTAAACACATAACTTTTAAAACAAACCACAAAGCTTTCACTCTATTTCAAGGTAAAATAGGTAGTAGGGATGTTTCATATCATTGGGGCAAGAATAAAAGCTACCTTAGGCTACAGAGTGTATTCTACTATTAGGTTCCTAAATTTGATTTCATTGTGCAAAATATAATTTAAAAAAATTTCAGGAAGTCAAAATTTACAATGAAGACATATCAAAATGTAATATAAATAAAAACACAACAAACTCAAAGTGAACTCACATACAGAACAAATAAATGCTGATGAGCCTTAAGTCAGCAGCAGCAGATTTCAACTGTTGGTGCTGAGCTATTTCATATATGTGTACACTAAAACAGGTCCCATGTCTGTCTTTTGTTACCTTTCATATGATAGTAGTCAGTATGGCATATCTGTCATATCATAACTATACAAAAGATTCATGTCGTCTAGCCATTAAAACAGGAAACCTGTGCTACCGGCATGCACGATGCATGACAAAAGGTGTGAGCTGGTGGTAAACTGGCTTCGAATTGTGGTTGACATCATGGGAGGGAAATGTGTGGTCTCTATGACACAATTGCCAAGAAAGCAGCAATGTGCACTTATGTGGTAATCAATTGTATACCTATTTCTAACCAGATGCTAAAGAACTTTATTAACAATATGAATGTCACGGTTCCATGACGCTGGTTACTACAAATCCCAGATGTGAAAGCGCTGGTCCGCACCGGTGGAGAAGATCTGAGAATTGTCAGGGTTTAAGGCCAAGTGAAGGACTCGATCAGAGTGACCTGGTTAAAAAAAGAAAAAGGAAAAAAAATTATTATTTAAAAGAACTGAAAATCAGTTCTTGTTGTTGCTATAAGTAGTAAGAAAATGCCACATTAACAGGGAATTAATATTGAATTGTACTACCTTGATCATAATGCCTTTTTACATTTTTATGTTTTTTGATGGAATCGCACATCAAAAACCAGGATTAGAAAGAAAAGTTGACAGACATCTTGGATTCAGGAGATAATGAAATAAAAGCAACGTGAAGTTAAATGGAAAAAATAGATAATACCAAAAACTAAACACTATAAGCACTCTGTTCCAAACCTCACTTCGCACATATTTGTCTGTGATTCAAACAAGCATCTCATTCAGTAACAACTTCTCCTTGTTTGCCAGTACAACTGAGTCAATCAGAGCCTTATTGGCAAAAATGAGAAGGGGGACTTTATGACTGTGGTTAACCAAGAAAATGGTGACTAAAAATCTGCCTACAGAATAACGGCCTGCATTGGTGCAACTCAATGGGAGCTACACTATTTTGTTTTTGTTTGTTTTTTTCCATTATGAAAACAAGTCAATTTCCCTATCTTATCATAACCAGTATTCCTATGGGAATAGGACTTTACCACAAGGGTTGATATCAGTAATTATACTTCTGAAAAATAGCGCAGAATGACCGTCAAGTTTTCATTTAAAATATAAAAGTACAAAAAAACTTAAATTAAAAAAAGTAAATTTTGAAAATTACTTGATCATTTTTTTATTAAGTAAAATTATTCAATATTACATATTAGTGGGTTTTCAGTAAAAGTGTCTTTTGCATTCAGTGCTTGGTTTGAGCCCCCCTGACCAGAAAAAACAGGAATTTAGCATTTCTGTTAGCGGTTTATTTCTCATTTTTTCCCCCCTTAAGCCGTAAGGTTTTCTAACACCAGCTCACAATACTACAGGACAGTGAGACAGCTCATATTAAAACTAGCAACCTTAGTTTCATATTCACTAGAGGGAAGCCCAGAACACGAATCACTCAGCACACGATGGCCATTAAAGACATTAGTGGTAGGTGACAGAGCTGCTGCACTGACAACAAGTGCTTCTGTGAGAATATTACTCACTGTGTTCTTGACGCAACAACATTTGTTCCTATGAGTGTGTTGTCAATGTGTTGAGACTAAGTTGAGATAGTATCAGACATCAGTGCTGATACAATTTAACGTTGCATTAAACAGAATTATTTACTTTATTAATAAAAAGGTTATAGTAATGTAGAACAGCCTTGTGTGTTTTTTGGTTTTCTAACCTGTGAACTGGTAAATGGGGCTGAGAGAGTGAAACTCCCACACCCAAGATGTGACTTTGTGATGAGGTAGGCCATGACCTGTAACCAGATATCTCTTCTTTTCAGCCCATTGTAGAGAACAGATCTGCAAATGAGGATAAATAGTAATAGTTTATCCAGCATTTTTAAATACAGCAAAACAAAAATATCCACAATACTGTAATTCTCAAGCACCTGTGAATTTGTTTGCACAGAAGTAACACAAGATGCTGATTGTGTGTCCCAGATTCTCAGCTCACCATCTTTCCATCCCCCTCCTGTAGCAATAATGTTCCCCTGCCATGGGCACCACCTCATTGCCTTACAAAATAACACACACAAAGGTGGATACATTAACAGCATTTTTAAATCTCTGTTTACTAACCCAAAATCCTTACACATTAAAACCATTAGCCTCTTATTCACATTTAACTGCTTTGACGTCTGCTCAAACTCTGTAACTCTGGCTGTGTCAGCCTTTAAAAATGCCAAACAGTTGACTTTTAGCCTCCAAATCCAAGTACACAGACCTTCACAGCACTGGGCTGCTTCACTGTCATTATTGGCTGACTTGACATTTTTTTTCCCATGATGTCATCATCCCAGATATGGAGAAGGCCTTCTGTGGAGCCGCTGGCCAGCCATTTGCCTCCTGGTGACCACTGCAGACTGCAGACCCCCTCCCTCTGGGTGGTTGCACCTACCAGAGGTGTGAAAGCCCGTGGGTCAAGGTGACAGATATGTCCAAGAACAGATCCACTGTCAGAAAAAACACTGCTTTTATGGACACTTTTATTGATTAAGTGTCTCCTACCCTGTCCGTGACTAATTCATCTACATTTCTTCTATTAAAGAGATAAAGCTGTATGCCTTTAGCTCTTATCCTAAGCCTATCTATCCTATTTATTCATTCATTTATTTAGCATAATTTCCAAATTGGTCAATCTTTTCCATTTCATTATTAAGCAGCACCTTCTTTAAATACCAGAACAAACCAAATGGGTACCTGCTAAGTAACTGCTGTTTCCAAGAAAGCGCTCTCACCACAGCCAGGTGTGACAGCAGAAACCTCATGTTCTGCTTGTGTTCGACATCCCACAACTAAAGAGTCAAAGAGAGACAAAGACACCACAAACAGTCATCCTGCTGATTCAGTAAATATGACACTTCCCTTCTCACAGAGCCCCCCCATACCACATTTGGTTTGAATAAGTTTCCAACCTCTATGAGCTCATTTACCTGTATCTCCCCTCGTCTAGTCGCGATACTGAGGGCTCTTCCATCTGTGCTCCAGCACAGAGACGAGACTGACTGACGATATCGGCATCCTGATTGTGGACTCAGGTCCAGATGTCCAACCAGACCACGAGTTTCTGAATTCCAAATGTAAACTGAAGAGCCGAGTCCTAATGCAACCATGCCACTACAGCTGCAGTCGAGAAGGTTAGTGTCTGAAATGACAAAGTTGCAAAAACAAAGGACTACAGAGGACTATATCGTAGGCATAAATTATTGATGAACAGGATGAGCCTTAATTATAAACTTTTTTTTTTTTGTTAAATCTGTTATATCCACCAAAGTGTTTTCAGTAAGTATTTTTCAGAAAAAAAAACAAGTAGCAGATGTTCCAGGTTGTATTTTTGTTGCCCATATGGCTATGCTATTTAAAATAATGAAATTTCACCAGCACACCCCAACACAACCACCATCATTCGTCAAACATGATGGAAATGTTATAGCACGTAGATGTACAACTTCTTAATGGCCCAATACTGATAGAAGAAGAAGTGTCACCTGATCCTAATCCAGAACAGCATGCTTATCAGTTTTAAATGCAAATAAGCCCACAAATAAGCACCAACCAACAGTGGTGAAGTAAAGGCCCAGCAGAGCATCTCAAGGGAGGAAGCACCACCTTTAATCATGTCCATGCATTCTAGACTTCAGGCAGAATTAATGCAATGCAAAGGATTATTAGTTTGTTCAATTACTTCTGACCCTTTAAAAATTAGATTATTTATAACAGTGACTATAATTCCTAAACAGCTAATGCAAAGCATTATTAACCCCAATGAATTTAAGCTGAAAACTACATTTCAGCCACATTTGGATTGTTTTACAGTCTACTGTGGTGTCTGTGAAGGTTCTCAGTCACCCAGGTCATTGTAGTCTAAGGTGCTTGGAAAGAAACATCTACTGTGGTGGTGTACAGAAGCAAAAAAACAGTATTTGTAAAAGTCATTTAGGGCTTCATTTTCTCTTACAGTAATCATTCAGCAGTGATGGTGCACCCAACTTAACCACTGACTTCCCGTGCAGGCTCAGAGTGGCTTTGCTCAGAGTGGCAAATGGCTGAAGATCATATTTTCTTTCATCATAACCTTCAATGATAAAATATAATTTAAAAGATATTGTTACAAAACATACATTGTACATCTGCTGTTAATCCATTAATTTTCAAACACTTTCTTTGTTGTGTCGTGTTTTTGACATGAATCAATAGTTGCAGCAAGCATCCACATTGATGTGCATTAAGCACTCGTTGCATTAAACTAGAACGTGTTGAAACTAGTGATGACAGCTAAAGTACCTAAATGTGAATAAAGTGTCAAGAGAATTTAACACGTGATTTCTTTCAAACTTTTCTTCCTTATTGCTATTCCAGATGTCATCTTTGTTGTCTTTGTACGCTTCCAAATTTCTCCAGACTTCAAAAACTGGTGTGCAGTCTGATAAAGTAAACCTATAATTACATCATCCAGCATTCAAAAAACAAAGCGAAAAAAAAAACTGCAGCGTGATCAAAGTATGTATTTGGGTTCCCCAGTATGACATCATGTAGTATCAGTCCAGAGATCATTCACACAATTATTCATACACAGCAAAATCTCCAGTGTTAAATTAACACTGGAGATTTTGCTGTGTAGAAACATGATCTACCTGAGCGATTGAGATTTTCAGGTTCTTGAACTGCAGGTCTCCATACCCATCGCTGTAAAACAAAAACAAAAAAGGGAAAAGAATTATTACTATTCAGGTTTCAAAAATATCTAAAATTAGCATATCATTGAAAGTTAGCATTAGCAATATATGCAGATTTACTTTTTTGTATGCTTTATACATCGATCTGTTGCAGGGCCATAACACAAGACAAGAAAAAGTATTCACAGTTAAAATCAATTCAGAATAACCAATCACCCACTGCATGTCTTTGGACTTCACACAGAAAGGCCCCAGACTCTACATAAACCCAGGACCTTCATCCTGTGAGGCAGATGAGCTAGCCACCACACCACCATCTCTGATAGGATAATAACATTTTATTATTCTTATATCAAACTGATTGTGTTCTTTTATTTTATTTCACTTCGAGCAACTTTTGGAAACCACACACATACAAAACTTTCTGACTTTTTTCACTTTTAAATGAAAACTTCTATGTTCGTGTATGAGACGATGACTTGCAGAAGTCAGTTTAGCATCCCCCTCAAACTATTGCATCACAACCACACACAGACACAAACGAGGAAGTGCAGCTTCCTTAAACAAACCTCTTGTGGGGCATTTTCTGCAGCAGGCCGTGTCTTTGCAGCGATCGTGCACTCTGTGTTCACCAACTTAACAGACTCAGAGTGAGACGAGCCTCCCACCAGTGCTGCCTCTGGTGAAATCAAATGACATCATAGAAAACGTCCAACAGCTCTCAGGTAAAAATGTACTGTGTCAGTATGATGATACACCTGGTGAAGATTAAAAAGAATGAATGTTGTTTCTAGATATGGGCCTAGGGGAGTGCATGCCCGTGCATTTTAAAATCAGCAGTGTCATATAAGAACAGTGTTACCCAGCTGAATCATAAATATGCTGTTCAAGTGCAACACCAACAGCTTGGGTACAGTCCCCAGTGGTGACTAGGGTCTTCATGTGGCAGGATAAAGTTGGTTGGAGTTTTTTAAACTAAAATATTTATCCAAATTACACAAACATTGTTGCATTTTTATGACATACACATTATGCTTTAAATCCTGAATCAGTCGTTTTCCCCCTCTTCTAAAAATCAGTCGTTTAAAACCTGACTTCGGGTAATTTTTGAGTTTAATCACACTTTTAATGACCTAACTTATGTGAATATGCCTGGCATCAGTATTGCATTATTATTATTACTGAACTTCTGTGTGTTGTTTAATACCTTGGATTTTTCCTGGTAGGACTCCCTGTCCCGGTTCATGCTTTCTCGGTGGAGAATCGAGCTCCAGCCTCTGACAGATGGTATCAAACTCGAAGCTTGGCTCACACTGCCGCCCAGGGGCCAGTGGGGTACTTGCAACAGGGCTTTCTCTGCAGCGCCTCTGGATGATCCGCCTCCTGAAGCATTTGTATGTGACTTCATGGGCCTCGTATTGTCCCTGAGCAGACAAATAACAATTGTTTTTTTTAATACCATCTCAAAATAAGGTTATTCAAAATGTACTAAACAGTAACTTTATATCATTAGAAACTAATCTATTAAGAGCCTAACTTCCTCTTAAGATTTTTTGAAACCTTTCATAGCAGATGAAGATTCTGTAGTTATTTAAATGCTTTACAGTGATTACTGAGGAAACCACTGGAAAGTTTGTATGGTTAAGTGTTTGCTGAGGTTCCTCTAGTGCTAATAATCTGCACTGAGCATTCAGGCATGTTTATTATTGTTATGATTATGATAATAATAATAATAATAATAATAATAATAATAATAATAATAATAATAATAATAATAATAATAATAATAATAATAATAATAATAATAAGTTCCCGATGTCTGTTTTTAATGTTTTCCAACATTAAAAACAAGTGATATAGACATCAGTCTCAATATTAATTCCGTCTTATGCTTTTTATATTGAACACACCTAACAAAACTAAAACATAAGGCATTGTTTGTTTTGTTTTGTTTTGTTTTGTTTTGTTTTGTTTTGTTTTGTTTTGTTTTGTTTTGTTTTGTTTTGTTTTGTTTTGGGGGTTTTTTAAAAATATTTTCAGCTGACCCTGTAGTCGGCCTATATAGGATTCTGTAGTGTAGCTGAAAGTCGAGTATTTACATGTAAAGTTCACTTATTATTAGTTTTATTTTGCTGCTGAGTTTCCGGTATAGTCGCTTTCACCGTTTCTCCGTCCAGCTTAACGCGACTATTTCCTCTGATCCGCCCCAGAACTTCTGGAAGGAGAGCCCCAGTTCAAGCTACGGTTTGCGCTTTCCCCTCCAAGATGGAGGCTTTGGGAGGTTATCCTACCAGGTCCTCCAACCCAAAAGCGAAAAAGTTAACTGTGCTGTTGAGCATGACGGTGGGTGTGGGGTGTTTATTTCTTCTGCAGACCCAGCTGGTGAAACCCAGAAAACCGAAGGATTTTTATTCTTTCGAGGTGAAGGACGCGAAGGGCAGGACGGTTTCTCTGGAGAAGTACCGAGGAAAAGTATGTCCACATCATCAGCCGTCGTTTCAGACTGAGAATAAATCTGTTTAACTGTTTAACTTTCCCCGTGTCAGTTTGGACTTGATTTATTTGCAGAGTGCGTATTTTTAAGAGCTTTTTAAAATAACTGTGCACTGCTCCTAATCCCCTCCTTTACAGGCGTCCTTAGTTGTAAACGTGGCGAGTTACTGCCAGCAGACGGAGGCGAACTACAAGTCTCTACAGGAGCTCCACCGGGAGCTGGGCACCTCTCACTTCAACGTCCTGGCCTTTCCCTGCGGACAGTTCGGGGATACGGAGACCGGAACCAGCCGGGACATCGAGGCTTTCGCCAAGTCAGCCTACGGCGTTACCTTTCCTTTCTTCAGCAAGATCAAAATAATGGGATCAGAGGCTGACCCTGCTTTCAAATTCCTCACAGGTTGGGAGAAAGACTTTTAACGAATATCATGACTGTGGGATCACTGAGTGAGATCACAGAAACGCTGATTACATATTTATACCTGCTCCAAGTGCAGGATGTATTTAATGATGGAAGGAAGTCAAATTTGGAGCTGTCACCAAACCTCAAATACTTAACAATTGGTCTCACCTGTATTCCAGGTACAAGTGTTGATAGTCTAAAACCAAACTAGATTAGGCAAAGCCTACTTTTACTTCATCTGAGAGGAAAATAATCTGTTACTGTTGTAAAATGTGGAGCTGAACGTAAAGTTTTGTATTTTTCAATCACCCCAGGGTAATTTAATGAGTTTTTATGAACATGATGCACCTGAAAGAAGACCTGCAGAACAAGTCTATGAACTCCAGAGGTAACTGGAATATAAAGTATGGTTCTGATCTATTCTGTGATTACAAGACTAGATGGTATAAAATTTTATCAATTCAGTGTCATATCTGCTAAGTAGCAACTTCATTTATGTTTGTAAAGCAGCAGAACTGACATTCTGTTCCATGCATTAGAATCTGTTTTTATTAATTAGCTGTATTTTTACAGTTACAGTTAATATTATTAATATACAGTAACACAACAGTCGTGGTGAGCCATAATAATTAGCAGTAGCCAAGGGGAATTTATCATTTGAATTAATGCTATTACAGCATATGAACATAAGTATGCACATTTGAGTTTTTTAGTATTAGGTTTTCACTTGATTTTCAGTTACAACACATACATTTTTCACTGCACTATCAAATTATATAATATTGAAATGATACTATAGGCTTGTGTAGGTATTTTCTTTTATTCTTATTTTATTTATTTAATATAATTTTTTATGCATGTATTATTTTGATTTGATAGTGTCCACTTCTGTTAGGAAGTAGCTAAAAGGAGTTATTGGGGTTCTTTTTTTCTGTTGTTGTGGTACTCTGCTATTAAGTTATTAAGTTAAGGCTTTTGGTATTTTAGCATCTTATTTTAGCATCCTGTAGTCTACCTAACTGTCAGTGTTTTTAAGCATATTTTAGACCCTGATGTGTCTGTCTCTGTTTTATCCTGGTTTTACCTTTGAGGAACATTTTTTGTCTTCAGTGTGTAATAGTTTGTTTCACTATATGGAAACTGAATTACTTGTTGCTGCCCATCTTGGGCAAACAACTTTAAAGATTGCTTAAAAATAAGATAAATTAAAAAGAAAGAAAGAAAGAAAGAAATGTAGCATTAACGACTGTTCTGCGACATCTTGTTTGTTTTTCAGATTCTGTGAAGAAAATTCCAAAGTGGAACTTCTGGAAGTTTCTGGTGAACCCAGAAGGGAAGGTGGTTCGATTCTGGCGAACAGACGAGCCCATGGAAAGCATCAGAGAAGAGGTCACAGCGATGGTGCGGGAAATCATCCTAAAGAAACGAGTGGAGCTATGATGGCCCCTAGTGATCGGTACTGGACATAGCACTGCTTTATGTCTGTGTTTCCTGAGCTGTGGAAGCCAGGAAGGACTGAACTGTTGACAGTGAGTGTTGCTTGGAGAGGGTTGTCATTCCAGAAAGATGCAAGATGAAAATATCAGGCAATCACCGTGATGCAATGCAAGTCAGAGTGTGTGTGCGTGTGTGTAAATGAGTGTATGTGGGGGTGTTTATCCTGTGGTCAGTGATGAGCATTTCTTAAAATGACCACTGCTGCAGCTGCAGTGGTTATTTAGCTTTTCAGTTGTTGGCATTTTGAAATGTTCAGCTTTCCTTCTTTTCATCTCTCCAGTGTTTACATTAAAATCTTTTTTAAGAGGAAGCAAATTAATTGAGCCTGATTTGACTGATTTGAGCCCAGCAAACTGTGCAGCATCTATCAAACAATAAAAAGCTCTCATAAGTATTTGTTTTAACTAATGACTTTAAGATTTTTCATTTAGATGTCCTGTGTTGTGGGTATCGAGTGTCTTTCTTAACTGAATAATTAAATCACATTACAAATTACCTGCTAATGTTAATGCATTGATATTAAGGCCATCTCCTTAAATATGGTGCTGTAGTTGATTTTTCTGAATATTTATGGCTATGAAAAAATAATATAAAATAGACAATAGAATCAATGAATCGCATCTTAGTACTGATAGCAGTGAAGGGTGACTACAGACATCACTGTTGGTGTGGATTAAATGGACAGTTGGAGGGCAGCAGCAGGTGAGCTGGCACAGGAAGAAACTACCAGCTAACAAGACACTGCCTTCCAGCCACCCACAATTCAACTTCACCTTCTGTCCTTATAATAAAAAAAATTATATTTTCTTTGCAGAGTTTGCAAACATTTAAAAGTCATATTGAATGGCTTTTGAGCCATTAGTGTGACCCACAGTGAAATGTAACTGTTAAAGTAGCAGAGCAGTGTGAGCTGGCTGAAGAAACGTCAGCTAACATTACACTGCCACCCAACCAGTCACAACACATCTGTCCATGTAAATGCAAATGCGTGGATTTGACTGCGCTGTACCGACGTCCAGCTGCTCATTTATCAGTATGCAAAATGTAGAATTGTCTCCCAGCTTTACTCTCGGCTGACTTCTTATTATATACTATAATATAATAAGAAGCGGGTTACGTGGCAGTGTCGGCAAACATGTTTCAGGTGAGTTGACAGTAGCAGTGAGGAGTGCAGCTGACAGCTGTCAGTCAAATAGCACAGCCAGCAGCAGTACACTGCCGCACTGACACTGCAAGATCAGCAGAAAGAGGAAGGAGGCACCCAACAAATGAAGCGGGAACATTTCTGATTATTTTAATGCCAGTTTCACTTTAGTTCCCCCTCTTACCTTGAAGGGAAAGTGCCGCTTTCCTGTAAAATCTCGCAACATCCTCCTCCTGATCATAAAAACAAAAACACCACAAGCTCAGCTCATCATCACGTGAAACTAGTTTCTAACATCTTAGTCTGTGCTTTCAAAGAGTTATTCACCAAGGTGTGGACTATTTCAAGTATGCTGCTATTAATATAAGTGACTGTGTGTTTTGGGTTTTTGTTTGTTTTTTCTACACCACTATACGTAGCACATGCTGTGGTTAGAAGAACCCAAATAGGAAGAGTCCCTGTGTTTAGTGTTTGAGTTGCCTGGTAGCAGCAACAGCAACAGCAACCGATCCTAAGTAACATATAACATGTCTTGACTGCTCTACTGAGGCTATTTTAATTGCCCGCAACTATGTTATAACTTACTTACCCATCTGCGTGAATCTTCACTCCAGCGTTTCAGGCGCATCTTCCATTTCCTTCATTTAAGCATGCCCCAGTCCCCACTATCTCAGTCCTCCCTATCTCAGCCCAAGTGAGGACACTGACCGGTCATGCCTGGTGCACCTGTTGTCTCCTCTCCTATATACTCTCACTGGGCGGACGCCGGAGCGGGAAGCAAAGTCCTCTGCTGTGCTATTGGCAGTTAGGTCCATTTCCCCCCTGTTTTTAATTAAGCGGCCTATAGACTCGCTCCTATTCAGGGATTCCCTTCGCGTCCTGGTTTCTAATGGAAACAAACAGACAAAGAAAGAAAAAGAAAAGAACAACGCGGTAATGTTATAAAGGTGGAGGTGGCTGCGTGTTATCAGTTGATGTCCTAACTTAGACAAGGACAAACTACTTCACCTTTATTTCTTTAGGGTGGTGTCAGTTTGCACACTTAATCACATGGTTTACAGATGCAGGCTTTTATTCAGCTTGTTATGTCGCTGAAGAAAGCATAATTTTAAATATAAAGGCTAATGATGATTATCGGCTATAGTTACATTAGGAAACAGGTAGGATCGTGCAGTTTGGCACCTTTAAAGCACACGAAAATGTATTGTAAGTAAATCATAAATTACAAATCCTGAAAACATGCCAAAACGAGAACTGAGACCCTATCGAAATTCAATTATTATTATTTATATATTTATTTATTGCTAAATTGTAGGCCTAATAAGTTGTTTTAGATGTTTGGAAGTGAATTCAAACACCAGCAAATTTTGACAACATATACTAATAAACACTCCGCAAACTGCAGATTTTACTGATTGGATTTAATGCGTTGTCATAAACTTGTAACAGCTCCTCTGGTGGGCAATCATTGGCCGTGTTTTGCGGGTAAAGGCCCTGTATCCGCGGGCCACACCGTTTAATGAGGAGCTGCTCTGGCGCTAAGTGGGCCGAACGGCGCGAGAGCACGCACGTTCTTGCCACCTGCCACTTCCATATGCGCTCGCACCTCGAGTGCGAGCCCGGGACAGTGCGCCAGATGCTCCATCGGGCTGTCATAGAGTCCAAATGATAGACATAAAAGGTTAAGCTCTCAAGATAACCCACAGTAACCTTTAATTTATCATCACGTCCAACAGAAACAACAACAACAACAACAACAACAACAAACGGCTCAGTGTTTGTTATTTTTACTTTTAACCTGGAAAATTCACAAATCTGTGGCAGAGCAAACAAAATTACCACATAGCACTATAATCTAAATCCATCCATTTCTCATTCATAAAATAAAAATGGTTAAACTAGTTTGGTTTTGTTTTTTTCATCAGTATAAAATGTATCAAATTTAAACAGCCGGCATTTTCATGTAATATTTTATTTAGCCAGTTCATTTAAGTTTTTTAAATGAGTTAAATGTGAATTAGCTTTCATTTGCCCAGAACCTTACACGTCTGTATCCCACCACAGGAACAATACGTATTTTTCCCGCTGGACTCCGTCGGGCTTGCAGCCTCTCTCCAGGTTTGAGTTTAGTCACCTTAGAAACGCATTGTGTCTGTATTTTCCTTTCTCCTCCCGCATTGTTCCCCGCAGTTTGGCGGTAGCTTAACAGGTCAAAAGTGTCACAGCCAGCTTATACAATGCTTTGCCCTGTGCCATGCTCTCACCAGCGGTGCTGGTCAGATACAAAAGCATTTGTTTGCTGTAAAAGTGGCTCAAGGCCCGGCTGGATGTCGAGCTCAGCACACGTGCAGATGTTTTCTATAATAAAGTGGCTGAAATTTGACATTAAGCATCAGATTGTGGCCAAGGTTGGCCAGAATGTAACAAGGGAAGTAGGATGGTTTAACTAGATAATTATTATTGGGCTATCTGCATCTATTTAGAAGCAGCTGGACAGGTCAGAGGTAAGAATCTGCCACACCTCACTCTCCTCATCATTAAGTTTCTTCTTGAAAGTTAAGCACCACATTTCTTTTGCAATGACTAAATTGATTTAAAAAGTTTCTCTGTAATGCAAAGCCAGTTTAAAGCTGGATTTAAAAAAAAAACATCAGTCAAGTGGTCTTTAAGTATAAATTTACTATGAGTTATTTATCGGTTAAATGCACCTCAACTTCCCTTGGTGGTGTAACTTTCCATGGTCTTTAAAAAAATAGTCAGGCCTGTGTTAATCAGTTCTCCATCTCGCTATCAGGTTCTTCTTATCTGCACTCGCTGTGTTAAATGCGGTGTTCATGACAGCAGGAGTGTCAGTACTGTAAACTGTCCCCAGTCAAGGGTCTGCACTGTTGCCTTCACTGCTGTAAAACAAACAGGCCCTGGTTGTGGAAGTTTAGACAGGTGCCTGACCTGAGATTGTCCAAATGTCTTGTGTACCAGCCAGGTTCTTACAGCTAAAGATTTCAACAGTGAGGTGGAAGAAAGATTTTCAAAGGTCAGAAGGTAACATCCTCTTTAGATAAGTTAATCTCTTCTTCTTGGTTTAATTTCCTTTTTGTTTTGTTTTTGCCTGGTTTATGGTGGTTTGGGTTTGTTTTTTGTGTGTTAAATCCGATTTTCTGTTTGTTTGCTTTTTTAGATAGATGACACAGCTAAAGTCTTTCCCTCTGGGTATACTGTTTATACAACTATTGTGTTAGCAGTCAGGTTCACAAGAGTGATAAGTCAGGAAATACAGCCCCCAAAAAAGAGAGAATCTGTTTACATTTCCAAAAAGGATATAAACAAGGATGTTGGCTGCACTACATCAATGCTCTGTCCACTCTTTCAGGCCACACAGTCACTCAGACAGAGACAAAGCCCCTGCTTCTTAAAGCAGGTCATAGGATTACATTTGTTTCACTGCTCAAACAAGGAAAGTTCACAGTTTATTTCCATTTGCCTAATTATCACCTAAGCTCCCTTATCATCTTAAAAAAAAAAAAAACTTGAGTCAGCTACATGAAAATGTACACATTGTTTTACACTTTTAAAAACATTTTTATTTCCAAATATGTAAAATCACTGGCATTTTCCAGGACAACAAATATATAGCGAGATGCAAACATAAACAAATATTAAACTATGTAAACTAAAACGCAATGTAAACAACAGCTTGGGCAGTTTAATTTCCTTTGTTAAGCACCTCTTCTCTGAATGATTAGCTTTCAAGCTACCTGAGGAAGACATCCCTGAATCACTTACAGATATCACTATAGATTATAAGTTAAGCATTAACAGTTGCAGCCCACACATACACTTCTGTCCACCCAACAGAATTAGGGCATCTGCATATGACTAATCAGAGCCACATAACAACTCCAGCTTTATTTGCTAATCTCTCATTTCAGCTTTGTTTGGGAACCCAGCGAAAGCGGTATCCTCCTTGCTGAGTCCTTGAGGTAAAGGCATGTCCGTGAGGAAAGACCTGAGTTCTTATAGTGCTGTGTTCTCTGACAGAGGTCCTAAAAGATGAGACACTCTCTCCAGCTTCTGCTGCATCCACAGTCATGTTGCTGTCTTTAGCTATGGATGTCTGCAGGCCTGAGAATGCACCATACATGGATATTGTCTTTGATTCCTGTTGCAGCCTTGTTTCTGTAGAGCTGCTGTGAAGTACAGCATTGCAGCGTGTGCTAATATCCCTCAACATGTCCTCCACTGAGTCAGAGGATTCAGTTTCATATCCTTCATCCAGTCGCTGGCGCTTACAAGGACTCAGTGAGGTTTTGTCACCACCATAAGGCAATACTGGTTCTTTTACATTTGAGTCTCTGACTGTCATCAATTTCTGAAAGAAAATGATCCAAATTAAAGACTAAAAAGTTTAAAGATTAAAAAGTTTGAAACACAATTTATGACAATACAACCAAGAGGTTACATCATATACATGATAAATACTGATTTGACTTCTCACAGTTCTGAACTTACTTCAAGCACAGAGGCTAGGTGCTTTGCTCGATTAGCCAGCTGCCTGAGGTGAACGTTTCTTTCTTCAAGACAATCAATCTCGTCTTGTTGACTTTGGAGGGACTCATGGAGCTGCAAGCACACAAAGCAAAATATTTTCTGTAATGTGTTCATCTTTAATAATTATTTTATTTTTTAATGTTGGCATAACTAAGTTTTTGTTTAGATGTGGACAAACAGGTATTTCAAATGTACCTGTAATTTACCTATACGTGTAGGTTTTCCACAAAATCTCCATTGTATACCTTTTACACCAAACGGGGTTCTGATCAGGATAAGGTCTTGGATGTTATAGCAGGTAAATAGGTTTATATAACTAAATAATTAATATAATTATAATTTTTAACAATTATAATTTCACAATTTAGATCCATTATAGTCCAAATTACATCAAACTTTGTATCACCATTTACATCATTTACATTGTGCAGTAATGCTCCATAAGACCTTACCTGTTTGTTGACTGCTATGCTATGTCCCAGTGCCTTTCCATGACACTCTGCTATCCCTTTCCAGGAATCTCCATCCTGGGCAGGTGGGTTGCCTGTTTCTGCAGATGAGTTAACCAGACTGTCTTCTGGTGAAAGGTTGTGCTGAGGGGTGAGGGGAGGTATAACATATCCTTGATAAGGTACCAGCTCAGCTGAAGACAAACTGCTCTCCAGGGTTGTAGGCGAAGCTGACAGAGAAGACACAAACCCAAGGACTTAGCCAACGTGATTTTGGAGGTGCACGATTTTAACTGTATTCATGTCAATATAAAAGTAACAATAGCGATGAGCAGCACCCCAGCGGTGTGGAAGGTTTAGTTTTCTCACCTGCCATGAAATCCAGCCCATATTCTCCAAAATCCTGGTCATTTGCATCCAATTCCTGTGTGGAAATAAAAATGACGATCAGCATTTATCAGTATTTCATATAAACAATTCGATTTAAAATAACGAAAAAGAAAAACGAAAAGGTGCATAGCAGTTTTACCTGGAAATCCCACCAGGAAAAATCAGGGCAATACGATGTTAAAGCAGAAAATGTATTAGTTGACATTTCAGTCAATATGTTTTCGTGTTGTCGCGTTATGAGCTCACGCTTGTCTGTGTCAGCTCGTGGAAAAAGACTGGACCATTTTCTAGCGTGTGTGTCATGAGTTAAGTACAATGACATTCGTGTAGGATTCCAGCACATCGTGTCAAACATTAACAGAGTGATCCAGACCTGCAGCTCTGCTCACCATCCTACATCTCCATCCGTCGGAAAGGGGTTGATTTACATGGCTACGTTTAAGCTATGCCATTTACGTGGAGATGTGACAAAAACTGATGTCCATTTTTTAAAAGAACATTGGTCTTTTTTCTCACCTGACAGCCGAGGGAGTCTCTCTCCTGTCTCATAGAGGGCACACCCTCTTCCAAATCATCCCATGCAATTGTTGAGAAAGCTGCGACAGAAGAAAACGGTGGGACCCCTGAATGCATTTATGCGCTCAAAGTGACTTAAAGGCACTAATCCTGAAATTCACCCATTGTGTCAGGTTGAGCTTACCTTGTTCGATGATACATGGAAACTCAACATACACAGTGACGGGACTGCTGCTTCTTGGCACAAGCACTTTATCCTGTGGGTAGAAAACACTATAAAAGTCTTTCCCACTGCACAGAGAAGCTCTGTGTTTTGTGAAAAGGCAAATATTTCAAACCGTTTTGTTTGTGACAGCGTTCGTCCATTTTTGCCTCACTTGGTTGGGACAAATACCATCAAACGTTTTTCCGTCTCTTTGCATCTCGATGAGCTAAGCTCCGTCTGCAGAACTAGGAGGGCATGATTTGATTTAGAGCTAATATACTCGACGTTCTCCCGGTCTGCGTTTCTTCATGCCGCGGTTTCACACTTTCGACCCAATCAAATGCACCTATTTGGTCTCCAGGGAGTAACAGCGTCCTCGGAGATTAAACGGGTGCAGACTAACGGTTTTCTGAAGTGTAACAGTGGTGCCGCGCGTAACGGCGCCATTAGGCTACAGCAGGTGTTCCTTGCCTCAGACCTGCTTTCCTTGAGCATTCAGCTAGTCCCTGTGCCAGATGCTGGCTATGGTTTCTTTTGGACATACTGAAATGTTTAGAAAAATGCCTTAGGCTCATGTATTGTATGGCGTACATAAACAACAGATGTTGTGCAAGCTGAGCGTCACAAAATAAAGTCGCCAAAATATCTTATTTTATAATTATATATCGTAATAATTATTACATATTTTATGTAATTATAAATAAATCCTCATCAATTTATTTAATAGCATGTTTGCGACCATAACAGTCAGTGCGTAATTTCCATCTTACTGTGCGTAAAATATCTAATTAGCTTAGGTACAATCCTTCTGCTACAGTTAAAGAGCAGGGGAAAAGGAAAAGGGCAATTACAGCCGACAGCTCAGTAAACAGTCGTGACTAATGCCTCTATTAGTAAACAAACAAGAGTACCCTTAACGCTGAATACACCTGTGTGGTCGACAAGGTGTCAGCAGGTCGAGCTGCCACGCGTAATGGATTATCAGATAAAGCCCCTCAATTGACCAAACTGGGTTGGCACAATTTGGTTTCACATAATATAGCCAAGGGTAAACAAAAAACGAGGGTAAACGGACTTCCAGACAAACAAGCACAATAGCCCGTGTTGGAGAGCCACAAGAGTCAGTACATTGAAGAAAGTAATGTTACACACAAGGTCTTATCCTCACATTTACAGCACTTTCATGGTCGTGTGTGTGTGTGTGTGTGTGTGTGTGTGTGTAGGGTGGGGGGTATTAGATTTATACTTGTAAAAAACGTGCTTTCTGGGGTGACATTTTGTCATCAGTCATTTAATACTGCAGTGCTGTGAAAACTGAGACTCCACTTCCACGTCTATTAAAATACAAAGAATTTGCAAACAGACATTCAACTGCTTTTTCTCAGGTGTCATGATTACCTATGCATGTAATCAAGGCAGATTTTTATGTTTTTGACTCACATGTATTCTTTAAGTTGTCATTTTAATTAATTTTATTCTGTTTCATATGATAGTCAAAATTATTTTAGCTGCATTCTTTGTGGTAGCTCACACTTCGTGTGGCACATCTTGCTTATAGCTGATTTATTTCAACAGTAAACATAAGTTGCAATGAATCACAATAAGTTTAGAAACCGGGACAAATGCGTTTGAAGATGATTTTAATTAACTGTAGCAATCAATTCATTACAACACATTTTTCTTCATTAAAGATGTTCCAAAACTAACAAAACTCATAAACCCACAACAAATAAACTGGCATACAGAGGATTCTGACTTTTTGTTAAAAATAATGAAAAATAAAAATTATATTTCAATATACTTCATAATTATATAGTAAATTATCTTAAATAAATAAAAAGCAATGCTAAATCATAAGCATCCTGTAGCTGTAAACGGTTGACTGTCTATGAGGTATGTATAAGTAAAAGTCTGCATAAACACAAGAATTCTGAGCACCAAAACCCCCCAAATAGATATCTTATCCTCACTTCTTTGTTTAAGATATAACACTATAACCCACAATTAAAGGGGAATTTAAATTGCTGTTATCAAAATAGTCACACTCATGTAGTCACATAGTAGACATCACATCCAATGTCTCCAGGTTTAATGACACCAACAGCTTCAGGTTGTCTTTGCATTCCTGCACTAGACTCTGTTTGTAGCTGTCATCCTTCACTGCTAGTGAGTCTCCCTCATAATGCTGAGAATTGCCTGTTGGCTGAAAAGAAACTGACTGTGAGCATAGTTCATCCACAAAACTGTCCCACTGAACTTCGTGTGAATGGATGGTTTCATGCTCAGGAAGACCTTGTTTACTTTTCAGTAACTCACTAGCTACACTCAGTGCACAGCTGGCAGTCAGTGATGGAGGGTATTTGTTGAAAGCATAGTCTGCAAGAGTCAGCTCACAAACATTTTGTGCAAGGTTGCTGCACTGCCTGGGCATTTTTGTGTCAGGATTCATCCTTGAAATCCTGTCATCACCTTTGTTCCCAGTCACTAGCTGTGAAGCCTCGATGCAGTTGGTGTAATAGTCTAGAAAAAAGGCCAGGGTGGGTGCAGAGAGGCGGAAGTTAAGACGAAGCAGGATGAGACACTCCAGGTTGCAGAGCTGCTCTTTGGTGAACACATCACAGCACAATGACAAGAGATGGCTGATTCGTGGTGAGCAGACCTCCACCTGCAGAGGACAAAGAAAAGGATAGTAGAATGATATCCAAAAACACAAACCGTCTGCTCCACGAGCATACCACACAAACCTGTTTACTGGCTAGGAGAAGTGCGGTGACACCAATGAGCTGGAAGCAGTCAGCAGCAACAGGTGTGGAGGCCAGGAACCTGTCCATGATGTTCACAGCCAAGCAGCAACACTCGAAAGACAGACGGAAATGTTTGTGCACAGGGATGAGCCAGCTGACCAGCTTACAGCGGGCCTCTGCGGTCAACTGTATGTAAAACACACACTCATCAAAATAAAAACTTTTAGTGACCTTGGTTCTTAAATATGATGTGCTCTTAATGTACAACAAGGTATATATTTTCTGGCATTTCACAGTACAGTACCCTACATATTATCAGTAAATGGTCCTAAAATCGTCATGTATTCTGCATCTCAGGTGTTTCTTTAGTTGAACAATAGAACTAATTAATATCTGGAAGTCACTCTCACTGGAACATTTAACTATCTGCCTTTAAACAAAAGGAGTGAATTACCAGTTCAATTTATATGACAACAAATATATTTTAATTTTTTTAAGTAGTCAAAAAAGTATAAATATACGTCTAACGCGGTTCATTTAGTTACAAGCTGTAAGTGTCTTACTTGCGGTTGGCGTGCCAGGCTTTTGCAGGGATGAAACTGCGCCTCTTTCTCCCTTTGGATCATAAACCCGATGTCTCCGTACTGAAGGTACCAGCTGCAGAGTTGCCCTGCAACAGGTTTTTGTGACATGAGCAGGGAAATCTCATTCTTAGCTGGGGATGAACTCGGGGAGCATGCCAAATCTTCTTCAAAACCAGAGTCTCTTAATTTGGACACGAGTTTCTGTTTTCTATTCCGAGCAGTTTGGCGCTGTTGAGCCAGCGTGAGAGTTTCTGGAGAAGGAGAGGCGACGTTCATTCGGCTCCTTTTGAAAACACTGTCGAAACCACCTTCACAGTTCTCAAAAGACACCATCTCCAGTGTCTGACTAGAGCCGGTTTGCACACGCGCTGTTAGGCCAGCGACTGCGTATTTAGGCTACTGAGAGCAGTGAGTCCACAGCAGCAGTCTCCTGGATGCTGGTTTCTGGATTTAGTGGGGAGTTCTCTCTGATGACGTCAGTTTTCGCGGGGTCTTCCCCGCTCAGGCAGCTCACGGCTCTCCTGTGACCCCGGGCAACCAAAGCTAAACAATCACTGGCACCATCTAATTAATTATCCTGAACCATATGTTATACTCTTAAGTCACGAGAGAGAGGGAGATTAAAAGACAATAGATGCCTTGCCCTTTAACTTTGTGCAGAAAAAACATCAAATTACTTGGGCTTATTATTTTATAGAAAGCCTACATGTGAAATGTTCGCATGTGAAATGTATATGAAATAGTTTAGATTTGATACATGTATTTTTCTTCTTCTTGTTCTTCCTATAATCATGCTAACATCAGAAAATTATTAACAACAATAACAACATTATAATTTCAATTATACTACAAAAATGTGAGCAGTGTATAAAGTTCTTAATATTCACGATGTTTTTATAAGTATTAAAAATTTAATTTCTGTGCAATATATCAGTTTCTTTTTCTTTTTTGCGGTGGGCGGAACACGGCCGCTGACGACTAGAAAATAAACGGCTCCTATGTCACCTTTCAAACTCTAGTGCAAGACAAGAGAGCGTGCCAAGTCAGAACTGAACAAGGCTTCAACTATGTCCTCTGTGCACTAGCGGGAGGTATTTTGATTTATTTAATAATACACGTGTATAGTACAAGCTAGCGTGTAATTAATGGCTGCCTTTATCTCAGCTGTAGGCTGGGCAGCTCGACAAAAAATTGCAAGAAACAGGGACGAAAGCCGCTGCTAGCTGTTACCCTTAAGTGCCTGTGCTAGCAAGCTAAGTATGTGTAGCTAGCGTTAGCATTGCTGTAACTGTGTTGCAGCAGGAGCTAACAAGTGCGGTTACTAGCACTTATTTGTTGACGAGTTGTAAGGCACTGAGGTGGCAAAGTTATAAACCACCAGCTCGAGGAAGTAGAAGAAGTAACAGTAGAGTCAAATAATAACGCTGCTGAAGCTAGGTAAGCTAGCTAACGTCTACACCATGTCATAATCTCACAATCCTGTAGTTTGGGTTAGGCTTTACGTGTGTGCGCAAACTATTTCAGCTAACTAAGCGGCTGTGTTATACTAAAAATAGTGACGATAAAATGTTGACATTTAAAACAAGTTTTTGTTTTTTAATTTTTATTTTAGGAATGTCAGCGTTCATGGCCATTGAAAAAGGGTTAACTGTTAACCCGAGTTTGCAGAAGTCAGCCAGTGTTTTAGAGAGGTTAATATTACCGTTTTTATCACCCGTTTTTATCACAGTTACAACCAATATACGTTTTTCTACATGCCAAAATAAAATTAACTGAAATGGGACACTGCTTCTTCAAACAAGGGACTTCTGCCAAACGCAGACGTTTGGCAGGTCTCTTGTAACACAGTTTGTGTTAGTGCTGTTTTGATTACATAAGGACTATTACCACATTAACTGGACATTTTATCTTGCAGTTTTATCACAGCAGTGTATCATGGAAAACTCTGGCAGGCCTTACCGGGCTAAGCAAGGCGGCAGGGAGAGGGGGGCGGCAGCAGCAGCGGCAGAGAAGGGAGAAAGCTGGTGGATGCAGGACCAGGTGCGAGGACAGAACTTCAGATCAGATGGAGGCCAGCAGGCCAAGAAAAATCAAGGTGG
Source organism: Haplochromis burtoni (assembly GCF_018398535.1). Classification (NCBI taxonomy): domain Eukaryota; kingdom Metazoa; phylum Chordata; class Actinopteri; order Cichliformes; family Cichlidae; genus Haplochromis; species Haplochromis burtoni. Next base: position 1,431,264 of record NW_024582415.1, read on the forward strand.
GCCTTACAGGGCCAGCCCTAAGAAGGGAGGACTGGGGCCCCTAAGCCACTCTCCTGGTGGATTAAGAGGAGGCCACAGCCCCTCACAGAGAGATGATGTCCGGTGGTTCTCAGGTCCTCAGGAAGATAACTGGAGAGAGCGCCCACAGCAGAGCTGGAGGAGGGGTATGCAAGGAGAAAGTCCAAAGGAGGACAGGGAACAGGGAAGGAGAGAAGCCACGGATGATGGTTTTCAAAAATCAGGTAAATGTCTGGAAGTCATTCTCTGCAGAAGGAATGAAACACTTTCAGCTTTATCACAAAGTCTATGTTGAAAACAAACTAGAAATTCATACTTCCCCCTGCATTTCTCATTTTCAAAGGTAAAAGACGGCGTAACAGAAACAAGAAGAAAGCTTTTGCTGAAGAGAACAGGGGCTTTGTGATTGAAGAGTCCACACTCTCAAACAAAGAGCTGCGCAACCTACGGCAAGCAGAGAGGCGGCTTAACAGGGACGAGATCTACAGCCTAAAGAAGGTACAGACCCTAAAAGCCGTAAGAGGTGATGTAATGTTTGAGTTGGTTGGTGTAGGTGATTTACAGATATTTCTAACGGTGTAATTTTTTTTTTTTGTGTGTGTTGTACAATTGTTTTAGAGGTCCCACAGCAACCCTGCTGCTCTTTACAACTGTGCCCTGTGTGATGTTCTCCTAGAGTCTGTGTCTGAAGCTTACAAGCATATTCGGGACAAACGGCATAAGAGAAGGGCCAAGGTTATTTTACATTTACCGTATATAGATTGTATTACTGTGTTGCTATTGTGGAGTAGTAGTTTTTATGTATTAAAGGCTGTGATCAAGACCCCTTTCCTGTATTTGCATGTTGACTTATAGGAGCGACAAGAGCAGCTGATGCTGACTGAGATCCTGCCTCCTAGTCCAGAGCAGATCAGTGCTATAAGTGCAGTACTAGATGCTGTTGTCCAGGAACATGGTCTGAACGACCTGGACGTTGAGAAGAGACGGTGTGTTGTCTCCACCATGCAAGATCTCCTCTTGTCTGTTCTGCCTGGTAAGACACATAAAGAGGAAAGTTCACAATATACAACAACTGTGCTCTTTCAGTATTATTAAAACGTAGCAATATTTACCTGCTTTCTCTCATCTATAGAGGTCCGACTCAGGCTTTATGGATCATCTTGCACTAAATTTGGATTCAAGGATTCTGATGTCAACATTGACATTCAGTATCCAACTCACGTGAGTAACACAGTGTGAGTTCATGATGTGTGATACAATTTTATTGTATTTTATGTTAATTTTATAATGATATTAATGTTAAAAATTAAAACTGGAGGCCTGTCAGGAGAATAATAGCTAGGGGAAGAAGTCTTTCATCTGCATGTATATGTTACAAGTTATGTGGGTTTAGGGTGACATTATTTAAGGGAACAAATACAAGAGATGACAGCAAAAATATTAGTATATGGCAAAGGTAAGATGTGGTGGTGTGGGTGGCGGGAAAAATATAATTTCACTTGATTTTAGATTTCACAAGTTGTGTTTCACATGCTGTGCTTGTAGCATGCACCATAATTATGTTCTTTTTAATATTATATTTATGCTGTATAAAGGCTTTGAAATGGAATGTATTCACAGATGCATCAGCCAGATGTCTTGATGTTGGTTAAGGAGTGCCTCTCTGTGAGCTGTGAGTTTTGTTTTCATTTTAGACTCAAGAGTCTTGAAGAAATCTTTCAGACATGGTAAAGTCAGTCATGTGCTTGAGTGTCATGGAAAGTTTAAATTGTTTGTGTTGTGCTATTCTCAGCTCTGTTTGTTGAGATGGAGGCGGACTTTCATGCCAGGGTGCCTGTGGTCATCTGTAAAGAGAGAAGTAGGTCTGTATCATTTGCAGTTACATGGGTTTTTCTTGCATGTGACAAGAGAATATTAACAGTGCTCATACCACAAGAGCATAAAACTCCAAATTAAAATTAACTTATTTTTTTGTTCCCCCTTCCTCCTCAACAGTGGTCTAATCTGCAAAGTTAGTGCAGGGAATGAAAACGCGTTCCAAACCACCACATATCTTTCTGCCCTGGCGACTCAGGAGCCTCTCCTCATGCCACTGGTTTTGGGCTTCAGACGCTGGGCCCGGGTATGTTTCTAGTAGACAAAGACTTGTTCCTCACATTAGCAAAGGCATCAAAACTATTCACTCATTTCTTTTTTTCAAAGTTGCATTTGTTCTTAACATCATTTTTGGCTTTCTGTTAAGATCTGTGAAATTGATCGCGCAGAAGAGGGGAGTCTACCACCATATGTCTTTGCCCTTTTGGTTATCTTCTACTTACAGAAGCGCAAAGAACCTCTCTTGCCTACCTATTTCAACCAAGATGTAAGTCTTTATTTTCATTTCCATCCTTAAAAAAAAACAAAAAAAACCCATATTAGTTTTGCTTTTCATTATTGACTCTTTTTAGGATTATTTTGGAATAAACTGATGCAAACATCTGCCCATCTTTAGATCAAAGTGTTTTCTCTCAGCCGGCTGTCAGACTTCAACCTTACTCATACAGAGGATGGGTATTTACACTGGGCCTACACCCCTTCCTCCAAGGAGTCATCTCAACCAGCAGAAGGCAACTCCATAAAGGGGAAGGTAATCATGAAGATGGACACATAAATAAACTGAAAGACTTCCAAAGAACAGAAAATATAATTTTGACTTGTATTTGGAGACAGGTTTTTTTTTTTTGTTTTTTTTTTTTTAAAGGCTGTTAAATAAATTGAAAACTTGAGTGATAATTTTTCAGACTCTTAGTAATATCAGGCTGTCTTGCAGGTTCCGCTGGTGTTTCAAAGTCCTCATCCACCAGTGGAAGTTGGACTTCTCTGGGTCGAAATGCTTCGCTTCTATTCCCTGGAGTTCATCATGGCTGACAATATAATCAGTGTGCGGACTGGAGCTGTCCTCTCCAGAGAGATGAAAGACTGGCCTAAAAAGCGGATCGCTGTAGAGGGTCAGAAGCTTTGTTATGTTTGAATCATTTTCATGTCTTGATACTTCTGTAAGGAGAAGTGGTCACACAGAATCTGTTTTAATGTTGCTTATTTCTCTGTTGATTCTGTCCAAACCTAGATTTTTATTTCTGTTTGATTCATGGATTAAAGCAGTGGTTCTCATACTTTTTCTTGCATACCCCGTTTCAGACGTTGGAAAAGTTAACAACCCACAGTTTTGTTTTTTTTATCAGTCATTAACTATTAATTGTAGTTTTACTTGTAATACTTTATTTTAAAGTGTAATTTTGCTTAAAGCTCAGTGCAAAATAATCAACAAACTATTGTATACCCCTTATCCCACCCTTTTCGAAGTTATTAATTCAATTTAACCCCCCACCTCCCCCTCCCCAAACCTGGTTGTTTGTGTCCAGTTGCAGTGGCTAAGGTGCGTTTATGAACCACTGTGATGAAGAGACTTCTTTTATGTGTTCTAATGTTTACAAATGGTTCTGTTTCAGACCCGTTTGCCGTGAAGAGAAATGTGGCCCGCACAGTGAACAGCCAGCAAATGTACGAGTACATCCTCCACTGCCTCAAAACCACATACAAGTACTTTGCACAGTCACTCAATACACCAGCTGCTAATCACAAAAGAGGACTGAAGGGAGGATATGTTCAAGGGGCCAATGCTAAGGCTTTGAATGACGAGAGTGTGTGCTTGTCAGATTTCAGTAATCTCAGCATTCATTCAAAATATACGAGCCAATCTAAATCTGTAGAAAATGGCCCTGAGGACTCTGATTGCATTATTGAGGAAGAGGAGGAAATTGAAGAATTCAGTGACTCAGATGAAGAGCGAGAAAAAGAAAAATTGGACTTGGGCAAAAGCAGCCTTTCGGAGGATGAGGATGATGAAGACGAGCAGGATGATGACATAAATATTGATGTCGACATGCATAACAGAGACCACCTGGACAGCTTCACCATAGAGGATGAAGAGATTTTCCTAGTGGACGAGATCTCAGGGGAGGAGCTTTTGTCCGATGAGGAGGGTCCAGATTTGGACACACCTGGTTCAATGGATGAGGAAGAGGAGGAGGAAGTGGATTTGGCACCTGTCAGTGTTTCTCAAATTAAAGATGAAACACCAGAAAATAAAAATGAAAAACAAAGCAGACCATCTTATGAGTTCACCAAGCAAGCTTTCACCAGAGGAAAGGTAAGTTTGCCTTCACTTGTCATCAGTTACTGGCAGCATTTGCAATTGTGTAATTTGATTAAACAAAGAACACATAAAATTTTAAAGTTGTATGGTAAAGATTTAGGTTGTAAGTGAGGAAAACTATATGTGTAACTCCTTTCAATATCACATAGTCCCACATGGTCGTGTGCAGCTTGTGCAAACGTGATGGACATTTGAAGAAAGATTGTCCAGAAGATTTCAAGAAAGTGCAGCTTGACCCCTTGCCCCCAGTAACACCAGAGTTTCTCAGTGTCCTCAACAAAGTCTGTGAGCAGTGTTACAGTGAGTATTATGGGACATGTAACCCTTACCTGCATTGTGATGTCATATTTCTACTCTTGCAAATTTTAGTAATACATACAATGACAAAAATATACAAATGTATTTCAAATGGTTGAGAAATAAATTGTTTTTGTCGATGGTATGAACAAGTTTTAAAAATGAGGCTCATGCAAACATTTTCATACTGTTGGACTCAACAAACTTAATTATTGCAAGTTCCTCATTTCAACTTAATGAAGTCCACCTGTTCATGTTTTTTTGAGTTCTAATCATTAGCACTTAAGCAAAATTTTATGTAAGATTTAAAAAGTGCTTTGGAAGAAAACACAGCTGTATCCGTGGTTTTAGGCTTATCTGGTAAAATTTGTGTGAGTTTATGGTTTAACATGTGGGATGAGAATATGTTAAACTTTAAAGTGTTAAAATGTACACAACTCTAAAAAGAGCTTAATGCAGGTGCATGAAAAGTGTAGTATACCATCCACTGGACCTCAGCTTATGTGACTGTGTTTCACAAAATTTTGTATAAATAAATAATTTTATTTATATAGCACCTTTCTAGACAGTCAAAGTGCTGCTGCACATAAGATAACAAATGATAAAAAGGTAAAACGGACAATATAAAACAGGCAAAAATGAGCCAAAAACAGTTTTGAGTTTGTTTGTTTTTTTAAAGTTGTTGTTTTGATATTAATCAACAACTTGATTGTTAATTGTAGTCAGTTATCATAATATGTCTAATTGGCATGTTCATATAACGTTATTTCCTGAGTCCTGTTGTAAAGCCAGTTATTTAAGACCACTTTTGGTGGAACAGTGCTTGTGTCCAGTAAATTACTTGGTCACTAAATATCATTCATTCATTTTTAAGGTGATTTCGCCCCAGATGAACTGGAAGTGGGTGTAAGAGAGCACATCCTTCAAGACCTTGAGATTTTTGTGAGAAGACAGTTTCCTGGTGAAGTTGATCTTTTAACTTTTTTTTTTTATTTTTTTAATTGAATTGGCGTGATGATGCATCTGAATGATTTGGTTAACAAATCATGTGTTGATTATTTATTTTAAATCACAGGTGCTCAGTTACAACTGTTTGGCTCATCCAAAAATGGCTTTGGATTTAGACAGAGTGACCTGGACATCTGCATGGTGTTGGAAGGACAAGAAACCATAGATGTGAGTTATCAATAATTCTTTACCATGTAGTTTTGGTTCTGTTCATCAGGGAACCAGCTGCAGTTGATCTTTAATTTACACCAACTTGATTTATCAAGCTTCTAATGAAGACTTGAAGTTGATGCGTATTTGATCTGCCAATATGCTTGAAGAATACATTGGTAATATTATTTTACTTGGAGGCAAGTTGCCCTTGTTCCTTTTCATTGTTATGGTTGAATTACTTATTATCTAGCAGGAGCTTATATTAAATCATTTTTGCCTTCATTCCATCATAGGATATTAACTGCATCAACATCATTGAAAGCTTGGCAAGATCGCTAAAGAAACACCCAGGTAAGACATAGTAGCTGTGGTACGAAACTGACATTCATGCACTTTATTTTGTCTGCAACCAGCAACTGTCAGTTTTGATCAAATGACAAACTGTTCTGGTTTTAAGAGATTCTAAAGTTCTAATATAATCTTTAAAATAATTCACCTTAAACAAAATGTTACCTACCCATTTACATTAATGAGAAATGCATTAAGCTGAAATAAATTATGATTGAATAAAGTTCTTAATCTTCCCCATAAGTGCCTGTAATGTCATTATGTATCCACATCAGGGCTGAGGAACATCCTTCCCATCACTACAGCAAAAGTACCCATTGTGAAGTTCTACCATGTTCGCACTGGCTTGGAGGGAGATATAAGCCTCTACAACACACTGGTGGGGCTCTTTTTGTCTTTGTATGTATTTGAAAATAAGAAAATGTGCACCTTTTGAAATTTGCAGTTTCTGTTTGTTTTTTTTCTCAGGCCTTGCACAACACTCACCTACTAGCTACGTATGCTGCAATTGACAGAAGAGTGAAGATCCTCTGTTACGTCATGAAGGTTTTTGCCAAGGTGAACATGCTTTACAGACTTGTGACTAAGACATCTTTAAGTGTTCTTGCTATTGTATTGTTCAACGTTAAAATGTTGTTTCCACTTCCATTACAGATGTGTGACATTGGAGATGCTTCACGTGGTAGCCTCTCGTCATATGCCTACACCCTCATGGTGCTGTTCTTCCTTCAGCAGAGAGACCCACCAGTTATCCCTGTGCTGCAAGAGGTACAGATGTCTGTTTGAAAGAAGAGCCAATTGTATTCTCTTTACAAGTTGCACATAGATGTGTTGATTTGTCTATGCGAGTGTTGTCTCAAATACATTTATCCCCTTAAACTAAAACAACAAACTTATACCTCCATTTGGATGAATTTGTCAACAAGTCTCTTTGTAGTAGTTATTTAAAGTATTTCACAATATCATGTGTCAAGCTTGACTGCTTGGTTTCTTGCAGATCCATGATGGGAAGAAGCCTGAAGTACTAGTAGATGGTTGGAATGTGTACTTCTTTGATGATTTTAAAGCACTAGTAAGTGTTTTGTATTTGATTTGTGCCTAAACAATATGGTTAATATAAATGTAAGACTGTGTCTTAGTAGCTCATCAATATCGTCTTTTTCCACCTTCAGCCCAGTCACTGGCCACACTATGGGAAGAACACCGAGACTGTGGGGGAGCTGTGGCTCGGCCTACTCCGCTTTTACACTGAGGACTTTGACTTCAGAGAGCATGTTGTCTGTATCCGACAGCATGCCCGCCTCACCACCTTCAACAAGCAGTGGACATCCAAATACATAGTCATTGAAGGTAGCCTTGTGTGAGACTATTGCTGCAGTGTATTGTAACTAATTTATCCACAATCAAATGTGTAATTTTTATTTGCTGAATCAAAGTAATTGTATATGTCTGCTTGTGAAGATTTTTCAAGTTCATTTTCTTTGTCACAGATCCATTTGATCTCAATCATAATTTGGGTGCTGGTCTCTCGAGGAAAAGTAAGATGGATATCGATTTATTTTTTTCCCCCCATTTCTAACATCTCAATGATTTTTCTTGCACTTTTCACTACTTAAAATGTGCATGTTTTTATTTTGGTCATCAAAACAGTGACAAATTTCATCATGAAGGCTTTTATCAATGGCAGAAGAGTGTTTGGCACACCCATCAGATACTTTCCTCCTGTGTATCCCAGTCAGATGGTCTGTATTTGTTGTCTGAACATTACTTTTTTTTTTTTTTTTTATTGTGGTGATATTATCCAATCAGCACTAAAACTGTGTTTTACCTGCATCTTTCCCAGGAGTATTTCTTTGATCCTGAAGTACTTACTGAAGGAGAAGTGGCTCCCAATGATCGCTGCTGTCGCATCTGTGGAAAGATTGGCCACTTCATGAAAGACTGCCCCCTGCGTAAGAAGTGGGTGCAATCTCAAGTATTTTGTCATAATATTTACTTAAAAGTCTGTTAGCACCTTGTGTGCCTGCCTTAATGTTGATGTTACATCGTCAATGATTTTGGACCAGGTCTAAACATAGAAGGGACTCTGAGAGAAGGCCAGAGTACCCACAAGACAAAATGGATACAGCAGAGGAATCGAAGGATCAGGTCAGACACAAAAGTGAACACTGGCGGAAAAGGGATGGAGTGGATATTCGTTGCTGCTACCTATGTGGATCAACTGCCCACATCAAGAAGGACTGCCAGCTGTACAGAAGCCCTGCTGGTAAGTACCTGCAAGGTCACTTTACATTCTTTGAAGTATGAAAAAAGTCACTTACTTTCAATATTCACTTGTCATTTGGCAGGTAATGTGAAAATGGAGAATTATTCTTCTTCACCCCACTTTAGGAATTTGCGAGAAACAGAGAAACAGGTATGTTGTATGTTTTCAGTCAACCTAAATTATAATTAATTCTGCTTTGTACAGTTGTAGAAGTGTACATCTTTTGAGCTGTCTTTTATTTTAGGGCATACCTATACAAGAAGATAAGAAGAAGAGAAAGCAGCAAAATGTGATATTAAGTCCACAAGCAGGTAATTTAATTTCCCATACTTTTTATGCATGGAATCAGATGTCTCAAACCTATACTATTAGCACTATGTAGCTAATTTTAACATGTATTTGATTTATTTTGTTTGTAAATTGAAAGTAATTTAAACTATTTGGGCCCAACTAGTCCAAAATAATCATAGCAACTACAGATAAGCATACGGCTATTTATTATGTTACGTCTTCATTAAGTTTAGTTACACTGCATTTGTACTTAATTGTGGATTGTTAGCCAGCATAGTCATGTATAGTAACACTATAGTGAGCCTTTGATTAGATGTACAATTAGCACCCAATTTAAAAGTGATGCTTTCCCAACATGTGGGGTGGCTGTAGCTCAGGTGGCAGAGCAGGTCAGCCACTAATCAGAAGGTTGGTGGTTCGATCCCAGGCTGCCTCCTGGCTGCATGCCAAATATCCTTGGGCAAGATACTAACCCCGTGTTTGCCTACTGGTGGTGGTCAGAGGGCCCGGTGGCGCCAGTGTCCGGCAGCCTCGCCTCTGTCAGTGCGCCCCAGGGCAGCTGTGGCTACAATGTAGCTTGCTATCGCCAGTGTGTGAATGGGTGAATGACTGAATGTAGTGTAAAGCACTTTGGGGTCCTATGGACTAGAAAAGCGCTATACAAATGCAGGCCATTTACCATGTATTTCCATCCCTAAAGCACACATTTTGCCAACTTTATTTTTTTTATTTTTTTTAAACGAGAATTATCTGTAATTTATGGAGACAAAGTGCAATTTCAATTTTCAGAGAAATTAGACTTGGTTGACAGTGTATTTTTGCATTGGGTCAATTGTCTAGGGCTCATAAAGAGAGACGACATGATTTCTATGCAGCAGGCTCAGATTCATCCATCTTTTTCTGGACTCTGGAGCAAACACTTTCTGATCTTTTTCCTCAAATGTAGCATTCTGGTCCTTATTTTATCTGTTGTTTTCCATGTGGTCTTAGAACACATTCTCTGAGTTATTGTACCTGGTATTATTGCCTGAATGCGTTTTTGTTTTTTCTTGGTCAATAAAGCAATGTTCAGTTTGTGTGGATCAAGCAGTCTGCTTAGTTTTGTCACCTTCTTAATATTGGGGGGGTGTTAATGCTGCTGTTGAGTTAGAAAATTGTGTTTGTAATAAATGTTGATGACTGCTTTCTGGTTTGTTTCAGGTAGTTTAACCTGCCGAAATTCGGGTCGCTCTGGTCAGAGGAAGAGCCCAGTGGAATGAGAAGTGGCTGTGAATAAAAATAAAAAAAAGAAAAAAACTACCAGATTCTACTTTTGTCCAGGCAGACAGCAACCCAAAGTCCAGAAACCCTTAAATCTGAATGGTACTGTTGGGCCAATAGTAGCCCGTTCAAAGCCAAAGCCAGGACATCTTGACTTGAAGCCAAATAGGGCCTTTTTATTGTTGTGGGTTTTGTTTTTGGGTTGTTTTTTTTTTTCTCCCCCCAAAACGCTCCTCCTGAGAGGGGTGTGTGTGGTTTTTTTTTTTTTGTTTTGTTTTGTTTTTTAAAGCTTTCATTTAAAGAAAATAAGCAAGTAAGCATGCATGTGATGCATTAAAATACTTTGCCAGTCAAGAGGTTTTCCCTTGTTTTGTTTTTTTTGTTTTGTTTTTTGTATATATAAAAATTTTACATTTAAAGCAATATTACTGCAAATTTGGTGTAAAATCTCTTAAAATTGGAATGTAAATAACTGTCTCCTAGACGACTAATAGCTTAGATCCCAGTAGGGTATCTTTTGACATCATACTGTATCTTTAATGCTAAATTTTATTTTTAATTGTTTTGGTGGACACTTGAAGGTTCAACCGTCCTTTAATTTGGTAGACCAGTGTATATAAACACTGTTACAGCTGTGAGTCAGATTGAAATGATAAACTGATTATGATATTAGTCTGCTACTCAACATCAAAAAGTCAAGGCTATTTCACATTAAACCAAAAAGGTTTCAATTCATATGCGTTCTTTTTTTTTTTTTTTTTTTTTTTCTTCCCTTAAGTGTTGTTTTAGAGATTTGGGGAAAAGAAGATGTTTCTTAATGGCAGTATACCTTTTTAATGGCCTGGATCTGTATTTTTTTATTTTATTTTTAATTATAAAATCATGTGTTTGTCCTCTGCACTGATGACCATCTGTCCATGTCTCTGGTGTTCTTGAAGACAGAACTACCTGCAAGGTGTCTCCATGTTTGTGTGCCTTTTTGTTAGAGAAACCACCATGTAGATATGTTTCTCAGGATCACAGTTTTATTCCTAGGCTGCTGGTCCACTCAAGCTTCATGGATACATACTGCTCTAAAACTGCCTGCAGATGTTAGTAGAGGGAAGGTAAAAGCTCATTACCTCTCAATTTTCTATATGTCTTCACACTGCTAGGATGTGTTGTAACGATGGTAGAGGATCACATGCTTGAGGGAAGTTGGGTAAAAAAAAAACTTCCTGTGCAGACTCTTAAAATTGATATTTTAAAAAGGAAGAAGGGGAAAAAAATGAAAAGCTGTTCTGGCTGGCTGCACACACTGCGCTCCAACTAGAGGTAATCTCAGTTAGTTCATTGGAGAGCGAAATGTATTTATTTGCCACAAAGGCTTCATTTCATTGTAATGTTGCCACAGATTGGTAGCTGCACTGTGGGGTGGGTGGGTGTCCAGGCCCTTGGATTATGTTGCTGCTAATGTCTCAAAGGCCTGCTTATAATTCAACTTATGTAGGGTGTCTGGCTTTATTATAGCTTACTCTTACTGATTTTTATAATAAAAATAAATGTTGGTATTGTAATCATATTTCTTATTTTAAAGGATGTGTGCTTTAATTGCTTTAATACCAGCTGTATTTTTATTTTTACTAGGATTAAATGGAGGATTTAATTTGGTGTCAGGGACCCCTGATTGTGTTAGGAAAGGTTTGCTCATTGTCCAGTTTGTCTCAAAGAATTAAACTGAAGTCAAATTCCAGTGTGCTTTTTTTAAATGTTTTTTTTATCCCCCCCTCCCCTTTCCTCCTCAAAATATTTAAAGTATATGAAGCAGTAATGCCAGGAGTCTTCAAAATGTGTTAGATCATATACTGCAAATCCTGCAGGTGTCACCAAAGCTGAAATAGTTTAAAACGATGAAAGAATTTCCCTTTTTTCCCTTTTTGTGTAGTACCACCCCCTCACACACACACACACACACACACACACACACAAAACTTAAGTTCTAGAAAATCTAGTAAGCCTGGAAAACCAAGCTGCTTGACGGTACAAATAACTATTTAATAACAATTGGTGTAAATAATAAGGTGAAAATTGTCCACGCATGAGCACCGCCGCAGAAGTACGTATTACCTATGGATTTTACACAAGGCTCGTGTCTGTAAGAGAAGGTTGCATAACAATGACATCCTGTCATTTTAACCCCTAAGCCTGTTTGCAGCCACAACTGTCCGTCGCAATAGTAGCCAATCAGATGGACGGATATTTCTTTGGGGGCGTTTGCTAAGTTTTTATACGCTTGCGCAATCATATGTTGTGATTTCTACAGTTGCGAGCAACATGTCTGCCTCCATGGTGCGAGCGACCGTTCGAGCGGTCAGCAAAAGAAAGATACTGGGCACCAAAGCGGCGTTGACACTGGTATGTTAATAATTTTTTGGTTATACATGCATGTGAAGCACTTTATGTGCTGTGAGTACATAGTGCTCGAATAAGGCTGGGGTTAACGGCTGCGTCCGGTATGATGTTAGTTGTGTAAGTTGGCTAAGCTAGCTAATCATCTGTTACACGCAGATCAACTTAATATCAACTTTTCTTGACCCTTATTGTAACGCTGCACTTTTTCATGTAGCGTTGACATTCACAATATTTAGAGTAAACACTGTGGCGGTTCTGCAAGCACGACGTTGGGCTCAGCTAGATGCTAACGCTGATAAGTGGCTAGTCAAGACGCCTTTTGTTAGTGTGCTGCTGAAGTTTCTGTACCTTGACAGCAAACTGGACGTTCGTAATATCAAGCAGAGTCACCATTTCAAGTCATACGGTATAAAGTTAAGCTTCTTTTGGGATTTAGAAAAAAAAGTGTCTGGCCTTATGATGTTGTGGATTATGGAGTAAAAGTTGTAACAGGTTTGATTGCAGCCTCAGGTTTGATTATTGAGGCTCGCAAAGAGTTGGCAGCATCGCCAGTGAATAAAAACCACCCCGAATCATATCCCGTATCAGTCCTAAAGAACACTGGACACATTTCCCATAAGCCAAATGGTAACACTGGTTCGTTTGCTGTGTAAACTCTACATGCTCAGAAAATAGATGGGTCGAGTCTGGTTTCACTGTTTTTGGCCAATAAACTTTAAGTAGTTAACAAATTTTATATTACTTGTAAAATTATTATTTTGAAGTAGTTTTCAAAATAATTGCAATTTTATAGCTATTTAGCTCATGTTCTGGTTTTTGCTTGCATTATATACTGTAACCAAAATCCCCCCAAAGCGGAGGGTGGGTTCCCAGACTAGGTAATTGTACATAAATGTAGGACAAATTTAAAGTACCTAGTGTGATATTTAATGTTAATGTAAATAAAATTCTGAGAGTGCACTTGGCGTGTAGTAAGCTCTCAGTACAGGCCAGAGTCATTACTTGTTTTCGTGGGTGGGATGAATATGCTCAGCTATTGGTGTTTCAGCTGATGAGCTCTAGTAACAGTGCTGTTGCAAGATAATGTACTTGCATGGTGGTTTCTGCTGATAACATTAGTGTACTGAAGTGTACTTAAAATAGTGGAACATCCTTCAGTAATGCAATTGCAAATGGCGCGGTACATAAGGGGACTGCCGTTACCCACAAAACATAATACAGTGTATTTACTGTATACATTACTATGGCACGATGAGTTATTTTTAACCTTGTGCTGGTGTGGTAATAAATACACCAGCACAATAAATACACCTATAAGTACATAACTTTGTATTTTAAAAGAGCTCTGGGTTGTGACACAGCAACACATGCAGATGATCACAATTTAATGGCGTACAGAAATTGGTATTTTGTGTCACAAATGCCTCCACATTAGAACTCACACACTGGCATTGATACTTTCAGCAACTACTGCTACAGCTGAGGTTGCAGAAGTTCTGGTTATTTTATGACACTGCTGTCCTTTTGGGGGGGGTAAAGAGTGGATTTTATTTCAACAGCAGCTAAACATTATTTTTCTCTGTTGTTTTTAGAAACAATCCTTTGCCAAATGAATTGTTTGCATCTGAATGCAGTGTAAATTGTAGCTGATGCCAGTAACGTTTTAACCTTCTATTGTCTCCTTTTAGACTCCAGCAGCAGTGAGCAAGATCAGATTGTTGTTGCAGGACAGACCAGAATATGTAAGTAATGAATATGGCCAATAAAACATCATCCAATTAAGAAGACAAAGCTTCTTTATACATTGATTAAAAGTGTTCCTTTATTATAGCACCAAATAAAATAAAATTCTGTCATATTGATCTGGTCAGTTAGGTAGCGGACAGGGTTGTTAATCAGTTTCAGCTGCTTTGGTGTTAATGAAATTAACAGCAGGTGCACTAGAGGAGCAACAATGAGACGACTTCCAAATCAGGAATAGTTTTATAGGTGGAGTCCACTGACATTTTTTTTTCCCTCCCGTGTTTTCTGACAATTTTTCACTACTTTTGCATTTGACTAGGGTCAGTGTCACTAGTGGGAAGGTGATGAGGATATACCTGGACCCTCCAGAGGTTGCACAGGTAGTTAAACTCCTCCAGGATGGCACATTAATGTATGCCATTGCAGTGTCTCCCAGCACAGTCTCAAGAGGATTGATAAGATTCTAGGAGAGCTGGACGGGGCCTTAAAAAGTTCTTAACTCATTAGCAATGTGGGTATCTGCTCCTTTGTGCAAGGAGGAACAGATTGAGCATGGCCACAGCCCTACAAAATGAGGCCACTGATGTCAATGTCTCTGATCAAACCATCAGAAACAGACTTCATGAGGGTGGACCCAACATCGTCTGTTGGGCGCTGTGCACACTGATTGGCATTTGCAACAGAATAGGAAGGCATACCCAATTGCACCCTGTGCTTTTCAGTATGTTCATTGAACATATGTACTGATGTAAAAGGGTTTGAGGAAACCATGGAGAGCATTATGCTGCTTTTTTAGCATGTCCGGTTTGGCAGTCAGTTAGTGATTGTCTGGGGAGGCACATCCATCCTAGACTGTCCAGGAGCTCAGTGATGCCCTGTCCAGATCTGGGATAACATCCCCGGGAGCCTGGCGCGACGTTGTCAAGCATGCATACAAGCTTGCGGGGGCAATACAAACTACTGAGCAGCATTTTGAGTTGCTGCAATGAAATTTCAGCCAAATGGGCTACCCTGCCGCATAACTTTTACACTTTGATATTCAGGGTGTCTTTGAATTCAGTCTTCTGTAGGTTGATAATTTTCATATCCATCATGTTGTGTGAAATTCTTTTCTTCCTAACACCGCACACAATCCATATCAGTATAGATACACCCCCATCACTAAATGAGCTTTGTCTGTATGGATTAAACAGCAACATGTTCACCTTATTTTTTCATTTGCTAAAGTTTCCTTCTTTTTTTTTTTATGAATCATTTGACTTGAAATTAAATTTAAAAATGTTATAAGGAATATCTGTGGGGAGTAGACTAATGTCAGCAAATTGGTTTTTGAATTACAGTTCAAACTGTCAGTTATTTAATTAAAACAGGGACATTCAAGCATTCAGAGTGAGCTTTGCCTCTGTAGAAAGTATTATTGCTACCATTAAATTCACAGGAACAAAAGAAGCATTTTGAGATATGAGTAGTGTCAAGACGGTTTACTAATTAAACTGCAACATTTTACTGAGAAGTATAATAATGTTTAAAAATAAAACTATGAAGATGTATTTTTTTCTTGTATCATTCATCCTTCCTTTAGTGCATATATTACAAAAAAATAGGGGGGGAAAGTCTGTTAACATATATCTGGTTCTCCATCAGATTGGTTTGAAGGTTGGGGTGAGAACACGTGGGTGTAATGGGCTGACTTACACACTGGACTACACCAAGGAGAAAGAAAAGTCTGACGAGGAAGTAGTACAGGATGGTAAGCTTTGTTTTATAATGAATCCAAGCTGAGAAAGAACTTTGTTGTAAGACTGATTGTGTTTGCCACACTAGGTTCTTGGGTAAGGTAATTGATTGAAAAAGTTTAAGGTTTTTGTGTTTCCAGGTTCAGCAAGTGCAATTTTTAAAATGTTCCAGGATTAAAAATAAGATAAAAAACAAAAAAACAAAACTAAATTTAGATGATCTCACATTGAGCTCCCATTTATCTTCTTGGATCCCTCTCGACTGCTTTCAGCATGGTTTCTGTTTGTAAGTCTCTCAATGAAAGTCCCATTTTGACCACTTGTACTGTGCACACTCAAATTTCACCACGTACAACTTCTGTTTCAAACCAATCCAAATTTGGTGTGAATAATCATCACACAGACTGTGGTGCATGGCAGCAACTCAGTCATTTACAAAGGATTTATTTTTTCTTTTAGCCACATTAACCTGGGTTAATCTGGTTAACATCAACTCCACAGCTTTCCTTCTTGAGATGCAGGGAAATCTACATTAGGTTAAGTTGAGCATTTTCAGAAGACCATTTCTGTAACATTATCACAGGTTGTAGTATTTGTGTTTCACTGCCTGTAAACAATCCAACCCTAAACTTCTTCGATAGGGGCCGACCATAAGGCTGTAACCTGACAGTAGTGATGACATTGTTCTGACCTTTTTTCAGGTGTAAGAGTGTTTATAGCGAAGAAGGCCCAGCTGACCCTTCTGGGAACTGAGATGGACTTTGTGGAGTCAAAGCTGTCTAGTGAATTTGTCTTCAACAACCCTAACATCAAAGGCACATGTGGTTGTGGAGAAAGCTTCAACATATGAGCACTATGGAGCCTCAGTCCCCCTTCCCTGCTCCAGACCCTGTCTCACTGATAAAGACTGACAAGAAAGTCTGATGTAAGGGAACCTTTGAGATGTGGGCATCCTTGAGTTATTACCACTGCTCTCCTGCAAGCCACTCGCGCATATGTAGTCATGAAATCCATGTATGCATATTGATGCTTAGAAGATTGTAATGCAATTGATGTAGTCAGAACCATCTTGACAAAAACGATTTTTAGGTTCAGATACCTCTGATGTAGACAACTGTTTATACTCAGCTCTGCAACTTTAAAAAAAATTTCTTAGGACCTCAAAAGAAATGACTTTTTAGGTTAAAGCTATGTTATTCACACTGTTTTCATAAATTCAGTCAGGTCCTGCCATGGCTTGTGTGAGGAGAAAATGATACATGTCCTGAGAACATGTTCACTAAAGCTGAGATCGGATGGGATTTACACTGTTAAACAAAAGGATGAAGCATGATGTTTCAACGTTTGAATCTGTCCTCCAAAACTTGCAGAAAGCCAACAATCAGCTGTTTGACAAACACGCCTTTAAGGTGTGCTATTATCCAGGGTCATGTACCAGTAGTATGCAGAAGTGGAAGAGCTTGAGTGTCTTGAAACTGTTTTATCAGTTTGTAAAAGCTTTTTGAAAAGTGTGTATTTATCTCTGTGTGTAAATAACTAAGATTGTAAATCCCTTGAACAACAACAACATGCGCACAAAAAAAAAACCAAACGCACAAAATATGCATCCCTCAAGTGAAACATGAGGTTTCTGTTTTTTCTTTTTGCTTGATGAAAGCCAGGATTTTGTTTGTATAGATGCTCTTAAGATTTGTAACCTGTGCAATATGTCAGTGTATATATGAAAGAAGATTAAATGGATCACACCGCAGCCTGTGCTTCATGTTCTGTTTGCATGTAGGACTCTGACCACCTGTTACTGTCAGAATCATCACAGTTGTCATGGAGATGTGATTCTGTGTCACTGCTGTGCCACAGAGTCCAGTTACTTGAGCCTGCTGCCCACCTGCCTTTGGCCCTTTTTTTTTTTTTTTTTTTGCCTACATTTTGTAGCCAGGCTGGAGACAGAGAGGGAGGTACTGTCATTGTGAAAGATTCAACTCTATTTTAGAGCTTTAACAGTGAAATGATGCAATTTCAGTTCACTTTATTGTTGCTGATTTGCTTATATTGTAGGTGTTCTACAGTCATGGACAGTCAAAACAAGGATGGCAGCAGAGAGTCTTATGAGCTCAAGGTATTAAAAACCAGTATGTGTAGAAAGATTGCCTTTTTATGTAGTTCTAGTTTCCCCTGATTTCTCTGAGGTGTTTCCCAAACACCAGCATCAGTCCATGATTTTTCATTAACCATTGCCAAATCTAAATGGTCCTAGTCTTAAGTGTTACTTAAAATAACATGAACACTGAAAGAATTTCTGAAACTCATCAGGAAACAACTGCTCTTTGTCAGAAAGACTCAAGAACAGCTCCCAGTAAAGTTCTACATCACAAATGAATTGGAACAGTAGCTGGGCTAGGCTCTAGCTATGGGTCATGAATGATGGCTGAAATATTTGATTGCCTTGTGCATTTTTTTTTTTGTGAAACCCCTCATGTACCAGTGTCTTTTGTGTGTCTTAGATTTCAGAGTTATTAAAGGGTTTCGCTGAGAGGAAAACATCACCCAATGAGAGCATTCATGCTAACATCAGCCTCTCCATCACAGAGCCAGGAACTTCTTACAACCATGGGAACTTCAGATCTAGAACTGTCCTCCCTAAAAAACTCTGTCAGCTGTCCACATGTCAGTATGAGAGGCAAGATCATCTGAGAGAAAGCTTCAGTGCTCCGGTACTCGTTCTTGCCTGCATCCCTGCATCTCAGGCGGGACAAAAGCAACCCACGTTATCATTCCCAGATCCAGTCCTCTTTGCACACCTGGTGGAAAAATCAGAGATCCTTGCCTCTGACTCAGTCATTCTTATCAGAGAACAGCTTGAAAAGCAAGAGATATATCCGTACATCCTAGGAGTGCAGGGTTGGAGGAAACGGGAGCAACGTGAACCACAATGTCTGCTGCGTAAACAGTTTCCCCAAACTGGTCAGTAAACAGTTGTAGCTGCAACTGTCACATGTAGGTTAGGGTGAACTAGGCTGAACAAGTTCACTGCTCTTAACTGCTCTAAGGTTGAATAGTAGCCATGGCTATTATGCAGTTACAGCTTAGTTAAGTGTGTTATATATCAGTATTAGTTGGGTGAACATCTAGATTTTGAGAAGTCCATTTTTTAATGAAAAACTGCAGGAGAGCAGTTTTTATAACTTTCCATACACTGACATACATTTGGTTAGCCACAAACCTAGGCAAAGATGCATACTTTATTGAAACTGACAAAAGAATATCTAAGATCTGAAAACTAGTTTCTCATGGATTTTTCATGAGCAAATATTTGTTGAAAATCATAATAAATAATAATAAATTCGAGATGTTCAAATGTTTGTAAATTCCCAGTGAGATTAAGAATGGGAGATGATTCACATGATGGAACTCCAGACTTATCAAAAAATTGCAAATTTTTTAAAATAAAAATTGTAAATATTTTGATACATATTACTAGATCAGCGATAGATCCTTTACTGACTGTTGCTTCATCCTGGTTCAGGGACAACCAACAAATGGTTCTTCAAGGACTTACTGGACCTCCAGAGGAAGCTGTTTTTGGGTGCCTCAAAGAAATCTGGAGCCCTGAGGAAATCTCAGACACCTTGGAAAACTTCACACCACCAGTCAGAATGTTCTTCTTTACTGCTTAGGAAAGTTCAAGACTGACAGAAGAAATAAACTGCAAATGAAACTAGCACTAACACTCAGTGGCAGAGTGGTCATTGAGGCAAGAAATGTATAATTACGTGTCAGAATGGTACCATGTTCCATAAAGCATTCTGAGACTTGAAAAGCATAGTCCTAATAATATGAAATATCCAATAAAATCATTATTAGATATGCAGGAAATAAAGTTAGATATTTTTTTTCACCCAAAAAGTAAAATTAAAATATGCAGATTTATAAAGACATCTCAGCACAAACATGTTTCTTATTGTTTCAAGCAAAAATAATTTTAAAGTGCTTAGTGGCCAGGTTAATATGTCAAACAACAAAAACAGACATGGATTATATACTCAAATGCATCTTTTTCTGTGTATGACATTGTGAAACTGGCAAGGTTTACTTGTTACTTTTCAGCCAAGGCTTCAAAGGTTCTAATGAGAGCTCCAATAACAGTTAATTGTACTGGAGGTGGCGAGAGATCAAGCTGTGCAGATCTTGTGTAAAGTGGCGTACCTCAGCATTGTCTCCCTGTTTACCTTCCTCAAGAGTGGCTTCTTGATACTCACCTGTCACCTGAGAACGTTTCTGGGTCTTTTTGTTTTTTTGTTGTTGTTTTTTTTAGCCCTGCTTCTTTTTGTCCTCCGTTTGTCGGTTATTTTTAAGCACAGTACACACCACACCAATATATGCCACATTTTTAGCTAATAGTTCTTCAGGAATCAACTTTTTGGTGAATAAGTAATATTACACTGACTATCAATCTGTATTATCGTTTATGTTTTTGCAGATTTAACTAATGAATTGGAAACAAGTTATGTACTTTTACAGTAGGCTGCTAATAACAAAGAACCTAAAGATGCAATTTAAAACTGTACTTATCTATTGTATGTAGAAGCAAATTACTTTTTTCATCCATTTTTATATATTTGAATGATTCATAGGTCAGTGTTTAGTGGTTTGAAAACATTAGTAATAAAAAGAAAACTGAAAATGGTCAGATTTATCAGCTTGACTGAAAATGTGTGGCAATATCTAAATAACATTTCTGAAAGACTTTCAGAAAGTTTGATAATGATCGATCCATTCTCTTCCACTTATCTGGACTCAACAGACTCATAAGACACAAATTTTGAGCATAGTGACTCTTTTCACTTGGCACAGAAGCAACAGCTTATTAACATTAACCTGATGAAGAAATAGAAACAATTTTAGCTTTTACAAGGTCACCCAGTCCTGGTTAATTACAGGTAATGATATTGAGTCTCTCTCACTCTTACACACACACACACACACACACACACAAATGACGCAAAGCAAAACAAATCGCCCATCATTTCCTACATGCCAACCCACCAGGTCTAGTGGAGTATAACAGTCTTTTCATGTCAGACCTGCAGAGAATCCATCGACAGCAGTGCTGCACCTTGGTTTTGAACGCAAAGAGAGGAGCACTGCCGAAGCAAATAAGCACATCACAGGTAAGAGAAGCTTATTGTTAAAAAAAAATCACTAAATTTGCTTATATATTAGTTTATCTTTACTTGATGCCATACAGTCCTGTCCAATTATTTTCAGTTTTCTAAAAATAAATACAAATGTATAAAAGTATCTCAAATGTCAAAACATGTCATCTAATACTTTTGTTAAACCACCTAAATTGAAGCTGATAGTTTTCATTCACGTCTTGGTTATTTGATTTAAAATCTCTGTTGTCTTTGTTCTTTTGCGTTTCTTGCACTCTGCTTTTATATTGAGAATTATACACTGATATGTTTATATTTATTGCAGAAATATCATTGGCTTTGATGCGTGAAGATGACGGTGGAATCAGACTCTGATCACGGTCCAGAGTGTTTGTCTGTATGCAACAAGTCTGCAACTCTGACAGGCCAAGGGCCACCGGTGTTGGTTAAAACCCCTTAGCAGTCCAATTAGTCCCCTAAACCATCCAATGTACCGTGGGCGGTACGTCCGACTGCTAACAGGTTGCCTGTCTGGTCCTCACTTTCTTTGGCTTCATCATGCTGGTCGGTCTAGTTGGGAACTCTTTAGTGATCCATGTTATCACCAGAAGATGAAGACTGTTGCCAATTTCTTTATAGGTAAATATCTCTGAAACACTGCAGTTTTTAGAAAGAAGCTCTCATATGTTTGCTTGTTTTAACTGTTCCATGAAATGTTTTATTTTTTCAAATGTAAATAAAACAAAAATTTGTTTAACATATGATTGAATAAAAAAAAAACAGTAACTCTGCTGTTCTGTCCCTTTGATTCCTTTAATTTAAATATTTACCATGAAAAGCCATTAACAATGAAATAAAAATGAATGCTAAGACATGTAAAAGACTTCTTCAGCAAGTGAGATACACTACACAGAAACTATGACAGGCTGGAAAAATGAGAGCGGCAACAGAATTGAAACAGAATATCAGTCACCATTAACTGTTCAACATTAATGATGTTAATGACTTCAACAGATGTTAATTCAAACACCATGTAAGTGTTCTGCAATAATGATATAATTGAAAAGTCCAGTGAGACATTAGCTCATTATACAAAGTACATCAGATAACTAATGTGCAGCTTCCCAAATAATGCAAAAAAAAAAAAAAAGAGAGAGAGAAAGAAAAATACTGAAAAGAAAAATACTTTTTTGAATTTACACTTATAAAAATTAAAAAAAATTGCACTTTGATAGCTGGTACACAATATCAGTTTAATAATTGGCTAAAATTAAAATACTGCTAATAAAAAAGCACTGCCATAACATCCGGGTTAACATCAAATTAATAAAAATAATAAATAAGGCTGTCAAAGTTACATTAAAAATTCCTGGTTTATGTCCTTTGTGTTGCTCATGCAGTTGAAATTTCTGTGAAAGATAAGTCTTCCTTGACAGATTTTTCAAGGTTAAAAGTTCTTTACTTACACAAGCTGATGAGGAGCACAGCTTCATGCCTGTTAGTTCAACTTCCTTCTGTCTTTGAAAAATGCCCAGAATCACCACTGAATGAATACCCATAACTATCAGTTATGTAACGTAGCCATCCAGTCTCTTTGGCAATGGCATTACTATCTGTAGACATCCCCAACTTTCTAAGACACATCAGATGATTACACATGAGGCATCTGATTAAACTACATAAGTAAATCATAGCTGTAAATAAGGTTATACCACTTGAACCACTTGTTAAGAAACATCCTACCATATAACCCCCATTTGTGCAGCATAGCATGGCTCAATCAGGCACTACTGAGGTGGTTTTTTTAAGCCTGGGTTGCTTTGATGGCAGCATTCAGCTCCTTTTTTGGGGTGTATATTTTTCCCGTTCTTCCTGACAATACCCCATAGATCCTGTGAGGCCAGTTAGGCCAGGTCAGGCCAGTTATCTATCAAATCAAGCAGTAATAACATGGTCAGCATGTTATGTTATTAGATGTTTAGTACTGTGGGCAGGTGCTGCTCGAAAAGGAAAACTGGATCTCCATAATGCTTGTTAGCAGATCAAAGAATGAAATGTTCTTCCGGCTGAGACCAGCTACAACATCAGAAGACGACATAGCATGCTGAACACCTTGGTTATCGGGCCTCTCTACTCTTCCTCCAGACTCTAGGACCTTGATTTCCAAATAAAATGCCAAATTTACCTTCATCTGAAAAGAAGACTGTGACATTGAGCAAAGGTCTATTTAGTACCCAGATAAGCTCCTCGATATTATGAACACAAATACTCAAAATTCCCAACACATTAATTGCATATATTTCTCGTGTTTTCACTTTCTACAAGATATAACACAATAAAATACACCAGACACCACAGATTTAAAAATGTTTTGTTGCACAGTGATAGTAACAGACATACCTTGTGTTCCTGGTTTTCAGGTGACTGCACAGGCGACATGTGTCACTCTGTCAGCAATGAGTGTCGACTGCTGCTACGTGACTTTGTACCCTCTGCAATCTCTGAGACATCGGACGCCTCGGAGGGCTCTGGCCATCTCCCTGTCTATCTGAATAGGTATCATACAAACATACCATGCACACATGTGCACCCACATCACAAATAGGACTCTAGTTATTTAATCCATGAATTTAATGGACAATTAATTATCCAATAATTGATGTGTGCTTGTTTTTCTGTCTATAAACACCATTCTCAAAAAGTTTTTAATTAATTATGATAAAACTTTGTCAAAAAGTTTTATAATTTAGGACCCCAAAACATCTTATAGGATAGAAAAGAATGAAAATATACTACGGGAAAGAGATGACCTATTATCCATTATCTTCTCCTATATAAGGTTTGTGTAATCAAAACAAACATCTGCTACAATTATAGGATTTTACTTGGATTACAAACATCTTAAAGTACATTTCAAAGAACAAATACAACTAAATTAATATACACAAAATGCAGTACTGTTCCCTCAAAGGTAAATCCTGTCCAGAGAGTGTGCTGCCGTCGCAAAGGTTTGCACTTCTCTGAGTGCTTCTTGTTATTTTTTATTTGCCACAGTATAAGAAGGGAAACTACATGCCATGTCCCCTGTCCTCCAGGCTCCTTGATTCTGTCCATCCCTGTCGCTGGAGGTGGGATACTGCTTGTTCGGTCCTCAGACATACTGCAATGATGTTTTTCCCTCTGCCCATCTCCAGAGAGCTTTCACCATCTACAGCTTTCTAGCTGTCTACCTCTTACCCCTGCTTACCATCACTGTGTGTTATGCCATCATGCTCAAGCGGATGGGCCAGCCCAGCATGAATCCCATTGGCAGTGGCTACCAAGTAGGAAATTATTTATTTTTCACATATTAAATCCACAGAGAATTTCAAATATTCCTTTTAATTACAAAGACCTGGCATTTTCAGGGTGTCACTAGGTGAGTATACAGTCTTAGTGTAGCTCTTAAAGGTGTGACAGTGAACAAAAGTACTGTGATGACAGAAAATGATGCTGTCGCTTTAAAAACAGCGACAGCGTTCGATTATCTTCATCTGCCACAGGTTTCTTCCTGTTAAGACGGAGTTTTTCCTTCCAATAGTCCAACATTATTGTAGGTTCTTTACAATATTAAGCACCTTGAGCTGACTGGTGTTGTGATTTGAATTGAAAAACTTGAAAATCGAGTGCGCCTTAATTTTGCATTCACAGCTGAAGATTTGGGGTCACTGCATGTCTTGCTCCAACTCTTCTGTAAACCCGTTTGTGTATGCTTTCACGGGCAACAACTTTAGAAAGGCTTTCAAGCATGCCTTCCCTGCCATTTTGCTGTGGCGCTCAAGAGGGAGAGTCAGAGTGGGAAACACAGACGCAGAGGCACCCAAAGGAGAAGCAGAGATGCACTTTCTTTCATCTGGCCCCTAAAGGCCATGCTGAGCATTTGGACACGGTGCACTCATTGTTTATTTATACTTTCTCCTGAGATGAGAGCAGTCTGATCACTGTAGTGTATGTTTGCTTGGACATCCACACACCCACACACACACCCACACACACACTGAAACATTGTATAATTCCATGTGATCTCTAAAAAGGGACAAACCGGTCAAGTGAGTCTCGTGTGTTTCACGAGCTGCTGAAATACAATTATCTCTGTCACGCTTTTCTAAGTTACGGTTAAATTAATGCTGTCAGCCTGACTGCTAGAGCTTCTGGTTTTACCTTTGTTACAACTTCGTAGAAAAAAACCCAAACTGTGCCAACAGCAACTGCAATGGACTATTTCCATTTGATAGAAAATTGTCTTGCTGAATCTTTGGTAACACAACACTCTGTGCAATACTGTGCAGTAAACACTCAAACTGACTCAATTTAGTCTGTTGTGCTTACATTTTCAAACGTTTGTTTCATCTCATCTTTTTTAAAAATGTTCATGTTCACACTTCCACCTTTGACTGTGGGAAATGTTGTTATTTTGAGGACAAATATATAACAAATACATATCAGTCTGCGTTTGAGTTTGGTGAGGATTAAGAAGAGATGAAAGTTTAGATTCAAATAGTGAAAACCGTGTCTTTTTTGTCAATTGTGTGTGACAAGGTGGTACAGTGTGCAGCTACTGGTGAGAGTGACTTCAGACGAAGGGCAGTTACGTCTTTACGTCCATCCTTACAGAGAGCAGATGTGTAAAAGACACTGTGGGATGTTCATTTTCTCTATCATTGCAGATATTAGACAGAATCAAATCTGAAGGAAAACACAATATGTTGCGTTTGTTTGCTCGGATATATTATATTTTGATTTTTTCCCCACAATGCTACCCTATGTAGTCTCTTTTGATGTTGACTTTTTGAGGAAGCAGCTGTGAGCGCATGCGACTTGTCTCCATTAAACCCCGTTAATATTCTGCTCTTCAGATGTTTTGCTGTTGTGGGGGGAAATAATCTGTTCAGTGGTATTTATAAGTGGAAAGTGTGTTTTTCTCCTTCTATAGTGTGCAGTTAGACACAATACATCAAAATAGGAAACAAATAGAACGCTGAAACATAGTTCTATGAAAAGTAATCAGAAGCTATCAGGATAATAAGAAAACATTTGATCAAAATGTGTCTAAATGTTGAAACTCTTTCTTTCTTATCCAGGCACAGACACAATATGAGAGGTTCCATATAAGCTCTATGGGATGTTGTTATTCCTCCTCTTCTCAATGCCATAACTTTGCAGAATCAATTCATGCTGGCAAGCAATATTCCAAATTCCTGCAGCATTGATTAATTGATCATTGAATAAACAGGATACTGTGAAAGAGCAACCAGTGCTCTTCCTGCTATACGTGTAAAGTGCTTTCAAATTACTTGAGACTTGAAGTTTTGCTCGCTCACATTTTCGGTGGCGTGACGGTGCACTCAGCCAGTCACGTGACAACGGGTCCTAGTTTGGGTCCTGGTGGTGCCTTCAAGTGCTGCCAAGTAAGTAAGTAACTTAGTTGGCGTGAACTGGTCAAAAAAAATGGCAAGTGTAAGATCAATGTATAGTTTATTATATATGTGAAATAATTGAAATGGGAAAAAAAATAATTTGATCTCAGTTAAGAAGTTTCTGCATGATCTAATTTAATAAATAATTTAAGTTAAATATTTTACAATGTTGTAAATCTTTTAAAATCAAGTTGTTACGGTACTTAAGATCAAAGGGAAAACAGTCTGGGAAAATTTCACAGTAGTTATTTCACAATAGTTTAAATATAATAACACTAACCCCGAGTACTCTTACTCTAATATCGACTTAAGGGAACATTTGAGTACAAGGTGCTTTGAGAACAATGTTTAATTATGCTTTCAATTTAAAACAGGAGCCACAGAGGTTTTTTTTATATATAAAACAATTGTTTAATATTTGAATCAGAGCTTATCCACTCGGACAGCCTAAAAGGTTAATCTAAAACTTTTTGAGGATTTGAGGATGCATCATGCATTAATACTCCCTTACTTGGTCAACTATGCATTGTAACCTAGATCGCATGACTCTATTTTGTCAATTGAGGCTACAAATTTACGAGGCGTTCCCAAACGCAACATGCTATATACATAACTGGCATCCAAGCCAACCAGTGCTCGAGGAGGAGAGCAAAGACACGGCCGAAGCTGAGGCTTTCACAGCGCTGAATCTGGTAGAGACAGCAGGCAGGGACAGCATCCACCAGCCGGAGTTTCGAGCTCGCTTTACACCATGGAACACAAACAAACCATCAACTTTGGAGCCGGACCTGCAAAACTTCCCCCCTCTGTAAGTTGGTATCCCTCTCTTGCTTGTGTAACGTTAATAATGTGCAGAAAAAAAGCGAGCTAATTGCAAACTGGTTTAAAGCAAATTGCCACTTTATAATTTGTTTAACCGCAGGCGGGTCGCGGACGCGATGGCCTAATTTTCCTTTCATTTTCGTAAAGAGAGACACTGTATGATGAAAAGGACTTTGGTTTAATGCCATTGTCAGCTTGGCATTTGTCAACAGTGTGTTGAGTTGCATCAGCCTCATTCATTCATGTGGAAACCTGCTCCTTTGTGGTTCACTGGCAGCGGCAGAGAGAACCTCTAGATGGCAGAAGAAACACGCTTAGATGAGAACAAATCACAGCTCCCAGATAACACTGACGCCTCCCGCGAGGTCTTTTTGGTTGACTGCAGACTTAATGTACTCTGAGTGGTTTGTACTGCTGCCTGCGGGGCTTTGTAGAGCCCAATAAACCCAATGAACTGTAAGGATTTAGTCACGAGGCGTTTAAATGGTCAAAACAAAATAAAAAATTGTGAAACGGAAAGAGACTGACAAGTAAACTCACCGGTGTACAGTTGCAATGCTGATTATCGACTGTTTTAGTGCTTAGGCAAGTTTGTTTTTTGCTATTTTGCAGCCCACCAAGATTTTGGCTTTCCAACATTTTTTCAAAATGTGGTTTAATTTACTCATGCTTAAAAACACTGGAGTTTATCAAATGGCCAGAAACAGCATATATACAAAACACATGTACAAACTTCTCTTAGCAGTGACTCTGCATTAGTCATTTACTAAAAGTCCTTTTTCTAGACTAGAAAAACCTTAATGTGATAGCAAAGTTTACGTTTAGGAGCATCAGTTGGTCATTGTATGATTTTTTTTTTTTTTTTAGGTCAAATAAGATTTGTGGAGCTAAAATGTGTATTAATTAGTTATTAATAGCAGTCCTATTTATAAGATAGTGATCAGAGGTGCAACACATTTTTAATTTTAATTTACAAACCAACATGTTGGTTAGTAACAAAGACCAAACACATCTTTGTGGTTTCATTAACAGCTGTTTTCTTGTTGCAGTCCAAACTTTATTTTTAGTGCAATGAAAAAAAAACGTGTTCAGCTGCCATCATAGTTTCTGAAGAGATATCCAAAAGTTGATTCTGTTCATCTGGACGTAGTGTTTTGTGGGAGAAACGTTTCGTCACTCATCCAAGCGACTTCTTCAGTCTTAGCTGACTGCAGGTTTCCCCAAATCTTATAAAGATTATGCTTTATAAGATTTATACTAAAATCTTACTAAGATCTTAGTATAATCTTACTAAGATCTTAGTAAGATTATACTAAGATTAAGGAACTGACCTCCCAGCCCATTGTTCCTCAGTGGGCTGGTTTCAGTCATTATGCAAATGTACTGTTTGGGGAAGTTTGGGGAGAATGAAGAAGTCACTTGGATGAGTGACGAAACGTTTCTCCCACACAACGCTACGTCCAGATGAACAGTATCAACTTTTGGAGATCTACTTTCCTGGATGATTGAGAATGCATCAAGACGTTTTGAAGAGATACTTACACGATGTGTTGCAGGTGCTGCTTCAAGCTCAGAATGAGCTCCTAAACTACAGCGGCACTGGCATCAGTGTCCTCGGTGAGTAGAAAAACAGATCAGTACACAAACATGTTAATGTATTGTCTCTAGATTTTTCAGTAAAGGATGACTCTGTTGAGATGGATCCTTTGTGACCTCTTGTTAATTGTGGCCTGTAGCTGAAATTTCATACAGAGTGTGTGTTTACTGTACTGTGTCCAGATTAATAAACCTTGAGAGATTTCCATACGTCCAGATATTTCATAGCTGATCACTGCTTCCTCAGTCTCTGGAATCTGTGAAATATTAAACATCACAAATATCACATTTTCATCAAAGGTGTGTGTACGTCATATACAGTGAAATAAAATCCCCCAAAATGTTCTTTTTGTACTAGAGATGAGTCACCGATCATCAGACTTCAATAAAATTATCAATAAAACAGAGAGCCTCCTGCGAGAGCTGTTGTAAGTAACTTTTGTTGCTCTGTTGTGTTTCTTCAGATATGCTGCACTATAATCACGTCTCCTAACAAAGGTGTTCATTTTTTTTCTTGTAGTTTCAGCTGACAGTACATAACGTGTTGTAATCATAGTCAGACTTCTTTTAATGCATAAACACTCGTACCCTTTTTTCCTCTTTTGTACAACAGCGCTAATGACAGGCAAACCGGTCAAACGAGATGGTTGTGCACCTTTTCTTCGAAGTT
Organism: Haplochromis burtoni; assembly: GCF_018398535.1. Taxonomy (NCBI): domain Eukaryota; kingdom Metazoa; phylum Chordata; class Actinopteri; order Cichliformes; family Cichlidae; genus Haplochromis; species Haplochromis burtoni. Next base: position 1,460,667 of record NW_024582415.1, read on the forward strand.
ATTCTTAGACAGTCACATTGCTGTCAATCCGATGGAGACAGAGATGTACAAGAGATAGCTGCATATTTTACCTATCACATTTAAACCACACTAGTGTCTCAGCTGAGTAAAGAGATGCTTTTTGCTTTCAAACTGTACCTTTGCTTGGTTTAAGAATCAGACTTCCTGTAAGTTTACATCTGCACGTGATTATGTCTGGATTGCCTTTAACACACACTGGTATTTTTATTTCTCAGAAATATTCCAGACAACTACAAGGTGCTGTTCCTGCAGGGTGGTGGGTCTGGACAGTTCAGCAGTGTTCCTCTCAACCTGATTGGTCTTAAGGAGGATAGGTGTGCCGATTACCTGGTGACGGGCACGTGGTCGGCCAAAGCAGCAAAGGAAGCGGAGAAATATGGCAAAGTGAATGTTGTTCACCCAAAACTGGATAGTTACACGAGTAAGTGTGCAGACTGGCAAGTTTTTTCTTTTATTTATTTTTTCCTGCCATGACATTAAAACAGGAAAAAAAGGAAAAACTAGTATAAGCTGAAATAGTCAGTAATTGTTATTCTGACTGCATCAGGACAGTGAGTCTACAAAATCTGGCTGTGTACCCGGGCGGTTGCATAATAAACAATAGAGCCAAGCACCAGTGAAAGACTCTGGTATGCAAGTGGTCATTTCCACATGGTTGGGCGTAATATTTAGAATCAACGCTACGGTGCTTTGAATTACAGTACTGTGCAAAAGTCTTAAGCCACCCTTCATTTCTTTATATTTTGTGCCAGAAAAACAGACTTTCTTCTAATTTTTTGCAGCAGTTTTGAGAAGTAGTTTTTCAGGCTTTCTGAAGGTCTTTCAAAGGTTTTTTTTTTTTTTTTAAATTGGCGGCTTTTTCACTTATTTTCAATTCAGTTACTCCACCTGACCATTTTTAGAGGCGTTAATCATTCAAACCTTAAAAAAGCCATGTAACTCCAGGGATTAACCAGTGTTGCGTCTACACAAAGCAGTAAAAGCTGACAAAGAACAATTTTAATTGAATTATATTTAGACTCTATCCGCATATTGCAAACATACATTTTCTCCCGTTTCTTTAATTGAATCTATGGGGAAAAAACAAAGATAACATGACCTTCTTGGGGACACTCCCATATGGCTTAAAATCTGGGACTCTCCACCAATTGCTGTCAGAGCTGAAGAAGCTTCTCCGATGAGAGGTGAAACATCTTCAAGGAAACTTAAATAAGTCCAGAAGCTTTTCTTTCCGAACTCCTTAGACTATGATGACCTGGATGAGTGAGAATCTTCACACACAAAGATAACACTGTTTGACAAATGTAAAATTGTATTTTTGCACCAGTAAGCTAATTCCCAAAGTGCTATTATATTGTTATGTCTCGCTACCAATATAGATATTGGCATATCTCGGTATGGTGTGCAGTGTGTCCTTTAAAAAATTTGAGGAAACTGGAAAAATCTAGGAAAAGAAGTAAGAGGCCTAAAAATTATCTACAGCAGCAAAATAGTATCTGAAAGTCATGACCTCAATAAATGGCAGAAAATCCAACAAAAACCTGAAACGAGGTTCAAGAGATACATCTGGCCCTTCAGCTGATCACTGTTCACCAAAGCATCATCAGAAATGGATATAGTGGAAAGGTAGTTTCATTTTTCAGCATGGCAGTATTCCCAAACACACATTATTGAAGCAGTGTGGCATCACCTTGAAAGTGAGCAAAATAAAAGGCAGCCAACATCTAAAAAAGAGTTTTGGATGTCCTTCAGGAAACCTGGAGAACTATACCTGAAGACTACTTGAAAAAATTACAAGAAAGCTTGCCTAAGAGCCTTCTTACCTGATACGACTTTCTTCACATTATGCTATCGCCATGAAGTTTTATTTTAAGTTTTTGATTGCTCTCACTGTGCTGCTAGCATGGCTATAGATGCTTTGTTAAGTCTTGTTTTGATTTTATTATGCTGGGTTTTGTGTGTGTAGAAATCCCTGACCCCAGCAGCTGGACCCTGAACCCCTCAGCCTCCTACGTGTACTACTGCTCCAATGAGACAGTCCATGGTGTTGAATATAACTTTACCCCAGAAACAAATGGGGTGGTCTTGGTGAGCGACATGTCCTCCAACTTCCTGTCCCGACCTGTGGACGTCTCTAAGGTGAGCTGGAAAAATGCAACTGAAAAATGTATATATTTAACTCTTGTGCCTCTGGGACCCTGTTCTTAAATATGTATTTAAGTTCTGTATTGCCATATTGGCTACCGGGGAATTTTGAGTGGGGAACATGTCCAAAAGTTCTTAGCTTCTTTTTGAACTTATAAGTTCCCTCTCGCCAAATCAAAGGCATTTTTTTGTCTCAAAGTAGACCCGTAGTTGTAGGCAAGGCTGTATTTATTGTGCTCTCCTGCAATCTGCAGTTTGGGCTCATTTTCGCTGGGGCTCAGAAGAATGTGGGCTGTGCCGGTGTAACCGTGGTCATTGTGCGGGAGGACTTGTTAGGTCACGCTCTGAAAGAGTGTCCCATTGTCCTGGACTACAAGGTCCAGGCTGAGATGAACTCCCTGTACAACACACCCCCATGTTTCAGGTAAAAACTCACCAGTGTAAGAAGTTAATCTTTATCCTCCAGACTGAAGATGATCAATATGTCAATTTGTCACAAACTTTAATCTTTTTCGTCACTGGGTTCAGCATCTACATCATGAGCCTGGTTCTGGAGTGGATAAAGAACAATGGCGGCAGTGCTGCCATGGAGATGCTCAACAAGCAGAAGTCCTCCATGATTTATGACATCATCAATGCTTCTAATGGTTTCTATGTGTAAGTATCACATCGGCATTTAAATACGAGAATTCAGAGGAAAAAGCAAAATGATAATGAACAAATGGGTCAGGAAGTAAAACTCTACCAAACCTACATATGAGGAGTGAAATAAGGAGTTCAACCCAGAGCTGTGTGCTGTGTTGTTACGCCCCTAGTCTAGGCATGTAGAGACGCACATAAGATTTGAGGAGAGAGAAGCAAGTACCCACCCTGGGTCCCAAACCTAACATCCGAAACCGGCTATGAGTAAAAAAAAGGTGATTTTATTTAATGTCAGGAAGCATAGCTCCAGGGTCAACCAGACAGAAACATAGCAGCTCACGCAGACTTCTTATGGCCACGAGCTGTAACATGTGTCCACCTGCTCAGGTGTCCTGTAGACACAGCCTGTCGGAGCCGGATGAATGTACCATTTCGTGTGGGGAAGAAAGAGGGAGATGAAGCCTTGGAAAAGGAGTTTCTGGATGGTGCTTCCAAACGTGGAATGATCTCACTGAAAGGACACAGGTTCGTTTGACAAACATTTTGTGTGTATAGTGTTGCTCAATTAAATCTGATTTTTAGATGTAGATTTTGCAACCTAGTAGAATAAATTTCCCTTTTAAGGTTATAGAAACAGGGTGGCACATTGGTTAGTGCTGGTGCTTGGGACCTGGACTAACTGACAATTCAAAATTGGTGGTTGGTGTGAATATGATTTGAATGGTTCTCTGTATTGGCCCTGTAATAGACTGGTGATCTGTCCACGGTAAAGCCTGACTCTTACCTCATAACTACTAGGATGGATCAAGCAGACCCCATGGATGGAAGTGGAAACAATAACTTTAGCCAGAAGCACAGATGTTGGATTTGCTTTGTAATTTTGTAAAGACAGAGAAGGCAGAGTACGAAACACACTTTTTTTTTTTTCTCACCCTGCAGGTCAGTTGGAGGAATTCGCGCATCACTTTACAACGCTGTAACACTGGAGGACACTAAAGCACTCGCTGACTACATGAAGGAGTTCCTCAAAGATCACCAATGAAGCCTCTCCTACTGAATGCTGCCTGATCCCAGAGGGGCAGTTTCATTATGTTAATACAGTTTTTCAAAGAGGAAAAAAAACAACAACTTGTAACTCTTCTTTTAATCTCGTTGAGATCCACGTTGGATTTGAAAGTTGCACCTTTTTACATGCCTTTTATAACAACCTGGCATTGTTCCTAATAAGCTACTGCCTTTGCTAGTTATATATGTAGGTAACATAGCCAGTAAACGAATTAAAAATAGTAATTCTAACAGGACTTATATGTGTAAATGTTCTAGGTGAATCTTGTTATTTGTAAAAACTGTACTTACATTCCAGTAAAAATTAACTTGACACTACTTTCATTTTGCAGTTGTTGTTTATTTTTTTAAGCTACTTTTTTTTTAAAACTGCTTTGCATTGCTGATGTTTTTTCTGTTTGATGAATGTTCAGGGGAGAAGGCAGAAACAGAAAATTTGGGTACATAAAGCAAATTAACCTTTTGCATATCTAAAAAGTTTTAACCAGGGGCAGCCTATATCTTTTTACACTTCATCAGTGAGAGATTAAGGACAAAAAATGATACCATAAACACACATAAGCTATATTAGCCAGGAAAGAATCAGCTGTGAATCACCCCTGCAGTGAAATGAGGTGTGCTCTGGTGCAACAGACTTAACATTTTCAGTCAAACAGTGCAGTAAAAGTTTAACCTTGCAACAATTTACTCTTAAGTAACAATGTGCAGTGCAGCCATAAGCAGAGTTACTCTTTTGCCTGTGAGGTTAAACGGTCACGTACTACTAACTAACTGGCTGCTGAAAGCCAGAGCAGCTCTGTATGTAGGAGTTAACAGGTCTGTATAAGGACTGTGTCAGCATCAGAGAGACTGTGCTCCATGTGGGTGTCCAGAGGCCTGTTCATTGCCGCCTTTGCCCCGCTAACGTCTATCGGGACGGCACTGCAGTGCATTTCACCCTGACCTTTGACCTATGGGGAAAATGAGAATTATATTACAGCAATAGATTGTATAATGTATCCTTAGGATATCGTAGCCATCAAACTCTATAACACTAAAAAAAGAAGAAGAAAAATCTCAAATAGAAGGAAGAAGAGATTTTTAAATAACTGTGTTTTTTCCTTAATATGTTCTCTCACCCATGTGTACTGCTCCCTATAAGCGTCAACAAAATAAAACTAGATGTTTTAGCACCAATTATCCTCTAGGTGGAAGTGTTCATCAAGAAACTTATTTTGCATAACCCAGGCATGATTGAATGGAGTCTTTCAAGCTTTGCCCATCCCATTTAATTATTAGTCTTTAGTGATATGTTATCTTGTAATCACACAGCCAAGATTGGCATATTACACAACAAAAATTATAGTGTTAGTATGATATTGTGGCACAAAAGAATAGAGACAACTGAAACAAGTAATCTCCTCAGGAAAAGAATTTGGATTATTGTCTTGTTCTCCTGTCTAGACACAAACACATGCATACATAAATGCATGTTCATGGTATTGTTTACTCTCATAGGGTCAACTGAGCATCATAGGTGAAGCATTCTCAGCTGAAGAAAGAAAGCATACATCTCTACTTCATAGTGCTTGGAACCCTGAAAGTAATTCAATCACAACCGCTGTCGCCTCAAGATGTTTTATATTGTAAGGTGCACCCTACAATAATACATACAGAGAAAAACCCAACAATCATATGACCCCCTATGAGCAAGCACTGTGGCGACAGTGGGAAGGAAAAACTCCCTTTTAACAGGAAGAAACCTCCGGCAGAACCATTCAGGGAGGGGCGGGGCCATCTGCTACGACCGGTTGGGGAGAGAGAAGGAAGACAGGATAAAAAAAGTAATAAGTTCTCCGGGCTTCCTGAAGAAAACGTGTATCACAGTTTACAGTTATTGCTGTAAGATGCATAAGATAATTCATATTCCAGGAGGTCGGATAACTCTCTCTCCTTTTATTCTAAGTTACATTTATTACATAATGTACTCTTATCTTTGTACTTCAAAAGACAGCCTGCTTATGATGTGCACAATACTGCAAACTCCTTTTTGTAAAATTAAGATCATTTAGATATTTTATGTATTTTTTAAATATACTGCACCTTGCAAATTTTTTAAGAACAAACAATCATTTTTTCTTAAGTCTAAATCTATTTCTTATTTGTATTTTTAATGCAGAGTCAATTTCAAAAACCAAAAAAAAAAATTTTTATAACATCATTTTTTTTAAAAAACATCCTTACTTTAGTTTTAGTGCCTAGAACCTTTGCACAGAACCGTATCTGAAAGCTATGGAGGATGAAGTGCAAGAGCTGAAGCTGTGTTTCAGAGTCCACCTGGTGACCACTGAAAAAAAAATCAACTTGCCATTTTCTTACTTTCATTTTGAAATGTAATGAAACACAAGGCAAAGTTGATCCAGGAGTTATTATTTTATATAACATCCCAGGTGATTCTTTCCAAAAAGTAATTTTGGCTGTTAGCAAATATCAATACCAAAAGCAGGGGAGAAAGTCTGAATGCTGCTGTTGACTGTGGCTCTCCGGGGTGGGAGATGTTGGACCTGCTGCTAAGGTTTGTGTGCTGAGAGGTAAAAATTATCTACCTGAGTGAGGTATTGCTTTAAGTCAGTCCTGTCAGTATAATAGGAAACTGCCTTAAATCATTCTTTACATTTCCACCTGCAGCTTAAGACGACGTAAGTCTTTCAGCTTTTTTATAATTTACAATTATTTTCAATTTTTGCTTTGAACATCACAGTAATGATGTCATTAGCTACAGGTATCATCCTGGTTTTTCTCTAGAGATCAATTGACTTTTGCTAATTGCAGAGGCCATCTAAGCTCTGACACTTGGTGGATGAGGATTAGTGTTTAATTAGGCTACTTTTGTTTTCAGCATATTTATTGTGTGATTATATTTCTATTTTACTTAGGTAATGGCTGTAAAAGGAAACTTAGAGGCACACATTTGAATGAAACATCAAGATATGTAGTAATTTTGATGGCAAGCTATCACATAGCTGCCTGTATATCAAGTTTATGCTATATTAAGAAAAAATGAGCACAGAATGCAGGACACAGGAGGCCACACTGCAAAAACAAAAGCGAGCTTTAACGTAAAGCTGATTTAGTGGAGGTGAAAAAAGTTCAAGAAAACACAAAAATAAGAACAAGCACAAGGAAGAACACTGGTAAAGAACATGGGTAAGCATACACACTATGATGAGAAGGGCAGGGCTATAAATAGGCAATGCAGAAAACTAATTGACTCAACACGGGGGGAAACTAATGCGGGCAGGGCAGACAAACACAAAAGGCTGGAAAGAAATGACGACAAAGTGTAAAAGACTGAGACAAGCAAGGTAAGAGAGAAAACAAAAAATAACCAAAGTTCAACAAAAAAATAGACACAGTAACATTATAATTATCAAACAGATGCTGAAAAGAGGTTGAAATACAAAATATTACTGATTTGCTTGGAAACTGATATTAATTTGCTTAGAAAGGAAAGGAAATATGAATATCTATAATAATGCAAGCGTTTGGTGAAATATTTGAAAGTCCATGTGATTGGGTTTTAAATTTCTGTTTGGGCTCAAGTACAATAATATCAACCGTTGCCTGAAGCAAGAAAGGTAGTGTAAATAATGCAAAGGGATCAGTGAGAGACATTTCCTTTCTGTATTTGTGTGTCTACATGAGTTATGTTTCCGAAATGAAAAACTGAACAGGTCTCTTATTGCAAATCCAAGAGACCTTTAAACCTTGCAAAGCACTTGGGACTAAAGCTTTAGGAAAAAAAAACGAAACAAATCCCGAGATGTAAATTCAAAAAGGGATGAGAAGGATTTCCTCTTGAAATCCCCTGAAAACACAGTCAGTGATGGACATACACTCACAGGACAGGTTTTTAGGTACCCATCCAGACACCCTTTGGCCTTCTGAACTAAGGTAATTTTTTAGATTCAACAAGGTGCAGGAAACAGTCCTCATTTGACTACTGAGTGTCATCTTGAAGAAACCAGTTTGAGATGATCTTTATGAGCTTTGCGACATGGTGCGTAATATATTGATGCAAAGCAGGATGGATCCATGCTTCCATGTTGTTTATGCCAATTTTTTACTGTTCTGTCAGAGTGATACAATAAAAGTTGAGATATTTTTAGTATCAGAGTTTTCCCAGTTGCCTCAGTCGGAATTCACATAGGCTCATTTTCTTAGCTGACAGAAACTGCACCTTGTGTGGTCTTCTGCTTGTAGACCAACTACTTACAAGTTTGACATGTTGTGCTATTACACTTCTGTATACTTTGATTGCAATGAGAGTTACTGTTGCCCTCCTAAAAGCTCGAAGCAGTGTAGTCATTTTCCTCTGACCTCTGACATCATCAGGACATCTCGGGTCATGGGATATTTTGTCTTTTTCAGACCACTCTGTAAATCCTATATATGGTTGTTTGGGAAAATTCCAGTAGATCAACAGCTTCTGAAATATTTAGACCAGCCCACCTGACACAAACAACAATCAGTATAATGTAATATAATTTATGTCTGTGAAGGCTTTCAGACATCCAGGTCATCGTAGTCTAAGGAATTTGGAAAAAAAGTGTCTGGACAGCTTTAAGTAATATAATGTAAATCACCTTTATGCCAAATTCTGATAAAGGCCTTGAACTTTAGCAGGCCAATATTACTATGTTTACTCAGCTAAGTGCACTGAGTTGCTGTCAAATTACTGGCAAATTAGGCATTAATGAGCAGTTATATGGATGTAGCCTAATAAAGTTGCCAGTGAGTGTATCCCCAGTTGTCTGAAAACTGATGCTATCTATCTATCTCAGCTCAGGATCACTAGTTTAAAAAGCTGAGCCATACAACATATTTTGTGTAGGACTCTAGGATTGCAAGTGTAGAGTGTTTAAAATGAGCTATGTTAATTTGATTTTCTTTCCACAGGAATACATAAATATATACTACTACTATAACACTACTTCAGTCATACTTTACGAAAACCAGAATGTATTACATGTTGCTAAATTAAGCTCATTTCTATATCTCTGTAAAACTATATCTGAAAAGAGATGTTTGAGCTAGAACATAGCATTATACAATATCGTCTTTCCAGTGAAGATTCTGCTCTTTTGTCTTTATCAGGTGACAGTTCTTTATACCCTGCCTTCTGCCAAGATGCCACAAAGATTCTGACAAAATACCAAACCTCTCTGTAATTTTCCTAAAAATATTGTCCATGACCCTGCTGCAGATCCACCTGAAAGCTGAAAAAAGCAAGTGAGAGATAAGAAGAGGTAGAGGGGCTTTGAAATGCCAGTAGGGTTATAGCAGAGATGGGAGGTTGTGACAGGATTGTGTGGTGATTCTCGTCCTGTCAAGCCCACTAATGTCGAGGTAATGCCGCCGGCAGGCTGCAGTAAGACGGTGATAATGAAAAACACCAGGGAAGACAATATCAAATGGCTCTTCTACATCCTACAGTGCAGATTAGTCGACACAAAAGTAGGGTGGTAGCAGCAGAGGAGGCAGAGGCAGGCTTTAGTGCTGCTGATTGAGTCTCATGTCAAGAGCTCCATGCTTCTAGCATGAAAAGTTACTGTGACTGACATTCTTTATACAGTCAGACCCACACATACACACTCAGAATCTGTTTTCTATAGATACTGTATATGCTGCCTGCCTTAAGAGGAACATCGCTGAATTTCGAATGTATACTTGAAGTTTATTCCTTTTCCTTGGATCTGCTCAGTGTGCAGTGCAGAACCTTTAGTACAATTTTAAAGATTGCGTTTCTCCCCAGAATTTATGTTGCCACAACACTGCACACAGAAGAAAAAGTCTGCTCAGGTAGCTGATAGCTGGAAGAGAACAGAATAGAGATTTTATGTATGTATTTATGCTTTTGATTATTTGTTGTTGTTGTTTTTTTGGCAGGGTGATAAGTTCAAGAAACAACACTGATATATAAAGGTTAAATGAAATATTTCAAACACTGGCCATACTGTTTTCTTGTTTCCTTTCCGATTCTCACGTACACCAGTGCAATTCACAGGAAAGACAATTGTCTGCATATTTAAAATGAAGGAGTTTGTGCAAAATTGCTCCTGCAAGGTTGATAACAACACAAAACACGCTTGTGTTTTAATGATAAAGTTCAGAGTTTGAGACCAACATTCAGAAAGCAGCTGTAATTTTGAATTGGGCAAAGGTTTTTGATGATAATGGGACATCTGCCACCACTCAGATGCCACAGAAAGAAAGGATTTTCATTTCAAATTTATTTTAATGCTGCACAACAAACCTGGACCTCAAACCTGTACAAACTAAATAAATTAGCAGGAGGAAATAGTATTTTCTCTTTTAATTTCAGTTACTTTAAAGGCATAGCAGTGTGTGGCTTAATGAACTACGACAACAAAAACTATTGTACTTACAGCTTTAGAATGACTCACATTATCCCTTTGGTTTTGGATGAAATGTCTCAAGAACTTCTAGGCCTTGCACACATGTTTACATTTTTAGCTAGTTAGCTAGTTAACTAGCTAGCACGATTGTTGATAGCGATCCTCCACCTACTGGCTGCATGGTAGCATTTTGAACTGCACATTTTGGGTGGTTATGAGGACACCATTCTGGTAGGTGCGCTGTACACCGCATCTAGCCTACTGGAAATGTAAAGGGACTGGTGGTGATACAGGCAGCAGAGCTAGAATTTTTTGGCTTAAAACTTAGCCAACATAGCCTGGTTTAAATGATTTCAGGCTACTCTTTAAAACAGCTTTTAGACACCAAGTACCAGCATTCCTTGTGCTAATTGCAGTAATTAAATTTTTTTATGGTATGATTCCTGCACTGCTAGCAATCATATGACCCATTTTTATGTTAGACTGCACACAGCCTGAAGTGATAAGTCCGCCTAAATGGAGAGAGCTAATAAACACTGTTGTGATTATCTTTGACTGGCGTTTAGGTTTTGTTCAGCCAGCTAAGGCAAATAATGCCCAACCAGGTTGAACTTTATTTCTGAGAAACCCCACAGGAATTCAGAATTTAACCTACAAAACACAACAATCCAAACCTCAAAGACAGAAACGATTAGGGGGGTAATGAGCTGGTCCTGATGTTTGGTCCAGAAGTTGAAGCTATATTAAGGATGCGTTCATACATACTTCAGGATGTCAATGCGACATTTTGAACTCTTGTTGGCAGAGTTGGGACGACATCCAAGGAGGTGAGAAATCGTTTTTGTGAGCAGACAGCAGATGTGTAGCTATTTGTCTGAGGTAAAATAGTACTATTTTAATATTTTTATAAATCAGTATTTGTGTGCGTTTTAAGCCACAGGGTAATGGTTACCAAGTGCAGTGGTCTGGTTGGTCAGATCTGTTTATTTGGAGCAGAACAGCAGAAAAATCAAGGCTTTAGACCATGAACCTTTGTACTTTTGTAGTAAAGAAATCCCTTGAAGCCTGTCATACTACTGTATAACAACATCCATGTGACTCACTGGCAGATTGAGTTCCATTTGCCAATTGTTTTACCTATAAAAAAAAAGCTATCTGATGAATACATGCAGGACGACTTTTTTTTTACATCTTGTATTTATTTATTACTTCTATAAGCTTGCTCTTACAGCCTCAACCATGCCTGATAATTAAACATGACCAGAACTGCACGTCTCTTCCCTGCCTGTTATTATTTAGTGAGCCCATAAAGCTGAATGTCCTTTATGCAACAGTTAATTTAAAGGCCACGCTGGTAATGAAAAGGAAAATGAAGGAAACTAAAAAAGAAAAAAAAAAACTTGAAACTGAAGGACACCATTTTTACCAGCTGTGACAGCGTGGCTGTTATTATTTTCAGCTTGTGAATTTGTGTGTCTGTTACTTTAACAAAACAAGGTCTTGGAGACACCAACTGTACCAGGAACTACACAAATATGATTTTAAACACTTTGATGAATGTTTATACGTTTTTCTGTAAATGGATTTAGCGATATTGCCGGAACCACGCAACATGCTGTCATGAAACGCTTCAGGTAGCTGCCGTTAAAATGAAGGCCCACCTCAACATCTCATGTCTCTCATCTTGAGTGATCATCATAGAACCTCTACCTCCCTTTCTTTCTCTTTAACTATTGTGTCTTCAGTCCATTTAGTTTCTTTTTCTTTTAGTCCATGCTTTATTTAGAATCCTTTGTTGTTTTTCATGTCTCTACCTTCCTACTCTTGCCTAATCGTAGTCTTATTTCTCTTCACTTTCTTTTCAGATCCTCATATCCACACCATCTCTTCTTCCCTCCAACACCATCTAATATATTTCTGTCTCAGCTGAATCTCCTTCCCAGCGTTCGTTTTCTTTGCCTGTGTATGTGTGTGTGTATGTCTGTCTCCCTCGTAAACTCATTGCTCCACAAGGCTAATCTTGTTAGCACCAAATGCGCCATGTTCCGCTAGCTCCTCTTAATTGCTGTTGTGTTATTAATGAGTGGGGAGCGGGGAAATCACTCTTAATTAGCTTGTCTCATTCGGCAGGCATCTCCAGTGAAGCAGTGGCGACGGCGCTCAGGCACAAACACACTGGGGATAATTAAAGCACTTCACTTGTCGGAGTATTTATCTAAACCAAAGAGCAACAAGCCGTTCCTGCAATTAGCCTTGTCATTCATTACCAGCAGAGTGCCATTCATTTGAGTGTTACATTGTCATTTTGCCATTCATCCAATCTGAACCATCTAGGTGCAAGTGCTTAACTCATTCAAAATCATGGCATGGCCTCAATGCACATTTGGCTTGTGCTGAGTCACTCGCTATATGTGGAAGCCACATTACTGTGATAAATTAAGTTATAGTAATGCATGAAATCAGGTTATGAATGTATTAAATTCTGATTATTCTAAATTAATACATTTTTCCTATTCCTTTACTGTAATCCAAACCTTTCTGCTGAAAAAACAAAAACCAGTTTACATGAACAAATAGCTGTTTGAGGATAGATGGTGATCTCTCCAAGCTGTACCTCACCTCTTGCCCTTTGACTGCACACCTAAGGTAATCGGGTTTCCATAAATTCTTTAAGCATAAGTTAACTCAAAGTGATAACATTGTGCAAATAGAGACCAATGAAAACCAAACCCCTGAACATATTGTGTCATTATAAAATATGTAAAGGTAGCTCATATGGTGAATTACAAATACATTACAAATTAAAAGAATGGGCCCACTGGTCCACTTTCTCCAATACTCAATAGGTCAGACTATACCCATTTTTAAGCTAGACTTTCATTTTAAGTTAATCTGTACAGCTGCTTTGTGTCCATCTAATAAAGGTTAAATAAAAACCCCAAAACAAAACAAAAAAATACACAAATTTAAAATGTAAAGAAGCTTGAAAGAGACTTCCTCTCTGGAAGTCTGGCTCTGACTACGCCCTCATGTCCATCTGTGATCTTACCGCATTTATCTGCAGAAAGCAAACATTAACTTCAGTGTCCGGCGGTTCCCAGACACTGAAGACTCTTTAGTGAAAGAGTCCTCAGTGTTACATCTCGTGTCCTCAGAGGAGTTTTTTTGGCCTCACTAGCACCTGATGCTCTAATAAGATTTAGTTTCCTGTGACTTTAACCTTTTTGCTAAAATGTCATCCTAATTAAATAGTTACCATTTGATACAGTGGATGAGTTCCAAGTGAAAAACACTTGTCTGCAAACGCTTGGCAAGCACTAGTGAAACTGTGAAAAGTGCAATGCAAACTGAAAACGCATACATTTAGCCCTTTTTAAAGCATGTTAGTTGCAGTGGTGAGGCACATAGCTTACTTTGAAGGTGAGTATTCTCTATTTCAAGTTTGCATTGGATGTTTTCAAGTTTCGCTAGCTGTGCTATCTGTGTTACCAGCAGTCTAGGTATTCTACAGCAATTTTCTGCAGAATACGTCTCTGCTCTGGCCTGGTGTCACGTTTTCAGATGTTTTGTTTGCCACAAATGTGTCTTCAAACATCCACTCCAATGGACACTTTTCATTATTCCACACGTCTCATGGCTTGATAGCTTGTTCCCTTGTTGAGTCTGGCCAATGAGAACCAGTGAAGCATGAAAGGTCCTGTAAGCAGGTTTTGCTGGAAAATGGGGCTGATCGTGTCGGCTGTGACTCAGGACTTTGAGCTGGTTGTCTGCTAAAAGGCAAGTCAGTGGTTTGTTTCTCAGCTCCTCTATTCTGCTGGTTTCCATTCATGATAGGAAAGGAGCTGGCAGTACTTTATGGCACAGGTTAGTCTGTTTTTCATATTTTGCTATTTTAGCATTAGGTTTCTTACACCCACTTGACCTGTAAAACCAGCTATTTGAAGCCTTCTCTACAAATTCGAAATACTTGATACTTGCTTATTTCACCCAGTGTTAAACTGTGCTTGAATCTGTTGCCCTGTAAGCTACACATCATCCAACTTGCTGACTGAAACCTTCTTTCTTTTGTGGCTTTAGATTTGCCTGACCTCTTCCTGTCAGTTTTCCACTCTTTCCAGAAAATATTGTGTTTAGGACAGAGAATAGGTTTTCTTTAGCATTCATCTAAAGGAAAGGACATTTACACGGGCAACGTGTTAGTATACAGTTATGCTAGCAATAGATACGACTCTATCCAGACATGTAGTGCCCATAATTGGTTCAGAGACTATGACACAAATTTTTTACAGTCTGGGATTTTTAAAGCTATCAGCAAATACTGGTGCACTTCAAATAATTGTGTGGATTAACTTTAAAGGCTTAATGTGCTACCACTGCTGCAAAAAAAAGCTCCAAGCTGGCTAACTGAATACAGTTTTGGGGGGTATGTGTAACCGATCAAAATTCTGGAGCTATTTTCCTCGATTCTACAGCTTACAGCAGGAAAAAACAATCTGTAACTGTGCCTGTGAGTGTAAATGAAAGCACCTATCTTTGTCTCCGTGTGACCCTGACATGTTCTCGTATGATGAAAGACCAGTGACAGTGCATTAAGACAAATTTAATTTGCACCTACAGCTGAGTGAGATGAGGGAGGGAACTCTTATTGGGCACGACTAATTGCTGCCTGGGGATCTGTGTTCGTGTGTACCTGTGTGTGTATACTGTGTGTCCCCGGCTGTGTCTCTGCCAATATAAACAGTTTAGTGAATATTTAATGCATGTGTTTGTCTGTGTGTGCCTGTCAGTGTGTGATAACAGAATGTCAGCAAAGACAGAAGAGTTAATGAGGCCTTTTTTTGCCATGAGGAGTGGATTGGACAAGGTGCACAAAGCTTGGTGAGCACTATTTCTGTGTATAATCATGACTGCTGTGGGTAATCTGTGCAACCACGGTGTAGAGTAAAAGAATGGATACTCAAATTAATCATCAACATGATAAACTATTAGTCTGTTCAACACATATAGTGTGGTATGTATTCTGAAAATTAACCTAATCTTCATATTTACATTATTATTATTATTACTGGTGACAACACATGAACTGAAGACCATACGGCAGTCTAACGAAGGTGCAATGGTTCTATGTTTTACTGACACTGAGCAGGCACCGGTCTCCGAGGGTAGTATTGTCAATTTCAACTTTAACTATAAAGTGCTGAGGAAAAACATTTAGGTGCAAATGACCTGAACTGTGGCCTGTACCATTATGTGCAAGCACATTATCATTCATCACCTGCAATATTTGCTAGATTTGGCTCCCCATGTCCTTTTCCTCAAAATGAAATTCCATCTAAATATCACCTGTAATAAATCAACTTAAGTGATGTGTACTTGGCTGTCACTAAAGTTGTGGTCAGATAATGTGATCACCCTACGGCACCAGGTGGTTTCGTCATCAGTGAACTTCGTTTTAAACTCTGCACTCGATGTAACCGTAATACTTCCAAACAGTAGTAGTGTTGTCTCTTGATGTGTGTTTCTTCAACAATAAAAAAATGAACACAAATAAATCTCAGTTATATGTGCAATATTATGTACCACACTGCAGTCCTACTTATTTAATTCTGTGCTCAAGGAAATTGGCATCGACAAACACCATTAGCAATATAAACAGAATAAACTGCAATCCCACCTAATAAAACACAGTGCTAACACAGAAAACCCATTATATTAAAATATCTAACTATAATGCACAAAATCTTTGTTTGTGAACTCCTCTTTCAGGATCAGAAGTTGGGCAACTAAAACTGGTCTTAAGCTCCTGAAGGTTCCTACCTATATCAGATCTTATTATGTCATCACGTTACCTAGCAACCAGCTACCTAGGGAAATGACCCAAGTAGCATTTCTGCACCTACAGCAACTTATAAAAGCATAGTATGAATTTAATTTCAAGATATTAACATGTAATTAAACCCAGAGAACTTTCATGTATTATGATCATTGTGTTACCTAGAAAACTTACTAAGGATTAAAATTACACACAAAATATATGCCTTAAAATCTTAAATTATATCAGAGCATGGCTGTGTGGGAATGGCGCCATCATGATTTGTGCCACACCTGCCTATTTGCTACGTACGCAATAAACAACATCTTTGAGCAGTGCCTTGATAGGAGTTCCTTCTATATGACAAGAGATGACAAATACAAAATACAACATTTCTAGATGTACATGAAACAGTTTATGATACACCTGCATTAACTATATTTAATAAATATGGAGCTATACTGGGTAATTACTATATAAATTATGTCTCCCACATGCAACAAAATGGATATTTTTCTTTAAAGAAAATGGAAACTTTCTTCTCTAAGGACAAGCTGTCACTATCCCTGCTAGGCAGTACTGACCTGTCACCTGATGCTCTCTGGAACAACTTAAAAGATAAGGTAATGTCTGCTACAGTTAACAATAACTGAAAGGCTAATTTTAACCTGTTACCGTGGACTTAAAAAATAATTGTAAACCATGGACTTTAGTTAACTATTAATGAAAACTAAGGAAAAGATGTTATGAAAGCATACAAAATCTTACATTGCTATTTTAACACAGTGGAGATGTAGTACACTGCCAGAATAGTGTTTCCAGGGAGCAATCCATATGTAGCAAGGTTTGCAGTGAAGCTTCAAACTTAAAAGGAATGGAGATCAAATTTTACCTTTTCAAGAGACGGTTGTGAATCTTTTTTGATTGAACCAGCATATATAATATGTACATAAATAAAATACATAAATAATCATTATCCAATAATTCACTTCAAGGTGCACTGTGAATTTTCAAGATTTTCAAAATTTAGGGAGCAGTTGCCACGCAACTTTAAGAAAATAAGACCAATCATGTATTTAATTTAAACATGTTTGCTGTCTAATTGGATGCAAATTTGAAGCGAATGAGTGACGTCAACTATTAACATCAATCAACATTTGCCTCCCTGCATACTAACATTTGATGTAGTAGATCCAGGATTATGTGCTTATACTTTCTTAATATTATGTAGAGTAATTACAGCAGTTTGCAACCTGTTTTACAAAAAAAATCTGCAAACATTTTCTATGTAAAGATTTTTTTTTTTTTACTTTAAATAGTATTGCTAAAGCACTCTAACAGATAATGCATTAACAACCACTTTTCTGTTTTTTAATATACTTGAATGAAATGCTTTTTTTTTTATTAGAGCTTCACTTTGCATATTTTTTATAAATGTGTAATGGTAGGGCTGTATTTTAGTTGAGAGCTGATCCTTCACTTATTGTAAGAACAGTCTAGCATTGTGTGTTGTGTTTACATTTCTGAATAAAGCGAGAGGAAAAAGTAGGCTACTGTCAGGGGTAAAACTTTTTGTTCCGTGTAATCTCATCTGTCGTAGTGCTGCAGTGTTTCCTCTGTCTCTGCACGCTCATGTCCTCAGCAGGCAGGCTCATAAATTGGGCAGCTAAGCCTTTCATAAAGTTTAATAAAGCGCTGTTTCGTGGCTCAGGGGAGCTGGTATTAGTGACGAGAGCCACTGCTGCCATTCCAGCAAATCACATCATCATAATGAGGCTGTACTATGGGAGTAAGACACCTCCCTCACCGCCTACACATCTACCCACCCCCCTCGACCATCTTTGTTTTCTTTATCATTCCTCTGACACAATATGATGTCTTCACTTCACAGCCTTTTCCAATGGGAATTTGGGGATAGCGTTGTTTAAACGTCGTGGCCAGCTTGGACAGGCTAGGGTTATTTCTCATTTAGTAAAGATCACAGACGCTGTAAATGCTCCGGCGGCATGCCGTGAATGCCAACACCGGCGTGATTGGCAGCTTGACGGCAGCAGCAGCATTTGCATGGCATTTAGCTGGGCGGGCGATGGCCACCCCTAACACCAAGGTGGGTAAATAAGATGACTTCTCTGTTCACACAATGTACACACGCACAAACACACACACACACACGCTTATGCACTCACGCATGCAATCTCGCTCCTCAACAGCCCCCAACTATCTTGGCCTGCCAAACCTGGAGTCACTCATAATTGTGTGGCATTTAGGCAGAGGGAAGGGACATCTAGTCGTGTGGGCGAGTGGTCCACTGAAAAGTCTGAGCCGCCCACTGCTCAGTTCTACATTTGAGGGGGTTATTTTAGAGTGATTAGGGACAGCCGCAAATTACCCAAGCGAAAAAAAAAGGTGCTTTATAAGTGTTGCAACCCTGAATAGAGCTCATATTTTTTAAGATTACTACAACCCCCCACCTCCATCTTCTTCTTAAAAAAATAAATAAAAGCACTACTGTAGCACCATATAATATACATAGAGTGATGCAGCTTGTCGTCTTACTTAATTGAAGTATCTTATTTATTTTAACTGGATGACTATTGATTAGCCGTGACGTTAATAAAATAAAACCCTATTAAGTACTGCAAAAAACGTGATAATCTTTTTCGTCAAATCAATCAATTCTAGTTGGGATTTTAACCTTTTTTTGTGTTATCAGGCTCTGATAATAAGCTCTCTGATCCAATCATCCAAGTGTTGTTTAGACAGTTGCTTTCCCTGGACAGGATGAGCAAAACAAACAGCTGGTTGCATAAGCATGAAGCAGGCTGGGGGCAGATATATGGGGCCTCCTGTACTCAGCGGTAGCAAAAGTATGAAGAGAAAAAAGCTCCCAGGTCTAAAATGAGGTATCAGTGAAAGGTGTCCACTGACGGAAATTAAGTGCAAACCCTGCAGTGCAGATATGGATGAACACTATAAACTAGTAGGAAAAGGCCAATAGTTGCTATTTCCGTAACTACCTTCTTTTGCAGTATTTTATTCATTCTCAACTTCTGAAGGGAAATGGCTGCCTCTTTGTAGCAGCTTTGCCCATCTGATACTGAGGATGCAGTGTGAAGTAGCTTTGAGGAGCTGTTTTCTCAAACAGGAAAACATCTACCTTCACAAGAATAACAGGAGTAAGAAAATAAGTTCATTAGAGTCCAGCTGGGATTGGCACTCATACTCATGCACATTTGTTGACTGCTGCATTGATATGTTGACAGTATTTCAGGGTTTATTTAGAAAAAAAGGAAGATGATGCAATCATTGTTTATTGGCTTTCCTGTAGCACGTTTTTGTACAGCATGCATAATGATAAACGTTGGGTTTGTAAAGGTCTGCCCTTTGTTTTGTAGTAGTTTTGTAGTGTTCTTTGGTTTGGTCTTGGTAGCCGGGGATCGGTCCGCCAGGACCTCAACTCCTGGCCGCCGCCCGGCTCACATTGCACCCGACCCCTACGGTACCTCTTGCGAGTGGTGGGCCTGCAGGAAGGTGGGCCCATGTCCCTTTTTCAGGCTGTACCCGGCCGGGCCCCATGGACTAAGGGCCGAAAGGAGCCAGTTGAGGTGGTTTGGGTATCTGACGAGGATGCCTCCTGGGTGAGGTTTTCCGGGCATGTCCCACTGGGAGGAGGCCCCAGGGCAGACCCAGGACACGCTGGAGAGATTATATCTCTTGGCTGGCCTGGGAACGCCTTGGTGTTCCCCCAGACAAGCTGGAGGAGGTGGCTGGGGAGAGGGAGGTCTGGGCTTCTCTGCTTGGGCTGCTGCCCCCGCGACCCGGCCCCGGATAAGTGGAAGAAAAAGGATGGATGGATGGATCTTTGGTTTGGTAGCCTTGTGTGGTTGTAATTAATGAGAAAGGACATCTGGACAAAAACTATTTTAATCAGTAACATTTATACAAGCATTGGAATCATATAGGATTCCTAATTAAATCCCTTTTGTGGAAGTATCCACATAAGATTCTTACTTCCACACACTAGCCATACAAATCTTGCCATCTACGTCTCACCCAAAAGAAATTTTCCGGTGAAGCAATTTATTTTTATTTTTTCTATTCAAGTAATTTTATGGTGTGATTTGATATTCTTCTCAGTCGCACCGTGTGTGTTGGTGTCAGCAGACGTGGCAGCAGTGAAGAATCAAAACTCAAGACTTGTTGTTTCCAAGTTCAATTTATCATTTATCTTCTACTGTTTTAAATCCCCATGAATTAAAACCCTTGCATATGTTCACATACCTCTTTTTATTCCCAGAGTAGGAGATTTATTTGTCAGAAGTCATATTAACCTCTCCAAGTCATCTTATTTTCTAATAATTTATCCTGGTGCAGACGCTCACATTTACACACAGTCCCTCAACTTTTATTCACCTGCAATGATTCTGAAATGACATTACCAGTGACAGCCAGGCAATAACAAAAGTACAAAAACTTCTTTGAAAAACAATAAATCAATAAGCCTTGCCAACAATTCCTGTTACATTCGCGACTCCTTGACACCTGAAGCTCATTAAACACAGCCTAATGTCAACTTAGAAGAAGGAGAGTACACAGAGGCTCGCCTTTTCACAACCTATCACAATAAGAGCTGCTGAGCAGCCTTGATATATTGTATATACTAGAAATAAATATGATTGTCCTTTAATCTGATTTTATTATACTGGGGACTCCCGCTGGCAAATCTACTGAGGGCTGATAGCCTGTAATCTTATTGCAGGGAGCGCGGTGTATTTCATATCCCCTTCCTGATAGTTTTTTATCATGTCAAGACTATTATTGTTCCTATTGGTATATGTATTTCTCCATTTATATGCACTCGTGTATATAACCTAATAAATCGCGTTATTGCACATTCTTGAGCATCTGTCTCTGTTTGCATATGTATGTGTGCATGTTTGCGTGCATCCAGAAGTCTCTCCAGCTCGCATGTGGGTGCTAATTTTGCCCCTCAGCATGCCGTGCTGCATTGAGGGTTCTGCTCTGTTTATGAACCAGGCATATTGACCCAATTTAAGGCCTTGGCGCTTTCTCTCTCATCTCTTTCTCCCTCTGTCTCTCTCTTTGTCCACCTGCCGGCACATATTGGGAGCCTGCACGGTTGGCGAGACGGGCTCGCTCGGTCTGAACTAAACGGCACCCGCATCATTGAGCAGCATTACCAGCCTCTCCCGACTCATCACTCCCACTAAATGCTGCAGGTCTGTGCGTGTGTGTGTGCTGATGTCTGTACAAGATGTGTTCGTGTAGAGGGCCCGTTAACTAGAAGGTCTAATAAATCAACCTGTCTGTCCACAGCCTCCGCCCATTCTTTGCTCTTATCTGTTCCCCCTATTACTCCTCCCTCCTCCTTCCTCACAGTCCTCTTTTTGCTCCCCACTTTCCCTCTTTCTTCCTTCTCTGCTCTCTCCATCGCTCCCTCCTTTATGTCCTGTAATTCTTCTTTTAAAGCTCAGAGGGTGGTGTTGGAGGCATTATGCGCCTCCTAATAGATCACTGTCTGCGAGCAGAACAGAGCAGAACAGTGAAAAGTAACATGGCCATCGGCAGATCAACTTACTGTTGCATATGTGCATGTGGATATTCTGACAATGCACAGTATTGTCCCAAGTATTTTACCATTGCACCCTTGTGTGCATGATCGCGTACACGCGTCTCAGGTACTCCTGATTGTATATTATGTGCAGCTTCTGTGTCCAGGCATACACTACAACTGAATGCAGCGTGTGGCAAGGAATGATCTCCCTGTCCTACTGAATGGTGGCTGATTGAGACACATGGACTGCCGTTGTGCCCTGATCTAGTTGCCATTGATTACCTATCAGGGTTTTTGATTGCATCCTGGAAGTAATTCTTTTAAATAGGCCCTAATGGCCTCCAATCTGGGCTGATGACGACCTCAGAGAGTCCAATCGCAGATCCATTTAGACTCTTTCAGACCCCTCCATGTACACTCTGAAACTCTCACTCATAGCTCACCCCTCTACCCTCCCCACACACCCTCCACCATCACTACTGCTACTATTTCTTTGCCTCGTGTGGTGTCAGCGCCAGATTTTTGCCCTCTGTTACTCACACGCAAAGAAACGTACTAACCCTCAGAAATAGAGATCGTTCACGTCCTTCGTTTAAGATTAGCGGAGCTGATGATTTCGGGAGAGGAAGAAAAGTAACTGAGAAGGAGAGTAGGAAAGATAGAGCAAGGTGCAGAGATACACAAATTGCAGGCAACAGTGCTTTTAACTGAAAAGGACAAAGTAAGAAGAGAGACATGCAAGTTTAGAAGAATTAGAACGGGATGATAGATCTGGTAGGGATAAAGGAAGGAATGTGTGTGTGTGTTTGTGGGTGTGTTGTGGGTGTGTTGGGGGGGCATCGCTATGTTAGACTGTGTTATTATAGTCTGAGGGTTGGATGGAGGCACAAGAAGAAAGAAGAGTGGAGGAAGAGGAGGAGGAGGAGATGAGAGAGGCAGTGGTGGTGAGGGGGATACAGCAGACAGGAAGAGAGCTCGCCGTCTAATCCTCCAATTTTCTTACATTACTGCTCACCCTCCTTCTCTCCACCTCCATCCTTCTCTCCACCAGTTCCCCCCCTCACTCTTACTCCCTCCCTTCCTCCGTGCTGCCAGGCCTGTCGACAAATGAAACTAGAGACAGCAGCAGCTTCACATAGATTGACTTGAAGGAGTAAAACACACACAGAGAGAAAAGAGAGAGCGAGACAGAGACCTCCTGCACCTCTAACAACATAAATGTACCCAGAAAACCCCAGCGGCTTGGTCATCTATTGTTCTATGCTGGACAAGAAAAAAAAAAGACAAAGAAACAACACCATATAGGTGCACATATTTTCTTCAGTTGCAGCCAAATAATAAAGAACTAAACAAGCATAGAAATGTAAATACACCTGATGATAAGAAAAATATATAATGGAAAAATGCAGATGTATTGTTGTGAGACCAGCCTTGAGCACGATCAATAACTTCCTGCTGATAAGGAGAAAAACCTGATGACAGAATATTAAATTTAAGAGATTGTTTTACGCCAGGAATGTATTAACAGCTCACTTAGGAGAATTACGAAGCAATGATGACAAACAAGGTTCCTCTGCCAGGCAGTGCTGATTGCTAATATGCTGAGCCTTGTTTATTTATTGGTAGATCCCCCCCACCCCCAATGGATTTTATTTGATTCAGAGAGATTCTGTGCCTGGTTGACTGGGCAGTGATTTGATGAATAGCTGATGCTGATTAAATATGGGCTTTAGAAAGAGTGTAAAACTGAGCTTTTAAGGGAATTAAACTTGCAGATTCAGAGTAATGTTTATATAATTTACAGTTGATTTCTTCAGGCTAACAAGAATCACATGCCAAAGAGCAGTGCATCATCCATCCCGTGGAAGGAGACCCGCATTGGCCAAAAATGCCCCTCACGATCTACCGTTGCAAAGAACAAACTTCCCAAATTGGCTCAATTTCGACCTTTTCCACTTTTCTGTCTAATTTCCAGTAAACAAGACGGCTTGAATTTTTTATCCTCTCCAAAATAAACATTGACACTACATTCTCATCCTCTGCTCTTCACCACATTTTGTGATTTCCATTTGCCCGCCCTCTTGATTGATTTGCATTCCAATCACTTCTCATTGGGTGAGGCAGAACCCTGACTGAGTGGGACTAATTTGCCATGCTAATGAGATGGCTCCGACAAACAGAGCCAGCTGGAGACCAGAGTAAATGATCCTGTCATCAGTCAAGAACACAAACATGGCTAACAGCTAATTAGCTCGCGGCAGTTTGTAGAGGTGACATTCTATCTGATCTGTGCCTCGGTGGAAGAGAGGAAGAAAAAAAGAGGCGGTACAATAATGAAGCGAGGAAAGTGGGGATGGGGAGGTTTGGCTTGCTTGTGAGTTTGGCTTTTTGTGTTCCCAAAAACAACTGTGGGGCATGCAGTGCATAACATACACAAGCACATGCTCAACACCATCTATAACCTCCCTGATTCCTTTGCGATGCACTGTGCAATGAGGATAAGAGCTGGTATATGCCATCAGAATGAAGGGAGAAAATATGCTAAGCAGACAATCAGAGGTGTACCCCCTGGTGCTAAACAGCCAATCATGGCTGTCCCAGTGTGTGTCACCAGCCAGCAGGAGGCAGAATTAGTCCTGGTTAGCAGCCAGAGCCCTGCCGAGTGGCTGATTAGTCTTTTAGACTGAAGAGGAGACAGAATGTTAAACGTCCAACTGCCTATCTGAGACTCCCCTGCACAGCAGACAAAGGCAAGGACTTTTTTTTATTGAAAAGAAAAGTTACCAGCTGCCCTGTTGTTTTATGAATGTGATACATCAAACTGGACAATTAGCGCTTTTTAACGTGTATTTAGAGAATTGATTCATTATAATGGAGCAAACATGGATGAAGGAGGTGAACTAATTTCTTACAGATAAAATATCCATAAAAGTATCATCTTTTTCATTGAGTTCACTGTATGTTCAAATATATTAATTCACTGTGGTATAAAGCATTGAGAAGAAGTTCCTGAAAATTAAACAAATGGCCTTTAATATTTTATAGTTTTTGCTAGATTGCTAATGTAATTTCATCTATGGTAATTGGAGGCTGGTGTTTAAAAGTAGATTTTGTATTAGACTAAAACATTGAAATAAAACATCCCCTCAAATGGATTGAAGTTCTTGACAAGCAGGGATCTTTGATACGCCTTTTAAATGTGTATATATATATATATATATATATATATATATATATATATATATATATATATATATATATATACATATACACACACACACTTGTTTACAGTTACTATGCTGCATGTAAGTACTAAATGGTTATCCACTCCTACAATGTCTGCCACAATCTACTGTTATGCACGTTTTGGGATGCTGTAGCTCTGATGAGCCCTGTGCATTGTCTGGACCCTCAGGATTTCTGTTTCAGATGTTCTCGATGTCACCACTTCCCAGTAATTAATTATTCTTCATCTACGTCTGCCTCTTTTTTTTCCTGCTTTCACTGTCTTGGTCTGTTTGTCATCTGGTCGCTCCGTGCCATTTCAGTTTTTATCAGCACAAACACTTGCATCCATCCATTTGTAATCTAATAAAGAAATGGCAGCAATCTGTATGTTCCTTTCGGGGGACTGGATGACTTTGAGCACCAGATGCTGATGTTCCCCCAGAGTCGTTACCGAGATGGAGCCGATCTTTAACTGTCTCCAATAAAGACACGCACACACACATACAGACACACTCACACACACTGCCTCCAGTCACTCACTCAGCATGGAGGCAGGATTAACCTGCTGGTAGCAGAGTAAATCCAGCTCCGCGTTGCCTCTGCCTTGTTCTCTCTCTGTCTGAGGAGGCCTGGTTATCCCTCCCTGTTCAAAGGGGCGGCCGCCGGGGATTAATGACGTGTTAAAGGGGCAACCATGGGGGATTTAGACACGGCTTGTTGTAAGGACAGGAGATTTAAGAACACGGACCAGTGGTTAGTGCTTATTGAAGTATGATTAGTTAGAATCTGGAACCCCAACATACACATACACCAATGAGAAGCGAGATACCATATTAACCTTCTATGGACCTAGAGGATGCCATTGTGGTGGCGAGACAATGTGCTTGTCTAATAGTAAATATACCTAGATAGCCCCGATGACCTGTGGGATAAGAGCAGGTTATTGTTAGAGGCATGGCCACAATTAAAAGTCAACCGTGAATGTATAAGATTAATTTTTTAGTTTTATGATTAGATAAAAATTATTACCATGCTATTTATTACCAGGTGAAGAGCTTTTAATTCCCTTGTCATGAGCTTTATAAACATCTTCCCTTGTTGTCTGTCTGTGAAATCAATTCCTTGGATATTTGAAGTGTTTCAAACTTTAACTGGCACGTCATGATGTAAGCGACATTACCGCCTGCCTGGACTCACTTCTTCACCTCTCTTCTGCACTGTCTGTTGCTTTGGATGGTTGTAATGTTGACCCCTGGTATTTATTTAAATTCATCCACCTCTATCTCTGCTCTTTGGATCTTCACGACTAAACTTGCCGTCCTCTCACTCACATACATTCACACGCTGTCTTTCTTCTGCTGATTTTCATTCCTCTTCTCTCCATCAGATTCCTCCACCTGCCATTGCTCCCATCTTCCACCTGCTCCCTACTCTCACTACAGATCACAATGTCAGCTGCCAACATCATACTCCACAGACCCCTGCCTGACCTTTATCAGCCAATTTGTCCATCATCACAACCAACAAGAAGTGGCTCAGAGCAGATCCCTGATGTAATCCCACCCCCATCTTGAATACATCTGTCACTTCTATCACACACATCACCACTGTCTCGCTGTCCTGATACATGTACTGCACCAGCCTCACATACTTTTCTGCTCTCTTGACATCCTCATGCAGTACCACAGTTCTTCTCTTGGCACTCTATCATGTGCGCACTCTCGATCCACAGAGAGACAGAGCAACTCCTTCTGACCTTCTCTGTACTTCTCCATCAACACTCTCCAAGCAGACATCGTTTCTGTAGTGCTTTTTATCACCTCTCTTCTTAGCCTAACTTCAACAACTCTTTACCATATATTCATGTCATGGCTCATCAGCTTTATCCCTCTGTAGTTACTAATGAGTGATAAAGCTTGTTTTTGAAAATTGGTACCAGTACTCTTCCTCCTCAGACATCCTGTCACTCTCCAAGATTGCATTAAACAATCTGGTCAAAAACTCCTCTCTCCTAGACATCTCCATATCTCCACAGGTATGTCATCTTGACCAACTTCCTTTCTACTCTTTAGCCTCTTCACAACTGCCTTCACTTACTCCTTATAAATATTCTGCTCTTCCTGATTCATTTTCTATTTGCATATCCACAATGTTAACCAAACAAGTTAGGAATAAAAGTATAACTAAAAGCGAACAAATTCAGCTGACCATTGAACACACCCGGAGGCTTTGTGACAGCTATTTCAGTTTAAAAAACAAATAAAATTGCAAAAAAAAAGTAACAAACAGGACATGAGAATAAAAAACAAAATACAAATATAATAGAAAGACATGAAGATAAATCAAAACTGGAACAGCTCCATACATCTTTGTTCTTCTTGGGGGAACATTTAGAGACCAAAATTACAAGTTCTTGCAAATCTAGAACTAATGAACAAACCAGATAAATAGTTAGGAGATAGTCCATTAGGCTTTTGTATATGAGCACTAAAATAAGCCCACATTTCCTTAGCACCAATGACGAGTATACATCGCTTTCTTTTCTGCTGAGCTACAAAATATTTTGTGACTTCTACTTGTTAATTTCATTGATGCAACAAAACACTATTAGTCGTATATAACATTAAGTCATTAGCTCGGGTATGAAAATCTGTGTTGTTTGTGTTTTAATTTGCAGTTGCACAAAACTTTGGTGTCCAGAGAAACACACTGAAGCAGCTATCATAATGAGCCCATGCTGGTGCTGCCATGTTATGTGGAGTTTACAGCAATCGATGTAGCCTGACTGATAATTAGTTTTTAATGCGCTTGCTGAGGAGTCTCGCCTAAACGACACCTTCTGCACCATTTAAAGTTGATGTGGCACACATTATTAAACGTAAATAGCAATAAAGTGAAAACCAATTTCTGTCCCTATGGGAAGATTTTCCTGTTTCTTTAAGTTAAATTAAAAGCATTCAATAAATTCTTACATTTGCCATTCTGTATCTTTCTTGTATCTTGTATTGAGCTTTGTTCTATTTGTGCCTGTTTAGTTTTCTCTGGCTTCCTCACACAGGCAACCACCTTAATTAGCGATTATTTGTCTACAATAACTTCATGGACAACCGTGTCAGGGTCATTGATGGATCAGCCCGAGGACGTATAAAATTAAAGATGCACCCTTTTTAAATGTTCCGTTTTTGTACCCTGATATAAAAGATTGGTCTCCTTAAGGTACAAACTACAAGCTTACAATGGCAGTACTTTAAAGGGTAAAGCTATGGTGATCAGCTGGTATATTCCCAAATGTAGTGGAAGATACTTTATTTTCTGAGTGTACACAAAGATCTCATCTAGTCTTTATATGCTGCATGGAAAGCTAAACAAGGATATGCTATCCTCGGCCAGTGGTCTGTGTTTGTAAGAGCACGATGTTGAAAAGTAATAGTGAGGGAGTATAATATTAAAGATAAGCAGAAGCAGTAGGCAGTGATGTGTGTGCATCTGCGTGTGTGCAACAGTGAGAAGGAGGGAGGGACATATGTACAGGTACTGATAGTTGGGATCAGTGCACTGAGCAAGATGTTAAGGTCGGGTTTCCTCGCCACCCACTCCCCACCACAGACCATGTCAAGCCTCCCCCTTAATCCCCCCTCCCTGTATAAGCCACTCTCCATACACACACAGACATCCAGCATCCAGCTTGCTACCCATCTACGCTCAAAATCCGTTCCTGTGCAATCTCCTGTGCATCAGCTGCCAAATGAAGTTCCTCTTTAGAAAAAAAAAAAGAGAGAGCCTTGGCTGTCGAATCGTCTGAGGCATCGTGCCTGGCGGCATAGGCAGCCCTTGTGTTGAAGCCAATAATCCGGCGTCAGAGCTTCAGGTGCGCAGAGGGTCGTGATTGACAGGACTCGATATGAGGCCCTCGCCTCACTTGACATTTGGGTTTCATAAGGTCTGGAACAAAAGGCAGGGGCAAAATAATCAGAGAGGGGCACAGGCAAATAAATCTGTTTATTCCTCCTCACCCGCCCCCCTCCCTCACCTCTGCACCTCCTCTGCTCGTCCACATCATGGCTCAACCCTTGGAGGAGAAAAGAGGGAGGGCATGATATTACCTTTTCACAGCCTTGGTGGATTCACGCACCGCGACAGCAGGTCACTTTAGGCTCTGTGCTTACCTGAGATATTAGTTTGTATGTGTGGTAGATAGAGATGTGTATTTGAATGGCTGAGGCGATGTGTGTGTGTCTCTGTGCGCACAATCCCATGTATGTTTGAGGGAGGGGCAGAGACAACAGACAAGACAGAAGCAGACAGACTGACAAGGAAAGTGGATTGATGTGGTGTCACATTGTGGATAGTAATTCATACACCTGTTAGTATGTTTGAGCAAATATTATTATTATTAATCATAGAAATAACATTACAACATATACTACTGAAGCACTGAAATGTATTTTATTGTGTCGTGTGAAGCAGACACACAGATTATAACAAATGTGATCCTAAATAGCTTTAATGGGTAATGATAAATTCAGAGAAAGGGACATGAAATATAAAGTGTAATGCAGCACAAAATGATTAAGATTTCTGGACACAGTCAGTTAGTTCTGCTAAATGACCGAAGGCAGCAGTGAAGAGAGCTGCTGACCCAGCAACAGTGTGTTTCATCTACCCACACTGAACATCTTCTCACAGCCACAAATGCAGGCTGACAGACTATATGCACTTGTTCGCTCAAAATGAATGGTGTCAACTCTGTGTGTGTGTGTGTGTGTGTGTGTGTGTGTGTGTGTGTGTGTGTGTGTGTGTGTGTGTGTGTGTGTGTGAGAAAGAGAGTCTTAGTCATAATATTTCAATTTACTTAGCAAGAGGTGTTCCATTTGGGTTGTACTACGTAAAGGGCAGAGAAATTAGGCAAATGATTCAAGCTCTTTTAGGCGGCATTTATCTGAGCAGTGCACACGTATGGAATACATAAAATGCATTCACCCTGCTTGTACTTATAAAAAAAGGATAATGTCACATGTGTGCTGTATGTTAGAGTGTATGCTGAAATATGAACAGCAGGATTAGCATTTAGGATTAGGAATTTGTCTGAGACATGAGATCACAAAAAAGAGACTGAGAAAACGAAAGAATGGTGGGAGCCTAAATGTGTATTAGCAGCATTTTCCAGCCATAATCAGAAGCCAAAGACAACTTAAGTACATAAAGTACTGACATCATAATTTCACTTCACCAGATTTCGTTTGCCTGCGGTATATTTTAGCTGGCAGTCACAGATGCTACTCACTTTTCAAGTTGAGATCTGAGGGATTTCTGAAATTTGTTAAATGTTTAAATGCAGAAGAAGTTAAAAACAGCCCGACCATAACCAACCAGATTGTTGTTATGTCGTTAAAAACTTAATTTAAAAGAAAAAAGCATAAAATTAGAAATTTGTGTAAATGTTTTTCCAACTAGACATGAATAAATAGAACTGGCTGAATCGCTAATTGACATCCAGCCTGATATTGATGCCACCTTTGTGGCTCTAACATAATCAGTTTTTTATTTGTCCACCCTCTGTATGATTTACATAATGTGAAGTGAGAGATGAGGGGGCTGCATGAGAATTTAATTGCAGGGTTATAGGTGCAATCTGCGGACATGATAGCAGACTGTTTAATAGGTGATTCAATTAGGAAACAGGAGAAAAACATGAGACCAAGGGGTCATATGTTCACTTCTGCCCCAAAGTCTCTGGAAAAAAAGAAAGAAAAAAAAGAACACATAAGTCAACAGATAGTTTTCAGATTAATCCCTGTGACATCCTTTTGTACCAGAGCAGCCCCCACGTGGGGGTCTGCATAAATCGCGTCTTGCTGGATGTGATTGGATAGTTTATAGATGATTGGCAGGGGGGGGTGCAACGGAGCGTGTATACTTTTCTGTCGCTATTGGCTGGCTTTAATGGCCGCTCCTCCCTCGGACCACACACCATTGGCTTTGGGGGTTTCGCGAAGGAGCTGGGAAGTTGTAGTTCTTTACAGCAGACGCACATCTGTAGGGCTTATTATCGACTAATATGAATTAAACTACACGTCCCGACGTCGTGCTACGGGTCCTTGTAATTGTAGTGAATATGTAATTGAGCTCGTACGACTGGTTGCTTCTAAATTTGGCGTCGCGGAGGCAGGCTGCTGTAGTCGGAGAGGTGGTCGGTCGGCGGGTGCTGAATGAGGATGCAAACCTTTAACGGAGACTGTAGGAAATAAACCAATGAACGCGTGACAACGGGACGCTGTGGAGAAGCGTACTCGCAGACAAGTAGGGTCATGGTGTGCGAGATTTTAATGTTTTCTGTGAGAAATCTGAGAAGATAGAGGATTTGTTGTTAGTTCAGAAGGAGAGCGTTAAGCGCTTAGAATAAGGTGCTGAAGATTTTGGAAAAGACTGAGAAAATTTTTGCTTTTATTATTACGCTGAATGGACTTTTGAATTACTGTCTTGCTGTCTCTGGTCAGCCAAAGGTCCGAGGATGTCTCCACTCTTCGCGGAACCTGCATTTAGCCCGCAAACCAGCCACTGACTGACTTTTTACGCACGGAGAAAGCTCGGTTCTCACACACTTTGTTTTCGTGTTTTTCTGGATGAACATTGCAATACATTTTCAATGATTCGAGATCTGAGCAAGATGTACCCCCCGGCGCGGCATCCGGTAAGTACAGAACAGTAGCGGTAAGAGCAGTGTGTCAAAACAGCGCAGATTAACAGTCGCGCCTGATGCGTAATCAGTTTAGATCAAGTTTCCGTGCCACTGCGCGCTCTCACGGACAATTGCGCTCATTGTCAAACTGCCACAGCTGCATGTGTGTCTCTGAGTGTGCGTGAGTTAACGTGTAAGGAGACTGAGTGAAACCAAAAAGGCCATCCTTATCACAGAGGCCTATTGTCAGCTACAGTCCTGCCTGTGTGTGTGTCGTGACGCTGAACTTTGGTGGCTCAGTTCTTCCTTTCTTCCTTCGCACGCTGTTTGCTTTGGATTGAGGTCCCTCATCAGCCGGGACAGCCGTTCAAGTTCACTGTCACCGAGTCCTGCGACCGGATCAAGGAGGAGTTCCAGTTCCTGCAGGCGCAGTATCACAGGTAGGATTTCGGATACGAGCATGACATTTGGGCTGCACTGAAACATCAGCTCGTCAGCCAGAACGGCAGTAAACTTACGAACCGTTCTGCATTCCCCACAATAGAAGCGATTGCGAATTTGATCCCTGTTGTTCTGAGTGCGCATTAGAAGTAATTAGTGGGTTAATTAATCACTTTAATAGCTGGAATTAAAAAAATTAAATGTTAAAAAATGTTTACATGTAAAATGCACAATTAATAATTAATACATACGTTTGGTTTTAGATTATTAAATGTTACCTATAATATTTTTTTTCTTCGTAATTACCTTTTGGTTCTTGCACTTTTGGTCAGTTGAAACCAGTTTTCCTAAGTCACCTTGGATATCAGGAGCTTATACTAATGACCCCCTTCCCACCCATCCACACACAGAAAATGCTAACTAAAGAAATAATAAATCTAAAAGAATTAATTGATTGATTGACTGTGGATTGACTCACTGTAAACCGAAAAACCCGAGATAATGTTAAAGAAATGGTCGAGTTCTGTGCTGCTGTGTACTAGTCATGTATGAGTCACGAAGTATGACCAAATTATTAGGGAAATGTGTGATGCAAGAACATGAAATACAAGACAGAAATGTATTTTTTTAATTTAAGTTTCTATTAAGAAATACAGTATGTTGAGTTTGACATTTATATTCAGGGATGTTATATTGCTATTCCTCTCAAATGCACCATATGCAGTTAAAACAGTGGTAGCCTCTATTTGTCTAAGGTCCATCTATTACTAGTGACTAACCACGGGTAAACCCCCATCAACCTTTGCATGCATGCACATCTCTCTCTCTCTCTCTCTCTCTGCAAGTGCAAGTGGTGTGAAATACTTTTTTACCTGACATGATGAAGTGTGAAATACATTGCTCAGGGCTGAACCACAGGCACAATACCAATGCATAATAATCACCCACTTCTGGCCACCTCATAATTATTACCCAATCACCTGGTGAGATGAACCAGTGGTCCAGTTTGTTGGCCAGTCCTGAGGCTGAACTGGCTGAATGGTGCGCTGCATGCTTAATGCTACAGCCGCACAGATCAAACTCTTTCGTTCCACTGAAATCCAAAACGAGGGTGGCGCTGATCAGATTTTATTTATTCATTTTTTAAAATAGCAGTGAGTCAGACATACTCTGGGAATACGCTACAATAAGAATGACTGTGGTCCCACATGTTTCATGTTTTTTAAGGATGAATTTATTAGTATTTATTATTACGGTAGTTCTTATTTAGAAGAAATGTGAACATGTTATGGACCTTACTAAAACAATGAATCTCTTTGAGAATATTCCCCAACCTTAGAGTACAAATAAAGAAGAGGACACCGTCATCATCAAACTTAAATAAAGTTGAGGTATTAAACATTTAAAGTCTGGCAATGCCTCAGATTTTCAGCTGATTTCAGCATTTATATTTAAGCAAATGTTGAAATTTCTCATTTCTTTTCATGTTTTACATTGCTGTGATTGACGTGTACACGCAAAGGTTTTGATGATGATATAAACCCGATGAGTTCCTTCTTAAAAGATGCACAAAAACTTGAGGAGGAGCGACACACTGGCAGACACAAAAGAGTTAAGCTTTTCCGCAAAATGGATCCTAATGTTATGGTTGCTTTTTTTGTTGATGTTGCAGTTTAGGCTTTTACTCGCACTATAAGAATATATGATGAGGTTTGTGTGGTTGTCCATCGATCCATTAATTACTGCACTACACCTGCTGAGTAAGTGCCTGTGTCTGCAGAGGAAATTGCTGCATTCCAAACAACTTATTTGTCTTTCTTTTGTAGCTCTCATATTTAGAAATGCAAATTTAAAGTGGCAGGATGCAGTGACTTGCCTGCGCAGTATAGTGCAAGTATCATCTCTGCTTTCAGTTTGCTAAAGTCTTGTTTCATTCTCGCTCATCCTCTTTTATCCACTCCCTACAAAATAAGTCGGTTAGAAGTCAGAAGTCAGAAAAGATTTTTGGTCTTTTGGTTTTACTTTTGATCATGTGTTTGCGTGTGGCATGGATGCAGCTTGCTGTGTGTTTGATGGTGACACGTGCTAACAAAACATTTTCTATCTGTCTCGCAGTCTGAAATTGGAATGTGAGAAACTGGCCAGTGAGAAAACTGAGATGCAGAGGCACTATGTCATGGTGAGACAGCTTATTTCATGTGTTGCCATTAGTATTTTATTAGTGTGTGTGTGTGTGTGTGTGTGTGTGTGTGTGTGTGTGTGTGTGTGTGAAAAAAGAGGAACAGAGAAGACATGTTTGATCGACCTTGCTTTTATCTTTCAGTACTACGAAATGTCATACGGGCTGAACATCGAGATGCACAAGCAGGTAAGAGATGTTTTTACTCAAATGATGAAAAGGGAAAAAAAACAACAAAACAAAACATCTGACGTAAACCACGCTGTACTGTGTGACAAAAGGAATGCAAATGGAAATGGGACTTTTATTCCAATTTGTAAGTGCTTTTAAATTCTAAATATCTCACTGGGCAAAGTCCAGGAAACTTGGAGGCACTTTAATTTATTCACGCCATTACATAGGACGGCTTTTAAGCAGAGGACTGACATATCTCAGTTTTCAAAATGTCCCAGCATGCTGGTAATATTCTGGAAGAATATTTTTGAGGTCTTTACCTTTTGTCTTTCACCATTTTCTTTGACAGCGAAGGGTCATGTGCTTCCATAATACAGATAACGCAGCTGGAGTATAGTTATTGCTTTTTCTGGATGTCAAAGACTGCTATCAGTTTACAAAGTGCTCTGAAAAAGTGGCATTTCCAACATAAAACAAGTTACATTATCAATATGTTGATATTTACACACAAAATGATGTTATTCTTATTGCTTGGGGTTTTCTAAAATAGGATTAGAATTCCCAACTTGAGAAATGAGTTACACATCAAAAAACACTCCCTTCACGGCACACATTTAGCAACTTTCTGAATTATTGTAAAGAGTCATAGTGAAACGGGAGCAGCCCAGGATGAGGCCAGAACATCAGCCACCAACATTTAAGAATTTGATCCATTTGTCCCCTGTTCTATTTTCGAGCGGTCGGTTGCCTCGTGAGGTTGAATAGTCATTTCACATGCGAATAATAATTTCATCAGTTTAATTGAACAAGAAAATGGGCTGAAAAATGACTCAAGCGAACGAGGATTTGGCCTTTAACGAGCCTTTACATTATTGCTGCCTTTTTTAAACACGGAAGGTCATTAGCATAAATGTCTCTGTTAACCACACATCAGCTGCCAGGATAAATGAACCACAGCTAACCAGCTACACATTCATTTCCAGACAAATGGTGTGTGTAGTGTGTGTGGCTGTGTGCGCGTGCGTATGTGTGTGTGTGTGAGAGAGAGTGGAAGTGATAAATTGTTGGCCTTTGTCTTTCTGTGTGTGTGTGTTTTCTGTATCTATACCATGTGTTTGCTTTGCTGTGTGTGTGCATGCGCGCGCATGTGTGTGTATGTTTAACAGCCTGTACATACTGTACATGTTTACTCTGTGTGTGTGTGTGTGTGTGTGTGCACACGTGTGTGATTGTGTGTGTTGGTCTGTGTTTGCCTGTAGGCACACTGTCGTTGTTTATTTAGTTTTGTGTGCACTATTTGTGTATTTGTTCACATTGTGCGTGTGCTCCTACAATGTAGACATTTACTTGTGTGTGCTCTAGTGTTTGTTTCTGTCAGTACGCGTGTGTATTTCTGCGTGCAAATGTTGGACACACGTGCAGCTTTTTACTGCCACACTAATCAGACTCGTCTGATAAAATATGGGATCCCTACTATAAATTCCTGCTGGCTGCTGCTGTTTGTGTGTGCGTGTGCTGTGTTTATATGGGCAAGGCAGGCAAAATAAAAAGCGGTTAAATGTGGCCTGTAGCTCCGTGTGGTGCCCAATGATTTCTCTCAGAAGAGTGAATCCCTCATCTCTGCCAGCAGTGTGCGGTGCATGTTTTGTCCTTGTGTGAGGGAGAGACTTTTGGAAGCAAATGATTTTGAGTATTACACCAACATGCCCAGGCATAAATATGTGTTTTCTATCCATGGCATTAAATATGATGATACAAAGTATGTGGCTTGTTGAGTGGATGCTGAGATTGAAGAGAGGGGGGCTGGTGG
Source organism: Haplochromis burtoni (assembly GCF_018398535.1). NCBI lineage: Eukaryota > Metazoa > Chordata > Actinopteri > Cichliformes > Cichlidae > Haplochromis > Haplochromis burtoni. The sequence goes on from NW_024582415.1 coordinate 1,496,836, forward strand.
TGGTGATGCTGAGGGTCGGAAGGGGAGGGCGGAGGACATTAAGGCCTCCACCACCAAGCGAGTCGCTAATTTTGCTTGTTTAGCATTTTCGGAGGGTAATAGGCCCATTGATTTTTGACTCTGCTCTGTGTTTTATTTACACAGAAGGGCCCCGGTGCCCGGGGAGTGAAATGTACCAATGCTCGTTAAAGAGAAATTGACTCGCGGATGGAAGAGAGGATAGGCTGTGAGGCAAGGGGAAGGGGGGCGAGGGATAAGGAGGGAGGAGGGTACGAGGGATGTCGAGCATGGGACTGAGCTGACTGAGAGGACAGCTAATCAATTGCAAATTAACAAAGCTGAAAGAGAAATAAAGAAAGTGAAGGACGAGGAGAAAATGGGTAGGAGAAGGGATGAGAAAGTGGTAAAAGAAGGAAGTAATAAGACGTTTTGATACTGAAGACTGGCAGCGATTTCAATGAGGTCTGACAGCTCATTTTACTGGTGCAGACAGGGAGCCATTTATTTCGATTTGAGGATTTTGGTCACATAGTGTTCCAGTGGTACTTTGAATTTGGGATTTTAGAAATGCATTGAGAACAACATTAAGTTAGTAATATAAAACTACAGTAAAGCTACTCCCTTATTCACAAGGTGTTGCCACAGCAGGTTGTTCCACGTGTTTGATTTTGCAGATTTTCATGCCAGGTTGTGTCAGAAAGGACATCGAGCCCGGCTCAAACCAGGGATCTTTTGCCTTATTAGACAAATGTGTAAACCACTACAGGATGGCAGCACTGTAATACAAAGTGACAGTATTTGCAATTTAAATCAGTAAGTATTTATAAAGTGTAAAACTTTCATATACATAGTTAAAAAGATCATCTGTTCAATCCTAAATTTCACTATGTAACAGTATTTTTACAGTAAAATTCATATTTGATGGTGAAAAAATGCAGTACCACAGTAACCACAGGAGCTGCACAAGATGCAAAGTTGGGTTTCAACCAGAAAAGCAAGGAGACCTGGTGTTGGTGAGGTTAACAGTTCACTTCAGGTTCATGTCATGACATTATCTGCTGCTAGTGTGAGGAGAGAGGAGAGGCAAATGATTTAGTCTGCCATGCTTAAGTAACATAAACATAAGTTAAATTAAACTCTTTTCTTTACCTTTTTAATCTTTACTAATGCTGTGGGGATGGTTTTTTTCAATTGTGAAAAATAATTAATGATAATAGTTGATTTATTACATGCATTAGCTAAAAACTTATTAAAAATACAACAGTCCCTAATGCATGGGTCCCAGGGTGGGAGGGTGTCGAATTTAAGGCCTAGAAACAATAACTGTGTGGTAATAACAGCAGAGAGTTCACAATCCAAGTCAGCTCCAGAATAAGCCATTTTCACTTCCATTCCCTCTTTTATGTTGAGGAATGAACGATTGTTGTTCCACGTTTTTCAGTATATAGCTTGTTCAGGGCTTCCATTCTGTAAAAGTTGACCTGAATTTTTTTGTGTATTTTTATTATGTGTAGGTATGTCAATCTTATAACACCTACACAATTCATCTGAAACTAGGCTGCATCATGTAGACATTATTTTACGGCAACAGAGAAAGCCACGTAATTGGGGGAACAAAAAGATTTATACATGTGGCAATGAGCCTTGTCAGTATTGGTCTGGTGAAAATTAATCAGGCTTTTGAATGTGTGGTTCTCTTCTCTATTGTAAGGCAGGGTCTTAGTTTGTGTGTATGAAAGAAACTTGTATCTCCCCACCACTGCCATAATCTCTGAGAGAGAGAGAGAGGTTGCTCTACAAAATCATAAATGTCTCAAACGAATTGCACTTAAGAAATTAAGTTTTTTAGTTATGTTATCACACACGTGCTGCTGCTATTCGGGACATTCTGCAAAACAGGCATGCATTTAGTGAGCTGAACAAAATACAGTCAGGCAGAGACATGCACTGCTGTGAGTTTGTGCATATCCTGATTTCACGCAGTTCAGACTTGAAAGTAATATGTAAATGTTAATTGGCCAAACCCAGTAAGTAAAGCAAATATGACCGGGGTGCTCATTCAAACATGAAGCTGAGACATTTTTATGCTGTCAGTTAAAGGGAGGAGTGCACGAAAGGGGCGCACATGTCAGACTGAAAGATGGAAGGAAAACTTTACATTAAGTGCTCCTTTCCTTTGAACTGTTTGTAACCTATCTGTATAGCACCCTTTGTTTTTCTTCTCTGTTTTTCTCCACTGATCTAGCTGTTTCTTACACACACCCACCCACATACACACACATACAGAGTCACAAAAGAGAGTAGCTTTTATATGGTGGGGTCCATTAGGTGTATTAGCTGGTGGTGAAAAGTGGTGCTGATGTGGTGCTTACAAAGCTCCACAGGGGAGATGGACATTTGATCTTCTTTCTGACCCAATCTGACTCCAGGGCTCTTGCCTGATCTAATTTCTTTTTTGTTAGGAGTTAAAGTGGGGCTTGTGGGGCTGTTTTTCCTCTCATATTCTTCTTCTTCTTATTACTCTTTTGGATAAAAATTCAACTAAAAAAACAAAACAGAACACGTTTTCTCTGTCACTAGCTTAGTTACCACCCCATTATCACAAAGAGATTTTTTTTAAAAGAAAACAGATAACAAGTGGATTATTTCTGGCAAATAATGAAATAATAAGTAAGAATTTCTGCAGAAGTCAATTTTTGTGGTCATGAAATTCAATAGCTCAGGAAGATCACACCATTAGTTGCATTTTCTCTGTATTGTTGAAGTTTGATGTTGCAAAGCTACTGATGAAAGATATTTTCTCTTTTTTTTTTTAACTGGTAGAACATTTCTGCACCGACTCACATACAGGTTCAAAGAAAAATCCAGTACCCATGATCTCAGGGGTTGCTGCTGTTTTATGTGACTGCAGACTCTTAACTAGCAAAAGGCTCCATAGATTGACTTAGTTTGAGTCCCAACCTCAGTGCAATCTCTGGCCAGTTGTTTCTTATTTTTGTCAACAAGGTGAATACTGCGTGTTAGAGCTGGGCCCTGATCATTGCAGAAACAAATTCTCCAGGTTTGCACGAACTGCAGGACATTTTTTTGGGAAAAAAGGGAGCCTTGCTTTTTTTGCTTTGGTCTCTTCAGGGTGAAAAGACGTGTTGGCCGAACGGCCTGACATCCCTGCACTCTGGCCGCCAGACACAATATTTTGCCATTGATGTAAAATGTCACCTGAAATTGGTTGTGTTGCCTCATGGAAAAACACCTCCATTTCCTTTTCCGCTCTGGTGCTTTTGTTTCTGTTCGGATGCCAATATCTTTGGGTCAGTTCTTCCAGATGTTGGTTGGAGTTGTTAGGGAAGATCTGCATCTTTACAAGTGATGTTGTAACTTTGAAATCTTTCAAAATAAATGCTTATACACAGTTACATCTATAAGCTTTTGGACAGTGGCAATTTTTTGTGTCATTTTTGCATCTCTACATCACCACATTGGATTCTAAATCAGACAATGTATTTACAGTGCAGCGCTTCAGCTTTAAGTCGTGGAATTGACTAAATTCCACTTTTTGTAGCTTTGCACGAATTGAGGTCCAAAAGGTTGTGATGGAGGTAAAGGTGACCATAATTAGGGTGAAAAAACAAAATAAACCTATTAGAGAGATAATAATGTTATGAGTGTCAAAAGAACAATCTGGTACTTTCTTAAAAAGCAGAAATCCACTGGCCAGCTTAGCAACATCAAAAAGCCCCAGAGTCCTCATAAGCCAGTTAAAATGGATGATCACAGATTCTCTGCTTGGTTGAGAAAAACCCCTAATAACATCTCTCCAAGTCAAAAACACTTTTGAGGAGGTGTTGTTTTGGTGTTTTACTGTCACACTCCAAAAGCAAGGGACACCTTAAGTAGTATAACTGTCTACAGTGCAAATCACTTGTTGTGTTTAAGAAGAAGAAGGTCAGATTAGACTTTTCCAGAAAACACTGAAATGACCCTGCACAGCTGTGGACAGTAATCTCTGGACAGATGAAGTCAAGATTAATTTGTAACAGAATGATGGGAAGAGAAAAGTGTGGAGAAGGAAATAAATGGCTCGTGATTCGAAGTACACTATACTTCATCATCTGTCAAACATTGTAGATGTTTTGGCCTGGATATATTGGAACTGAGCTACTAGTGTTTATTCACGATGCGACTTCTTATAGAAGTAGCAGGAAGAATTATGAAGTGTGCAGGGTTATACTTCCTGCTCAGATTCCACCAAATGCTGCAAATGTGATTGCAGAACTTCACTGTGAAAATGGACAATGACCCAAAGCATACTGAAAAAGGAACCCAAGAGTTTCTCAAGACAAAGAAAGTCAGTCACCTGATCTAAACCCTACTATTTGCTTTTCAGCTATTGAAGACTAAACTAAAGACCGAAAGACCCACAAACAAGCAGCAGCTGAAGGCAGTTATATAAAAGGCCTTGCAGAGCATCTCAAAGGTGGAAAAACAGCATTTGATGATTACTTTGGCTTCTAGAATTCAAGGGGTTGTGAGTGACTGTTAAAAACAATTCTCAAGTTTGAAATTATGTTAGTTTGTCCAATTTCTTTTGAGCCTCTCAAAACTGGGGACTGTGGATTAAAATTACTCTCATTTTTAAACCAGTAATAAAGTACTTTTGTTAAACTCCTTGAATTAAAACTGAAACAGTCACATGTTGATTATTTGATTTGAAATCCGTGTCGGTGATGGACAGAGAAAAAACAAACTTGAGAGAAAACATTTTGCTTTCTTAACTACAACAGTTTTTCTCTGCAGTTCTCAAACACTTTACATTTTACACTGCTGTAAAAAGAAGAGATGATGAAACAAAGTGGTAAACATGTCCCTGATCCAACTTTGAAGAAATGTGTCTGAAGCATCAATAAGTATATATTTAAACAAATCTGAGTTTTACACTATGTGATGTCTTTGTTCTTCAACAAAGAACAAAGACATCACATCAAATGTTGTCTTTGTTCTTTGATACACAAATCATTGTATACACAACTTTTTGGGGGTTTGTAGCATGTCGTAGCCTTAGGCATTTTTCTCTGTTTACTAAGAAACAAAAATGCCCAACAGTTTCAATAATCAAATTCAATTGTGGCCTTATAGAGAATTGCCAAATAACTTCCTGGCTGTAAAAAAAAAGAATGTCTTCCTTTCCTGCTTTCATTTTCAGCACTAAAATTTAAGGCGCCCTTTAGTAAGGCAGTTGAACATCAACTAGCTTGGGTCTGATACACACTGAGCAGCTCCCCAGTGCGTGAATGTGAAGAAGAGTCTAGCTGAGAAAGGGCATGTGTGCTCAGCAAGTTTTTCCTGTATAAACATTAAATATAAAATTAAAATGTCAGTGTTTTAGGTCCTCTATGCCGTCTTGTTATGCATTAGAAGGTAATTTGAGGTGTACATGACACTAAATGGTTTCCTTTGTGTACTTCCTTTGCCATCCTAAAGATTACTGCAGGCTCTTAATTTACATCGTCTAAAGCAGGGATGTCAAACCCATTTTACATTGTGGGCCACGTATAACCCACTTTGATGTTAAGTGGGTTGGAGCAGTGAAACTCTGCTTTCTGTCAGTGTAAGGAAGTTTAACTATACATTTAATCCCTGAGATATATTAAGTTGTTAGCTTCTTGCACAGATTGCCTCTTAATTATAAGAATGGACTGCTTGTCTAGAGCTTGTTTGCTTTGATGTAGTTTGCCATTGATAGGGGGGGCATACAGTAAATACGGTTACAGTATGTCCTCTTCACAAAGCCGTTGGATTAGTCTTTGGAAAGCCAGTTGTGGCCCCTGAGCCTTTTGTTTGACACTTCAGCTCTAAAGTTTAGCACTACTGATGAAGAAATGATAAAAAGTTGAGTGTCAAATATGTTTAAAGGTATTTTCTAACACAGTGTCATAATTTGTGAGATATTTGTAAGTGAATCATCAAGAGTAAACACTGAAGAAGTTATTCTGAATCCCCTTGAGTTAATAACCCCTCAGGTCTCCTAGTCTCAAGAGTGAATAGGCTCGCTTTGAAGCAGTCCTTCTGTTTTTTTCATATGGTTTTATATATCCATGCTGCCTGGTTGAGTACTTTAAAAATATATATATTTTCTAGATAAATGCCTTTTCTGTGGCTTCTACTCTAAACTTGTAAAATCTTCACTTGAGCTAGTGCTGCTTCTTTGCCATTATATTTCTTCATACTTCAGCCTTGGTTGAAATAATGTGAAAGTCAGCTTCCAGCCAGTGGCAGATTTAGATATGTGATGGGCAAGTCCACCTCCTTTAGACCTTGCACTGGCAATTTTGCGATTTTTACTGAGTCCTAGCTTATTTTTTTAGTCATCACCTGGCATGTAGGGCTTTTATAGACTTTTGTTTGACTAGACGATTGAGACGAGACACAGCTGCTGCCTGCTAAATGGTGACTTTGGGAGAAATCGGGGAAACTATTTCAAGCTCCTGCATTAAGTATTCTTTAAAAAATCCAAATAACATAGCCTCTGCACATGGATACGTTAAAAGGCTTTTACACACTGCCTCCAGATAGTCAAGATCTCTGCTTACTTAGTGCTTACATTTATTCACCTTGATCCACAGGTCTTGTGGCACTTTCGCCTTTGCTTGCACCTTTCCTCTTTACACTTCAGGTTTTGCTAGAGCTTGTTGTAATAATTTGTTCAGATTGCAGAATTGCATATATGCACTGAAAAAAGAGCATATAGGATTTACTTAATTCAATAGTGGACATTGGTTGCACACAGATGTTTTGCTTTGGCAGCAACTTAAACAACTGAGTTAAATCAACACAACTTATTCATAAAATGCACAATAAACCTGTGCTGTGCTGTGTTGATAAAATGTGCTTGAAACATGTTTAGATGAAGTAAGTTGAGCTCTTGGAATATTTTAATCTTCACAATTTTCTCACTTTATTCCAACACTTTTTAATAACTTTTACCCCAATACTACTTGGTCACTTAAATACTACATGTTGTCTTCATATTACATAATGTTCAACAAAGTCTAGAGTCTGGCTAACATTATGTTAGGGCATAACCCAGAAGTTATGCCCCAGCCTGTATCGTAAAGTAAGAGGCAAGGTACACTTGGACAGGTCGCCAGTCTATCACAGGGCTACAACACAGAGACAAACAACCATTTGCACTCACATTCATACTTATGGGTAATTTAGAATCAACAATTTACCTATCCCCAATAACTGTATGACATTAAACTATGTGAGCAAACCAGAGTACCTAGAGAGAACCCACTGCATATATTCTTGCTGTGACATAACAGCACTAACCACTGCGCCACCGAGCTGTCAATCCAGGCTTAACAAAAGTAGGAAAGCTATTACAAGGCTTGATGCAGAATTTTCTTTACATTTGTCCTTGACACGTTAAACCACAATAAATAGCAATAGCATACACGTGGTGCGTGGATAGTTGTCTGCCTCTTATAACCCCAGTGAGTTTCCTGTGGTTTGAAATCTCATGTGATTTTGTGAGCCCAGGCAACTAACCACTCTTACTAGATTATATCATGTCTTCTCAACAAGAACAAATTAAGTTGTTGAATTTCATACAGATCCTACATGGTTTAATTACGTTCACCATAGAAACATGAAATTATTTTGTCCAAATTACAAATGAGACTTTTATAAATGTAACAACCACCCAATTTTCCTTTTTTGAGTGTGGTTTCATCCACTTTATGTATGGTTTAATGGGCCAAAACGCCCTCTCGTCTATTTCTTTGCCAATTTCCTGTCATTCCATCCTGTTTGCTAGAGTGACCTAACAAACTAAATGCACAGTGTTTCTGAATGATATATACCCCATGCATCAGTTTTCTAAACTTCTGTCTTCTGAATAACTGTGATTCCCTACACTTCATAAACATCTCTACCGTCTGTTCAGGTCCATCTGACCTGTTCTGGTCAGATGGCACAGAGGTGGTTTTTCTAAAAATGACTATTTCTGCTTGTCCTTTAATGCTGAGATGAGATTGTCTCTCTGAGAACATTAAAGTGTTCTCACTAAAGTTCTGGGTCACATCATTAGTCAAATTTGAATTTGAATAGACTTGTTAGTCACTCCGTTTTGACAATCAGTTACTTGTTTTTATTAAAGTTTATGTGTCTCGTCACAAAAATAGGGCACACTTTGAGAAATAGTAATTAGGAGGAGGTTTTATTGTTCTCAGTGTTTTGTCATGGGTTAAAGATTAAAGATAAACTGATTAATCAAGTATTCATATACTGTAAACGTTAGAGTTATTTGAATGTTTAACAATCAGTCGACTATTAATAATTGGTAGTGATTAATATTGCAACCCTAACAACCTAATGACCCAAACTGTCTCCTTATACAGGCTCTAAAACGTCTTTTATCAAAGTTAGTTGAAACTTTATGATAAAAGTTGAAATAATGCTCAAACCAGCTATTAAATAATTAGCTAACATTATGAATTGCCATTTCTTTGTTCATTACCAGTTAAAAAATAATAAAATAACCGTTACTCGCCATTACCTTTGATTCAGTACTTGATTGATTTATGTGCTTTCAAGTTTACTAAACAGAAACAGAGATATTGTTTAGGACTTAGAACTTAAATTGTCACCAGCAGGCACACGTGAATTTGGCTTTGATGGGAACTGACTCTATAATGTTCATGTCATCACGAGAGGAAATAGTCAGTTATGTAGTTTTATGCACTTAGTGTTGCAAACAAAGAAGGTGATGTTCATCTTTGTGTACCCATTAGTATGCGGTTCTGTGTGAGTCTGAGTCTTTTGTCTGTGTTGGCGTTTGTATTTGAGGTGCACTACTAGCACTCCCTTTGGGACAGTGGATCAGGCAATTTCCTGTTAAAAAAATTCTACCTGATCTAGAAAGAGAGAGTGCTGTGTAATCTTTAAAAGCTAGCCCTTGGGCTCAGTATAAAACATCTGATGAATACAGAGAAGCTGGAGTGTGTATGTGCATGTGCATGTATTTGCGCACACGGTTGTGTTTATGTGTCTCGTACTGCCGCAGCGTTGCTTGTGCTGCTGTCTGAAGCCTATATTTGCCTCTGAGGGCTCTGTTACCACTGATGCCAGAGCAAAGTTCACCTCTGCCAAGGTTATGTACATAAAACAAGTGCTTGGCAAGGTTACGGATGTAACTTATATATTTGTGTTGGCCTTGGAGAAATTATCTCAAACTCTGATTGCTTTTTTTCAGTAGCCAGGGTCTTAATTTAATGTGTTAAGTCAACAAAAATGTTACACTTTCCTTTATCTGTCTGCAAAGGATTACACTTTCTATACTCCACGTTCTCTCTGGGTTTATGTTTACAAATCATCCATTTAGCTTAAACTGAATAAAGCTCAAAGAGTGCAGCAGAGAATTACCTTTCAGGGATGTAGAAGGATAAGGAGTAAATCTGATAATGTAACGTTGGACTTTTGAGGCCAATAATGAGACATTTAGCTTTAGCATAGCAGAATTTAAATGAATCAAATATAATTGCTATAATTTAAAGAAATAAATACACATCCAGTCTTTACAGATGAAAAATGGATATGTCATAGCTTTCTGATTGGCATATGATGAAATTATGATGCCTTTTAAAGTGGCCTACATCTTGTTGAAAACTGTCTCTCAGATATCTTTAAAAATCTGCAGAGGTTGTCATTACAAGTGACTCTAACACCCATTAAATGTTAAGGCACAGTTTATCAGTTTATTTCAAATTAAGTGCTGTGATCATTCCTCTGGTACTTAAAGGTTTACTCCAATTAGTTACAGACGAGAGTCACTTTAAAGGTCTTGGTGAGTTTTATGGAATTGTGAGCGATAGTGCATTGTGTATGTGCTTTTTCCCACTATGTTGCAGAGCTAAGTTGGCTTGCCACTTGACCAGTGTTCTACAGGGGTACTTTAAACTTCATCTAAGTTACTGTGTCCATCTCTGAAGCAGCACCCACGCTGGAAGCAGGGCAGCGACTAGAAATCATAGAATGTGAATAATATTTGGCTATTTCACGCGACTCCAGGTGAAACCATTGGCAAAGTAACCTGGGCAGAACCCAAGATAAACTTTTGACAACTTCCAGGCAACTGATTGAAGGGACTACCAATGAGAATGCAGTCTAATATATGACCTAGTAGTAAATTCATTAGAGGGTTATAGTTAACAGATGTCAGCTTCAAAGAGACACGCAATGAGCAACTTCCTTGAAGTGTGGCTGAAACTTTATTCATTACCCTTTGGTTTGTTTTTAACTTTCAACATGCACTTCATGAGTAGCTTTACATATTGTTTTACACCACTAATACAGATTATTCTGATTTATACTTAGTTAAACAAATCTATATTAAGTCCTTACTAGTCCATTGTTCTGATCTGGTCATATCAAATTGGGGCTTGTTCAGGAATTAAACGCGATCTCTGTACAAAGACATGACCTAAGCACAAATCTGTATTGTGATTTGCTTTAGGCTAGCAGCAGAAGACTTCTTTCAGTGCTACTAGGACAATAATCTTAGATTAAAGTAGTGAACTGTCCATTGTTGGCGGTCGTGGCATATTTGGCAAAGAAGAATTTGTAAAAAGAGAGACACTCTGCTGCACTGATTCTAATATTTTTTAAATAATGCACATTGTGAGTGTTACAGGAGTTCAGTGCTGAATTGGTGCAATTCCCCTTTTATATCTCAGTTTGATAATGTTGATGTTCCATTTTGCTATCAGCTTCCATTACAAGTCTCTTAAACAACCACTTTGTTCGATTTTGTGCCTTTTCTTTCACAGAGTGACACTTTTTTTTAATTATTATTCTGTCAAGAGGCTTGGATGGCAGGTTCCAAGGTAAATCTTCAGCATCTTAGCAGAAATGTTGTTTGATTATTCAAAGAATTCAGCTGCATTTGTTTTCGAAGTTGATAAAGTTCACCAACACTGCAAAAAAGATTTGGAACTAAGAGAGAATGTCCATGTTGAGAGAGGGTGAAAATATAAGGAGCGATAGACATTTTTCAGGATACATCAGGATAAGAGTACATGAATGCTTTATTCTTCCTCATTCATGAAGTATGTGTGCAGAGCATACACATTAAGCCTGTTTGTATTTGTGTGTGAGGTGCATGCAAATTCGTTTTACATTTAAGTGATAAAATGGTAAAAACAGGAAATGTATGACGTGACTGTTTCTATAAATGTGTTAGAAAATCTGTAAAACGGTTTTGTATTTTAGGCGGATGAATGCTTGTGTGATTGGGAGCTTTTGTCTTGCTAGTACCAGTTTGGAGCCTTTACTTTTAGAATCATTTGAATCCTTTGTCGCATAGATTTAACAAGGTGTTGGAAAATTCCTCAGAGACTTTTGTACTGATATTTCAGCTACACGTGAATGATGCTAATCTTCCACCACATCCCAACGGTTTTCTGTTGGATTGAGATCTGATGAGTACAGAGAACTCATGCTCATGTTCAAGAAAGCAGTTCGAGATAGTTTAAGCTTGACATGGCATGTTGTGCTGCTGGAAACATCCATCAGAAGATGAGTACACTTTGGTTATAAAGGGATGGACATATTTGCTGTGGAGTTTAAATGATGCTCAGGGGTCCAAAGTGTGCCAAGAAAAAGTACCAGATACCATTACATTAAATTGAGACTCATGAAAACCAAGACTGAGAAACACTCTTTCAGTCTTCTATTGCCCGGTTTTGGTGAGCCTGTTCAATCTGTAGCCTCAGTTTCCTGTTCTTAGTCGACGAGTAGTATGCAGTGTGGTCTTTTGCTGCTGTAGCTGATCTGCTTCAAGGTTTGACATGTTGCATATTCAGAGATGCTCTTCTGTATTACTGCAACAAGTGGTTATGGCAAACATGCCACATTCAAAGTAGCTTAAATCACCTTTCTTCCAAATTCTGATGCTCAGTTTGATCTTTAGCAGGACATGTTGACTGTGCTTACATGCTTATATACACTGAGCTGCTTCTGTGGTATTGGCTGATTAGAAATCTGTTTTAATGAGCAGTTGAACTGGTGTACCTAATAAGGTTACTCCTTAGCAAAAAATTAGGCTTAGTAAAAAAGTTGTTGCTGTTTAGAAAATGCTGGTTATGGGTTAGATGCTTAGTGACTTGAATATGTGATAATAGTGATGCTCTATATTTTTGCATGGAAATGTCTTCCTGTAGTTTATGAAACTTTCAGATATTATTTCTTGAATTTTCTGCTTTGGTTAGCAACACTTTTTTTAAGACTTATGGTGCTTTTCCTCATTCACACAACATTTTACAGGGATATCTTTGTCTGTCCAGTATCCTGTCATAGCATAACTTAGAGTTTGTAATCAATCTGCTCTACCTCCTGAGTTAGAGTTAACTAAATATTCTTGACATTTAAAATACACAAGTTCCCGTGCACCCAGAGATTTGTTTTGGAGGAAACACACTAGATATTAAACACATGTTTATGAGAGATGTTCATCAAATTATTAGTTTCATGTGACGAAGTAAACAGGTCTTGAAATGAAAGTTATGTGAGCTATTACTTTGATATAAACTGAATCAGGAATTGAAGGCTGTGTGAACAGGATGACGCCTTCTTGTCTGCTAGAGAATTTAAACAAATTTAAAAAATGACTGTGTGCTTCCCACTTCTCTGTCTTGCAGGCGGAGATCGTTAAACGGCTGAACGCAATCTGCGCCCAAGTCATCCCCTTCCTCTCTCAAGAGGTAAGACTCAAAAATGCCTGTCACTGTGAGTTAAGAAGGAGGTGGGTGAGAGAGAGTCAGAGAGCGGGAGGAAGGGAGACAGGAAAGGGGAGAAGTGTGTGGTGGATTTTAAAGCAAGAGAAAGAAAAATATGGGGACACGCACACACACGCAGACACACACTCGTACAGATTATCCTGGGCTAATCCCCCCTGCTCAGGATAGACAGATATGCTCTGAACTTATCAAATGTCTCCCACTAACATATGCAGGAGCCAGCGGCTGAGTGTGTGTGAGAAAATACTTTTTGTGTTAAAATACATTATAATTGTGTGCACATACAGCAGTGGGTGTGAGAAGTGTTTTTATGCAGTGTTTATTGTGAAATTTTTAGGTGTGCGTGTGTTGAGCTGATAAATCCTTCCTCTGAGGAGCTGACAGTGTGTGTGTGTGTGTGTGTGTGTGCTGAGGGGTGGGAACAGCAGGAAGGAGTGAGTGTGGACTCCAAAAGCTCTCCTCCAGATTAGCCATGGATTAGGAGGGTTTAGGGTGGATTAGGAATAATGGCATTAGACTGTGGTGCTGCTACACAGCCCTGAGGCCTGCAGAGAGGGGAGGCAGGGAGAGGAAGCTGCTTTGTTTTGGTGCACAGCCTTGTTTACTGCATGTGCAAGTAAATGTAACACATTCATATTATTGTTGTGCAGCAAATCACATCGACTGTGTCTGTGTATTTCTGGTGAAAGTGCTTTGTTTTCTATTTTTATTTTTGTCATTTTCTGATAATGTTTCATTGGCCTTTGGGGCCATGTAAGTATGATTGGTCCATTTACAGCAAAGGCAATAAGTTTGTGTTAAGTCAGTTGACAAAAATGTTATTTCTGACAAATTTATAAAGAAAAAATATACTTGAGTAAATAAAATCCCCCAATGAACATAACATATAAATAGAATCATTATCATGAGGCAGATTTTATGTCTCTGCCATAAAAAGGCTCCTTTTTAAAGATCACATATGCATTCCTTTATTGACATTTACATTTGCAAGTAAGGTAAGGCAACAAAAGTGCCATCTGTTTCTGAAAGTTTTGGAATAACTACGTCCTTAAAGTGGACCAGTTATACTTTTTCTTATTATAACTCTTTATCAAACAAGTATCATACATACCAGCTGGACTTATTTTGGAGTTTTGGCTGTAAAATTACAAAATAATTCTCATATTTCACCAACCATTTAAATTTTCTCTCTTACCTATAATGGTTGAGGAGTTACAGTAATGTGAAGCACACATGATAGCATCTAGTTGGAGCTAATTTTTCTGTACTTCAGGAATACAGTGGGAAACCACGACACGCAGAATATCTCCATAAATGTTGTCTTCTCTTCGTTATGAAACCATTTCAATTTTATCTCTAGCACATCGCTAACAGAGTTATGATCATTTAAAGCAGCGGTCCACAACCTTTTTTGCGCCACGGACCGGTTTATGTCCGACAATATTTTCATGGACCGGCCTTTAAGGTGTCGTGGATAAATACAACAAAATAAAACTAGTACCGGTACCGAAAAAAGAAGATTTATTCATAAAACACTAGAAAAGACCCAGGGAAACCGAGTTAACGATAAAAACGATAAACAAATAACGATAAAAACCCTGAAAACCATAAATTTCACACACGAGCCTCAACTCTTGCAGCCCGGTACCAAACAACTCACGGACTGGTACCGGTGCGCGGCCTGGGGGGGTTAGCTGATTTAAAGAGCACTTGTAAGCACTTGGGCACACCACCTGGCCGCTAGTTAAACTATGGATCTTTGTGATGTCAAAGAGAGGAAATATTCTTAATATGCTCTTCTCAGAAGTGGTGGTTAGGTACTTGGTCATGTCTGGTACACAGCTCTGGCGATGTGCATAGCAGGGACCCAGTCCACCTGCTTCTCCTACCATCTGTTTTCAAGGTGCAGTTGGGTGGGGTGAGGAATTACGCTAAGCTATTGTAGCAGTTTTCAAAAATGAAAATCTGAAACTGGAAATAAGCATAATTTGTAAAATCTGGCATTTAGTTACTCGTTATTTACATGTTCCTCGGTTGTTGCCATATCCCCAGTGAGGAATCATTCCTCTGATTTCAAGGTGTTCATGTGCTTTTGAGTTGGAAGGGACACCAAGATGTGTTTAAGTCAGTTGCTCAGAGTAAAAGAAAAAGACATGTTGTTCTCTGCGAATAACTGCTTTGCCTGACTTCTTACTTGACTTACCTCAAACAAATACCTCCATGCTTATCTAGTTCCCTCCTTGTGGTTAACAGCAACCAGATATTTACTTAAACTCACCATATTTCTATGTATGACATTAACAACTCAGCAGATCATGTATCAAAATTTTCTGAGCTGATTTCTGAGCTCTTCATTTGAACTTTCTCAGTCAGAAAGTCAGTTTTTGCTCTTGTCAAGCTACCAAATGAATGCACAATTAATTTGATATAATAATTTTAGTAAATTTTGTCTGCTTTACTGTGTTGGTTATTAACCCGAATAATTAATCACTGAATAGGTAAAACCTAAAAGTATTTTGTATGATTGTATGAGCTTTTGGCTACTCCTTTATTTCCCAAGGGGGCCACCACAGTGGATGGATCCCCATATTTTCATTTTGGCACAGATTTTATGCCAGATGCCCCTCCCAAAAGAACCATCTCATTTATCCAGTTTTACAACCAGCACTAGGAATACATTACCGTGTAACCTCCACCCCGAGGCTAGATTTTTGTCCCCTCCAAGTCCCAAAACAGGTGTAACGTGAATATGTTAATCACTAAACAATCGAGCCACAGTTTTGCTGTGATTGCAGGTATTGTTTCATATTTGAAGTCAGATTTTCCCTTACAGTTTTACAAGAAATCATAAGTAACCAATCCTCTTTAGGCAAATACAAAAACAATGGTGAAACAGTTATTCTGTAAGAAAATCTACTTCAGTGCACTGAATCCTTCGTGCCATCTGAAGGCAACAGAATATGTACATTGGTAAATATAGAGCCTCTAAATTCAGACATCCTCTGTCAGAGTGCAGAGGCATTATGCAAACTATCACTGATTATCTACGTTCAGTCCTGTGCAAATTTTAACAGGCTGCTAGGATACGACCCTCTACAACTCCATCTCATTAGTATCGCGCATCATGTTGTCCTTCTCAACTTTTTTCAGTTTTCTCAGCTTTTCGTATTTACTCTTGAAATGCATCACAGTGTCTGAGGTAGACTTATTATTTTGATTTCTTTCTCTTAAATGCCCCCCTCCCTTCAATACCTCTTTGAAAATGGTTTACCTCACCAAGCCTTTAACTTATACTAGCAACATCTGCACATCTAAAACTGCTTCCCCAAGCGTGACATTCCAGTGGAGCCTATGGTGTAACAATATACAAAGAAATGAAAAGCATCTGCACAGATTGAACTCTAGTGTTGATTATACGACTGATTTTGGATTGTTCTATTTTTTTTTAGAACTGTTGCATAAAAAGTGTTTGGCACAATTTATATAGTGGATCATTCCATGTGTGTGTGTGCGTGCGTGTGTGTGTGTCACATTCAGGCAGGTTAGTCTGAGCCTGCAGAGGTGTAGCTGAACTCGATGGTCAGGTTCATTTCCACACCTGATAAGCTCTTTCATCTCGGGCGTACTTTGATGTTTTGCGCTCCTGGATGAATCTCGCTGCTCTCTCACTGTCTGGATCTGTCTTCCTCTCTCTGTACCCTTTGTATGACTTTGCCCTGTTAGCTGTCTGCCTCTCTTGGTACCCATCTTTTTTCCCTATGTGTTGAACTTTTTGGAGCTGTTCAGTGTCGAGACGTGTGAGCAGACTGAGCAAAAATCAGAAAACAGTGCTGCATAAAATTTTAATAACAATCTCAAATCAGAAACATTAAACCAATCACAGAATCCACAAAATATTGTACGAGTCTGTAACTGAATTTTTGGCCACTTGTAATACACGTCTTTAACTGCTTCCTTTGGACATCCACTTGTTTGTTTGTTTTTTAATTCTCCTCCACGTAGAGGAAATCAACCAGCCTGTGCAGGTTACACTTGACTAACTAGTATACCCTAATTAGCTGCTAGCTGCTTCTTCTGCCTGATGACTTTTAATGAATGCACTGATGGGTGTCAGATTCTGAAGCGAAGCACTGAAGTGCAGTCTTGATTCAATGGCCTCGGGGAATCTTGTCTGTCTGGCGTTTGACCTGATTCTGGTCAGAACCTTGAGTTTTAATAAAAAGGAAAAAATATATATCAAGTTTCAGGTGATTTTATAGCACGCTCGTGTTACTGAACATTGATATCTGTTTTAATGAGATTGACATATTTCACAGTCAGTACATTGTTAATTCTGAAGAAATTGCAGGCTGTGTGAAGTTACAGTGTGCAACTAACTGACAGCTGTGAATAAGGTTTGATAGGCAAAGCACAATGATGGATTCAGATGGAAAGCAGTTTAAAAGATATCACAGAATGCATTAGAATGATTGCTGTACGCATATGCAAGTTCAATGGGATGAAACGAGATAAGTTCCTGCTCATTTTACGTGTCCATTCCAGTCCATTTTAAATATTGTTTGAATTTTGTAAAGATGTTGTTTGTAATAACTATAAAATTCTTTTCATATCATTCTTTTCTCCGTCTCAGCTGCTGTTTCAGTTTCAGTTTGTTTGTTTTTTTTGTTTCTGTGTGTCTCTCAGCATCAGCAGCAGGTGGTGCAGGCAGTAGAGAGGGCCAAGCAGGTCACCATGGCTGAACTCAACGCCATCATAGGAGTGGGTGTATTACACACACACACGCAGACACACACAATTAAATACAAAATGCATAGATTATTTTTTTACAGCAATGTTGGAAAATAGCTTAAGAGATTAATTGAAAAAGAATAATGTGAGGAGAAGAGTAAGTACAAAGTCAGATGTATTCATAATAATATACAATAAAACCAAAGTATTTTGTATAGTAGTAATAGCTAACTTCTTTCTGCAAGAAATTTGAATGTTTTAGCATCTTTCACAGAAATTGTCAGTTATATAAATATCACCGTTTATGTTGGCTGATGAATCAAAGGTTTTGGTGTTTTTGATAAAATTAAAAAAAGTTTATCTGACATTTAACTATTGTAGCTGTAGTCTACATGTTTCAGTTGCTATCTTTTCCCCACTCACTTTGAATTCGTTTTTCTTTCCTTCTCTTCCCTTTTGTCACCTACTTATTTGTATTTTATCATGCATGATCTTTCAAGTCTTAATTGGTGTTTCTGTGTCTGGTTCAGCAGCAGCAACTCCAGGCTCAGCACCTCTCTCATGGCCATGCCATCCCTGTCCCGCTAACACCCCACCCAGCGGGCCTTCAGCCCCCTCTGCCTCCTGGGGCCAGTACTGCCAGCCTGCTGGCTCTGTCCTCTGCCCTGAGTCACCAGCTGCCACTCAAAGATGAGAGGAAGCATCACGATAACAACAGCGAACACACACGAGGTGAGGTCTGCTCTGTGTGTGCTGTTTTTATATAGCAGGTGTTGATTTTGGTTTGTGCGTGCTTGTTTCTGTGTGAGTCTTGGTCTCTTCATGACTGAAATTACCCTTGCATTTGTTACATCTGCTTGTATGTTCAAAGTCACAATTTGAGTTTTCAAACTACTGCTTTAAGGTTTACTCTAATTATGGTTTAGTCAAAAAGCGAGTTACCTGATTATAAGGGGCAAATTCTTACACAAGGTAGATACAAAGATACGCTCTCAGTTTGTTTACTGTAAAGGCAAAAAGAAAGCACACCCTCTGTCAGTTCTAAGGTTTCCCCAATTGGGATAAACCTATCTAGTCTTTTCAGCCAAGGTGTATCAGGTCTTAAAATCAGGTAAACACAATCTCAGTTAAATAACAACAGATGATATATTGCATCATGTCATTATTTAACAAAAACTAAGCCAAAACGCAGAAGCAGCCTGTGAAAAAGCTTCAATAGCTTGTAGAACCACCTTTGACAGCAATAACTTAAAGTAATGCCTTCCTTTTGACAGTCTCTCACATTATTGTGGAGGCATTTTTGCCCACTCATCTTTGCAACATTGTTTCAGTCACCTGAGATTTGAGAGCAGACCTATATCTCCTGCTCTCTAAAGGTCCTGCCATAGCATTTCAGTTGGTCTGAGATCTAACTGTGCCATTGCTGCATCTTTTTTGCTTTTGTTGCTGTTGTGGATTTGCTGTTGTATTTAGAATCATTGTCCTGTTGGATTACCCAGTTTTAACCAAGCTTAAGCGTTCAGACAGATTGCCTCACTATTAATATAAAGAGGAGTTTGTGGTTAACTCGTTGACTGCAAGGTGCCCAGATTCTGTGATTACAAATCATCAACCCTGCATTGCTGTGTTCTACAGCTGATATGAGGTGTTTGTTTGGATATGCTCTGTTTGGTTAAAGCCAGATATGGCGCTGTGCATCACGGCCAGACATCTCCACTTTGGTCTTGTATGTCCTCGGACATTGTTCCAGGAATGCTGTGGTTTGTTCAGAAGCAACTTTGCTAACTTTAGCTGTGCTGCCATGTTCTCTTTATAGAGAAAGGGCTTACTCCTGGCAAACCTTCCAAACGAGCCATATTTGTAATTGCACTGTCAGGAACTTTAACAGTTGGCATGCTAACTGAGGGCTGCAGAGTCAGGAATGTAGCTCTTTCTCTGTATTGCATTGCATGGTCTGATCTTAGGTAACATTTGCTGGGATAACCACTCCTGGGAAGATTAGCAGCATTCTTTTTTTTTTTTCTTTTTTTTTTGTGTCCCGTTTGGATCTTTAGCCATCAGAATTGTTGTCTTAAGGCCAAGAAAGATGCCAAGCGGATTTATTTTACCAAGTGGATCATCATGGCCTTGCCATATTGGTCCATTTGATTGACCTTTATTATAATTATGAATTTATTTTATTTTCAGTTGCTACAAACGGGACAGACATGACTGGGGGATAGGACAGGGAGAAAGAATGAAAGAAAGAGAGGGAGAGAAAGAAAACCAAAGGGGAGAGGAGACGGTGAGAAGGGGGGGAAGAAAGAAAAAAACAAACAAAAAAAAAAACACCTGGGTCACCTGTATGGAGAAAAAAAACAAAAGAGAAAGCAAACAACAAAGAGCAACATAATAAAAAAAAACAGCACCATCACAATAAACTAGCTAGCAGTAGATATCAGTAGATACTAAATAATAAACGATATTGTGCAGCACGCAAGATAGACAGCGCACAATGTGCTTTGAGGCAGCAGCCAAGAAAGCTGTAGTCCGCGTCTGTGAACACCCGTGTGTACACCTGTGTGCATACCTGTGTGGATCAGCATGCTTGAGATTAGCAGCATTCTTGAATGGTTCCTGCTTGTGAATATTTTTTAATGATGATAATAGACTTCAGAATGTTTGGAAATGGCTTTATAAGACTTCCTTAATTAATGGGCAGCATCAATTGCTTCTCCAAGATAATTATTGATGTCTTTCCTCCTTGGCATTGTTTTAACACACCCCCGAATGTTAACGACGAGCAAACTGCCAAAGCCTCTGTTTTTATAGAGGTGCTCACACTTGCTGATGATCAGTTAATTAAATGGGTGTGCACAACCTGACTGCTACTTACTTACACACACTGCTTCTGTGTTTTGGCTTTATTTGTGTTCAACAAATAATTGCACAGTATAATATATCACATGTTGTCATTCAGCTGAGGTTTATTTCCCTCATTTAAAACCCGCTGAGGACAAGAGGTTTTGATTATGCCTTGATGTGTACAGCCTTATAATTGGAAGAAAGTACACTTTGTTTTTATCGTGACTCTTGGTGAGATAGTTTGAAGCGGACTAAAATACTTCGCAACAACTTGGCTGTTTTATTTCACTCACAGACAGATGCTAAATATATTTGGTAAACATAAACATCAAAGCTTAAATCTTTTGTTCAGTTAATGATCCAAATCCACTTTTACATGTCAAAGTATTCACCCAGCATTACGAATTACCACTTGTAATGGCTGATGCTTAATTGTTAGTGCTCTGAATGAACAGCAGTTAAACAATTAAAAACTGATTTGTCTTTATGCCACTTTAATTGGCCTAATAGGAAGCAATACACAACCACCATGATGCCTCTTTTCTCCTGTTCACACAGAGCGCTTCTAATTCTTCTCTGAGCTGACTTTGAGCTCAAGCATTTAATTACTCTTCATTGAGACTATGTGTGTGCATGTGTGTGTACGTGTGCGTGTAGGTTTGAAACTGTGCGCCAGCACTTAATTACTCTGTTGCAGCATGTCAGTGAGGGTTTTTACAGTGCAGCAGAGCAGTTAACCTTGCACTGTAGCTGCAGTAAAGCTAACGGCTGCTAACTGAGGTAATACTTACCCACCTAAGGAGCACAGTCACTAAGAATACAGTTCCAGCTACAGCTTGCTTCCTGAAATGACTAAGTGAACAAAGGGAATAAAAACTTTCTTTTTTCCCCTTTTAGTATTTTAAAAAGCATTTTCTCTGCAGGTTGCACTGTTGAACATTGTGTGACTGTGGTGCTAACCTCAGTGTATTTTTAACCCGTTGGACTTCTTCACCACATTTAGAAACTTCACTGGTCAGTAATAATGGTTAATATTAATGTCTTAAAAGACTGACACTGAAAATGACGGATAATGTACAAACTCTAATAAATAAAAATTTATTCACTATGTCAGCTGAGAGCAGAGTACTGAGGCAAACACAAATTAAACCAACAAATCCTCCAACATTTGTCTGAGTTGTTTTTTCTACTTTCTTGCTTTAGTTGTGTTTATCTTACTGCCCACTTTTATTTTTGTATGGTATGTTTTGGTTTAGGCACCAACACCACTTGGTTAGCATTTAGGCTACGTCCACTTTTTTCAGTTGTTTTCACAGAGTTGTGCATCCACAAATGGCCGAAAATGCTTACGTTCCACTACCGTGCATGCATGAAACTCAAGAAGATTCGACCTGCCTCATTTAGTCTGCCGCTTATTTACTTTCCGGTTCTGTGAAACATCGCGGCAAAATGTTGAGGAAAAGCACCGAGTTGTTGCTGCGAGTGACACAAAAGTACAAAGTTGCAAAATCGAGTGAGAGTTAAAGAATTTGAAGAAAAGCCACCTGGAGCATATACAAACTGATATTAATAGGGCTGTCAAAATTCAGAGCAAACAAAACAACTGCTGTATAATGCCCTCCGCTATCTTAGTTTAACTGGTCGCATGGCTGCGACCAGTTAAACTAAGATGACTAACATGCCTCATCGTTTTAGAAAGTCTGCGTTTTTGCGACGCGAGAGCACCGTTTCCAAATGTATGCGTTTTCAAGAGCGTTCTCAAAACGCTGCATTTTCCATCAGCGAAAACAGTCTCAGTGTGGACGGGTGGCAAAAACGGAGAGTGAGTGTGGACGGAGCCTTAGTGTTACCAGTGTGCTGAGTTCTGCCCCAATAAAGTTGCAAACATCAGCACACAAGTCTTAAAGCCGAAAAACGGAGGTTTCCACTTCTTACTTTATCTGAATCCTCAAAAGGTTCTCCAAAACTTTGCAATTAGGATTTAGAGCAAGTTAGGTTGATTGATTAATCTGCAGCTGCTCCTGTCCATTTGTCGAAGTGCCTTGGGCAAAATAATGAACTTAGAGTTTCCAATGTGTAGAGGTCTGCTTTCAAAGACACCCCTGTCACTATCAATGTGTGAAAGCGTGCGTGAATGGTTAATTGAGAGCAAAACTGTAAGAGATTTATCTGTTAATTTGGAAAAGAGGTGTAAGTGCTATTTATTTGCAGTAGTACTCTAATAGTACCCCTCAAGATCCATAAACAGTAATGAAATTCCCCAGTATCTTCATCAAAAACATCATAAATTCGCCATTAGCTCTCTTTTTGTATCTGTATGTATCTGTTATATGCAGCAGTGTGTGTGTTTGTGTGTTTGCCAGTGTGTTCTTGTGCTTCAGACATTGAATCTGTCATTCTTTTTTTCTATCTCATGCCCTCCGCCCTCTCAGACAGAGACTCAGTCAAGGTAAGTCCTTCCTTTCTTTATTCCCTTTGTTAAAAAAGGAAAAAAAGACATGTTTAGAGCATAGCTTCACTTCTGCTCGCTCAACTTCTCTGTGTCATTTTGTACTTTGAATTATTTTTTTTTTTGTTGATATAAAAGGATAGACAGGTTTTGATTTTTATTCATAACGCACACAAAAAGCCTGTCTGTGATGAAATCTTGATGTTGGCTTTAAGGATGTCTATGTGCACGTCTGTGTTTATGTAAAAGAGACTGTTAGAGACAGCCATCAAACTGAAAACAGTTCTGTGACATTTCCAAGATCCTAAATATTTACACATGTAGTATTTGATTTAAAACATTACTGTAAAATGATATTGTTAATATGTTCCCACAAAGCTCCGAACATGTTGGACTGGCGACATGTTCGGGGTGCATCCTGCCGCTTGCCAAATGACAGCTGGGATAGGTTCCAGCCCTCCTGCCACCCTTAATTGGATAAGTGGTTAAGAAAAAGAATGGATGGATGTTCACACAAATGTCCTATTATGAAATTTTATTTTATGCTTGTCAATGTAATTGGAAATGAAAATGACCACACTAAGGCTTAAAGAAAACATTATAAGCTTCTGATCTTATTGTCATTTTCATATTCTTCACTTGTGCTTTGTGTGTAATAAAAATATCAGATATGGGAAACTGGTAACAGCTCGGGAAGAAAAAAACAAAACGGTGTGAAAGAGAAACCCCAAGGTGAGCAGAGAAGAAAGTGGGGGGGAAAAAGCACAGTATGGTTAGTGAAGGAAGGAGGGAGCAGAAAGAGGCAGCGCAACAGATCACTGTTCTATCCAGCGCTTGTAGTAATTAGTCCCTTAAGCGCAGCATTTTTCCCAAGGCAAACATTTGGTTTGTTGAATACTCAATGAGCAGATTAGCATTTCTTTATACCAGCAGCCTGAGCGCACACACTTTTACACAAACATGCATGAGTTTAGAAGCCTGTGCATGTGTGTGTGTGTGTGTGTGTGTGTGTGTTCTTTGGTGTTTTGGAGTAGGCGGAAACAGGAGGAATGCTCTAACTGGAGGTATGTTTGTTATCTCTTGCCCCCCATGTAGTTTTCTCCTCCTCCACACACACACACACATGTTCAAACACACCTGAATGCACATGCACATACGCTCAGAGGTGTAGGCACCATGATGGGAGAGATTAGCAGTGTGTGTGTGTGAGTGTGAGGTCACAAGAACGCTTTGATAAAGATAGAGAGAGGCCAGAATGATGGATGCCTTTCATTAGTGCCCTGTGAGAACACACACACACACACACACATGCAGAGCTGCTCTTTGACATGGCGGCCAACAGTCACTTCATGAAACCAATAAGCCCCTTGTCAGTGGTCTGCAGTTGCCTTGGCAACAGTCCACAGAGTACAGTGTGTGTGAATTGCATGGACATCTGTGCCTTAATGTCCTTGGCGTTAGCACCTCACACACTGATAAAGCTACGTGAATGTAAACGCTACTTGTGTGTGTGCTTATGTGTGTATAGACGGCAGTACAGGCAGTCAGTTATGCAGTTACTTTATGGTGTGTTCAAGGACTACAACTTCACAGACCTGATTATGAGTACACATTAATTGCTGGATCAGTGGTCAATGACAATTTTATTTTAATTCTGTATTTTTAGTGTTTGTGGCTTTTTTTAAAGTCATTTCTGAAATGCCAATTCTCACAAACAGGTTTTCTTTTTTTTAATCACCTTAAGTCAAATTAGACGCGTAGAATCACATAGTAACATTGTAACCATCTTTGTCTGTCTGCGGGATTGTTTTTGTCTTCTTTTTAAAAGAAACAGGAGCAATACATTTCTAATGAGGTCGCTTTCAAGTTTAGACTGACCTTTACAGTTAATCACCTGTTGAAGTATAAATGCAGTGCAGCTTGTAGTTTGTGCGATCGCTACAGTGGTCTTCTCTTTCTATGCTTTTTGTGTTGAATTTTGTCGCTGGTAAACAAGCTGTACAGATGCAGTCTGCTTGTCTTTGTTTATGCCGGGATGCTCTTTAAAAGCTCTGCATACAATGTGCAGTCTGGCTTCCCATGCTGTGTTGGCTGCAGAATAATAAGTGACAAATTGAGCTGAGCAGAGTGAGAGAACTATTAGACAAAATTACATCAAGCCAGAGTTCTAAAGATTTGGGGTTTTTACAGAAATCATTTGTGCAGAGCCCCCTGTGGTCCAGCATAGAAAAAGACATATTCGTTTATAAATTCGCAATTCTTCGATCTGTGCAAATTTGCTGATGACTTCAGAGAACAAGAACGTTCCTTGTAGTTTAAATAGTTTAAAACTGAAAGGCTGGTTTTGAATTTATAGCACAAATATGGACACTTTGTGAGGTAAATCTACCCTTAGATCTAGATAAATTGGACTTACTTGGGCAATGTGATTATCGCTAAAATGTCTCTGAACAAAGAAGTTGTTTCTTTGGAGAACAATATGAGAGGATTTACACATTTACACACATTTTTCATGCTGCACATGGGGAAGTTCTGTGTTTTTGTGCATGTTGATGACACAGGATTTTCAGATAGCATGCTATTTAGTATTTTCTGTGATAAAGTTTGGCAATAATTTGATTGAACAAGTGGCTCTGTGTGTAATCTCTATAAAAACATATCTTC
The DNA here is from genome assembly GCF_018398535.1 of Haplochromis burtoni. Taxonomy (NCBI): domain Eukaryota; kingdom Metazoa; phylum Chordata; class Actinopteri; order Cichliformes; family Cichlidae; genus Haplochromis; species Haplochromis burtoni. The sequence continues at coordinate 1,522,318 of NW_024582415.1, forward strand.
TTATAAATATGCAGTTTGTAAGTAAAATGTATGATTTTTGGCACCTGGAACCTTTCTGGCTTCCATCTGGTCGTCTGCTTGTAGCTCTAATCTTGAGCAGGATTTGGTTGCATCTAGTTAAACAGTCTCTGTGGAGAGCAAAAGAAAAAATACATTTGCTCAAATGCAATCTTGAAAAAGCTTAGTCTTTTTATTACCTTTACTGTACCTAAAGTCTTGTGTGTCCACTGGCTACACCAGAAACCCCTCAAAATTGACCTGTTGCTCCCAGTGGAAGACTAGAAGCGGAAGACAGACAAAGTTAGATTTTTTGGAAAAGGTGTCAGACTCAGGTGCAGCAACTTCTCAGTGTCAGACTGCATTTGAACTGGATTTGAACTCTATTTTTATAACCCTGTGATGCACCCCAAACATCCACGCTGAACATAAATTTACAATGCCTAACAACGGCATAGTAACCTCATCCTGGACGTCCGTGCTCCTAATTACCCGAGAGACACTAGGGAGCGAGACTGTTTGTAAAGCTGAAAAATACAAAACACTCGAGGTTGCAGATATCATTATCAGGACCTGCAGAATCAATTTGAAATGGGAGGCAAATATAATTATGATGTGAATGAAAATGAATACTCTCACTCAACCACACCTCAGAGGTCCTCACGTTCATAATGCTCGTGCTGTCGGCAGCGCCTTCATTTGTCTCTGCGGCAGAATTAATTTGCTTTGATGTTTTTGAAAGAGCTAATTTGCAGGCTAATTAATCTAATCAGTCTGGAAATAGAGCGACACAGAGTCAGGGGCTCAGTTTGCCTCGTCTCACTCAAGACGAGACACACACCTGTACACACACTGACTCCTTAACACTGTTTGCACATATGGAGTACTAAAATGTAAACAGGTACAAGTGCTGCCTGAGCAGCACACTCACGCACACAGACACACACACACACAGTGAACCCCTCACTCCTCCCCCACAGAATCTTTGTCATCAACACTTGCAGCACGGCAAAGGGCAGCGGAAAGGTTACAAGCGTGAGTTAGTGGAAAGGTCGAGCTAAAGGTCCTGCTTTATTTTTCTTCTCTGTCCATCGTCTGCTGGGTAAGAAGGACCTCCCAATGAGTGAGTGAGAGAGAGAGAGAGAGAGATCAGCAGAGGCAGGCAGAGCTGGAGGGGAAATGTTTAGCTGACCTTATTTTGATCCTTGCTTCTCAAAGAAGATTAATCCTTCAGTAATGGTATTTAAAAGATGCCATATTTGATTAAGAAAGAGAGACGTCAGCCAAGCCCTCCCCGTAAAGCTGCGATGTTGTAGTCAAACTGTCAAGGCTGCAGTGCTGCTTTTGTATTGTGTGATACAGTAAAAAGGAAATTGTTTTGACAGCCAGGGGATATTTTAAAAGCGATACAGAAATCTAGCCGCGGCGTACGTTGTGTCTGCACCGCTCAGCTTTGTCTTTTTGCTCAGATTGTTGACTGACCGCACGGCTCTCAACACATTCCAAGTTTCTTCTAGCGGTAAAAGCTGCAGCGTACATATTTCCTATCAGTCTGTCCTGGGGAAGATTAGTAATTTATCTCAACTTTTTTTGCCTTTGATAATCACATCTTCTTCAGTGGAGCTTGGATGATTCTTTCTGTGTCCATTTGGTTTGGGTTTCACATCCCAGAAAATGTAACCTAATCTTTAAATGTATGTTTTTGTTGAATACAAACAAATGTAATTTTATATTAATTTTCCTTCTGTCCGGAAGTGTGTTTTGTTGCTATTAGCACAAGTTTGAGTTATATGTGTTTCTGGAATTCAATGTCAATGGAAATGAATGATTTTCTATAGCAAAAACCGTTGCTCTAATAGCTATTTTCCACACATGTTTGAGCTAGAAAACGGGCCTGTTCTTGTCTGATTCTGCCTGATTTCTGATTTTATTATGATTTTCCAGTGCAGGGTTTATGTACTTTACAAACAAAAAAGATCAGTTTTAATCAGCTTCAGTTAAGTAAATGGTTGTTTTTTTCTTCCAGAGCTCATCTGTCTCTCCATCAGCCAATTTTCGAACTGGAGAGAAGCATCGAAGTTCAAGCGATTATTCCTCTGACAGCAAAAAACAGAAGACAGATGATAAGGAGCTGACCTCCACACGCTATGTGAGTGAATATGCTAAAATGAATAGTTTTTGAGCTGCGGAGAAGATTTATTATCAAGCTCATTAGAAAGGATTAGGGACAGGGAGAGCTCAATTATTCAGTTCTCTTGTGATTACATGGCCCTGTACTGTCATATCTACAGTAACTACACTTTTTTGTCTAAATGAAGTAAACTGAGATTATTTGTTCTTTATTTCAGAGATGAGATTAGGAGAGATGCTAGAGACTTGTAGAAACATGGCGCACCAAAGGTCTTTGAACCAAGGATGATGCCTGTAACTCAGTCAGATGACCCACTGGGATGCTTCTAGTGAATCCATTTTGACCAGTATATTTAACAAATGGCGTGTAGCCTGTGAGCTAGTTCAGGCAGGCAAGTCACATGCTGTACACATGGAACACCCCTCACTCACATCATGTTATATACCAACCATACCTGTTTCAAACCTTACCACCCCACAAATGCCACCTTTAGCCGCTTTGTTAGGTACAACTGCTCAGCTGCATGTTAATTCAAATATCTGATCAACCAATTACAAGTCAGTAACATGCAGACATGGTCAAGATGACCCGCTGAAGTCTAAACCGGGCATGTTTGCTTGTCTTATGAGTCGCAACATTTGAATGGCAGGGTCAGAATATGGCACCAATGATGTGAAAGCATTGACCCATTCCACCTTGTATTAATGTTTCAGGCTGCTGTTAGTGTAATGGTATTTGGTTAATGTTTTCTTGGCAAACTCTGCCCCTTCAGTAGCAAATAGGCATTGTTTAACCCTCTAAAGCCTAACCTGTCACTGGTGTTAGACAGGTAACAGTTGCTTTCCAAAAGCAAGGACTATGCGCTTTTCAGTGATATTAGGGTCATTACGGTAATCCCACGCGTCGCAGCACCATTGAAGTTTGGTTGAAACAAGACAGAGTGAGTGGTTTGATGGTGCTCTACAGAAAACAGACATCTTATCAGGGATTTGGGTTCATTTTATTGCTTTGTTTTTCCTGTTTTCTGTGTTATTTGTGGCGCCCCGCATGGGATTACTGTAAAGCACAGAGTTGCTGCTTTCAGCAACCACTGGAATTTTCTGATTGGTTCAAGAGTTACGGTAGTTTGATCTAAAAGTTTGATGCCCCCATTGGTTTTAATGGGTTAAACAGCTTACCTTGGTATTGTTGTTGACCGTGTCTATCCATTTATGACTAGAGTGTACCCATCCTCTCGCTGCTTCCAGTAGGATAATATACCATGCCACAAAGCTCAGATCAAAGTGTTTTCTTCATGACAGTGAGTTCACTGTAATCAAATGGCCATTTGACGTGGTGGAGATTCACATCATGGACGTACAGCTAACAACTGTTTGTTGCTATCATGTCAACATTGACCCAAATCTCTGAGGAATATTTTTAGCACCTTTTTGAGTCTATTTCATGAACCATTACATCAGTTCTAAAGGCAGAAGAGTCCAACCCAGTATTAGCAATGTGTACCTAATGATGCCCATCAGCAAATATAACACATGTGGGGTGTGGCCTCAGACTTCTTCTGCTAAAATATATTATTACACTATTTTATGGTCTTCTCTCACAATGAGGGAACTACTTGCTTGTACATGAATTTGTTATTAGGTGTTGAGTTCAATAAACTGATTCTGATTTGTGTTCATATAATAAATTAATTTAAATAAATGTAAAAAAAAAAAGTGGACACAGACATGAGCACACACACTTTTCAACAAAGAATAATTTGCTTGTTGCCTATTCTCAAATCTACATTCTGGGAGGTCTATTTTATTTACCTTTGTATGGTCCTTGTTTGTGTTTGACCCAGGAAAGTGATGGAGAAAAGAGTGATGACAACTTGGTTGTCGACGTCTCCAACGAGGTACAAAATATTACCTGCACACTACCAGTCTACCATCCTGTGTGTTACCTGTTGAGAAAATGTGAATTGTTTCGGTTTAATGCTTACAGGATCCAGTGTCTCCCCGAGGAAGTCCTGCACACTCTCCTCGGGAGAATGGGTTGGACAAAAGTCGCCTGTTGAAGAAAGACCCACCACTGAGCCCTTCCTCAATTGCTTCTTCAAGCAGCACACCTTCCTCCAAGTCTAAAGATATTAATATGGTGAGTCATTTGTGTAGCCTCCTTTTCATTTAACTTCTTTCAAGAAACCCTCTAAATAAAGGGTTAAACAATGCTTATTTGCTTCTGTAAAAATGATCAAATAGTAAATCTGGCATACTGTAAACCACATGAAAGATGTAAGATAAAATCCAAGAGATAAAGGACACTATTTGACATTTTTATAGAATATCAATTTAATGAGTCTTAGAATAAACTGACGCATGAATGCTCCTGCACTGTTATTATATTTGGAAAAAAAAGCATTATTTCCATGTCTTTCACCTCTGAAACCCTTCTGTATGTAGAAATCTTTCTTTTTTAATTTTTCTGGTAGAATGAGAAGTCAACAACTCCCGTGTCCAAGTCCAGCACTCCCACATCCCGCTCTGAAGCCCCCACACCCAGCAGTGCCTCCACCACAGGCCTGAGGTCTGCACCCAGTAAATCATCAGGAGTTGAGGCACTGAGTAAGTGTTGCAAGCATAACATAAAACATCTCTGCCTGCATCTGTCAGATGGTGGATATGACTCAGTGCAAATACATAAGTATATGTTTTTGAAAACTTAAAAAAAAGCCTATTACCATAGACTAGCTTAACAAAAATCTCTGTATTTAAGACTAAACCTTTGCTTTAAAGCAAAAAAAATAACCTTTGTACACCACAGTTGAAAAAGATAGATGTTTGCGTCCCAATCTGGCTGTCTTGTTTTGTAGCTCCTGGTCTTCGCACACCCCTGGCAGTGCCCTGCTCGTACCCTGGCCCATTCGGAATGGTTCCTCACCCTGGTATGAATGGAGAGCTGAGTGGAACAGGAGCAGCCTACACTGGCTTGCATAACATTTCCCCACAGATGAGTGCAGTGGCCGCGGCCGCTGTGGCAGCCTACGGACGCACACAAGTGGTACCTGAACACTCACAGATGCGTGCAGACAGCAGACGTAAACATTAGCTAACTATTCTGTCAATGTTAAAAATGTACGGTACTTTAAAGACAAAAATGATTTAGTGGAAAACAACTAATATTGTGATGTTTGGGGATTCTAATAATTAGTCAATTTTTTGCAAGTTATTCTATTTAGGTGCGTTTTTACGACTGTATTTTCAACCGTTTATGTCAGGTGTGAAATGAGAAACTGTCCTAAAATGGTAACCATGTATGAACAAATATTCTCTGTGTCATGACAATCTTTCACCAGGTAGCAGGTAAACACAGTACCGTTAACTACCATCCCCACTGAAACTATGCAAGCGTTTTTGAGAGATTAAAAACTAAACTGAATTAGAATAAAAGCTAAAAATGGTGGTCTCACCAGGATTTTATTATTATTTTTCAGTTGACTGTTGCTTAAATCTGCTTTGAAATGCTGGCATGTATCTTGTACCAAAAATTTTGATTGGAAATTTACTTCAAGGTAATTTAGGAGTACAACTTCATTCAAAAAAAATGCATTTAGTATTTCAACTTTTAATTAGTTTTAAGATTAATCCCAATGGTATGCTTATGTTCAATTAGTAGGAAAATGCTTAAAAATATTGTGCAAAAAAAGAAATGAAAACTGTTCATGGCGATGGTTGAGGAGGTTGAAGCAGGGCAACATGTGGTATTTACTCAACTAATGAGTTGATGAGCAAAGCAAAACCTGCAGCTAAGGAGTGTGGACAAGGTAGAGCATAAAGACTGAACTGTTTCTGACGTTATTATAACCACATATCATGATTCACAAAAAAAAAGTAATCGCAGCCATTGAAAAATCTCCTGCCTCTAGAGCACACTTACCAGGATTTTCCAATAATGCAAGAACAGGCGAGGGCACTTGTTTCTAATTTGACATGCTATTTATAAAAAAAGTCCTTCTCTTAATTAATTTTAATCCTCCTGTTAATTCAAAACACCTTGATGTCTGGCAATTAATTCCTACTGGGTATCTGTAATGACCCAACATAAACAGTGGGAAAATCACTTAGGTTAAGTCTAGACTTTTCTGAGAGAGAAAATAATTTCCACATCAGAGTGTTTTTTAAAAACACCTACTTGCGCTTGGTTTCTGCTTGAGTCATAGCTGGGATTAAAACTGATCGTTTGTTAATTTTATAAATGAGGTCGCTGGATGTAAAAACACACTTCCTTTCCTGTCACGTCACTATAAATGCCTTCCTGCCCTGCACACCTGACTTCATTCGAGTCTTCTATTTGTTTAAGCATTTTTGTATATTTTAAAAACGTCTCACTCTTGTGTTCTTTAGGTAGGATTTGATCCTCACCACCACATACGTGTTCCTGGACTTCCTCCTAACCTGTCGGGCATTCCTGGTGGAAAACCGTAAGTCTTTTTTAGTCTTTCTTAAATGGCATAATCATACTGAGAAAGTTCACACAAACACACATATATTCCCTTCTGCTTATGTTTTCTTACTTTTCTCTCATCACCCTTTATCACCTCACACGACCCTTTTATTTTGCTTCAGAGCTTATTCCTTTCATGTGAGCGCTGACGGACAAATGCAGCCTGTGCCTTTTCCTCCGGATGCACTGATCGGCCCTGGCATCCCGCGCCATGCTAGACAGATCAATACTCTCACCCACGGGGAGGTGGTGTGTGCCGTTACCATCAGTAACCCTACACGTCACGTTTATACCGGCGGCAAGGGCTGTGTCAAGGTGTGGGATATCAGTCACCCGGGCAACAAGACCCCTGTTTCCCAGCTGGACTGCCTTGTGAGTGCAACACATTGGTCCTCATGTAACATACTTTTAGAATACCACAGCCACTAGTTGCTTGCATGTATACATTTCAATGACAGTTCTCTTTTGGCACATCAGAACAGGGATAACTACATTCGATCCTGTCGGCTACTTCCTGATGGACGAACTCTTATCGTTGGGGGAGAAGCGAGTACTTTATCAATCTGGGATTTGGCTACACCGACTCCTCGGATCAAAGCGGAATTAACTTCGTCTGCACCTGCATGTTATGCTCTGGCCATCAGCCCGGATTCCAAAGTCTGCTTTTCCTGCTGCTCTGATGGAAACATTGCCGTCTGGGATCTTAACAACCAGACTCTGGTTAGGTAAAGAACTGGGGAATGTAATTTAAGGTTATTGAATTATGCTGAAAGAAAAAAAAAAAAAAGAACCTGCTATTAAACCAAAACAGCATCACATGTTGGCTACCCATTAGTTTAGTCAAGATGCTGATCTGGTTGATGTCAAGCCAACTTGAAAGAAAAACAGTATTGTTAGTTATGGGTTTGTCTGTTTCTCTGCAGGCAGTTCCAGGGCCACACAGATGGAGCCAGCTGCATAGACATTTCTAATGATGGGACCAAGCTTTGGACCGGAGGTCTGGATAACACTGTCCGGTCCTGGGACCTGAGAGAGGGACGCCAGCTGCAACAGCACGACTTCACCTCTCAGGTACACATTTATACACGTACTGCACCACGTGACTATTGGGAGCGATCATAATGAAGCAGTGTGGAATTTGTTCCACTCCTCCGGCAGCTTTCAGGTGTTTGTTCAGGGTTCAGAAATGTGGGTTTTGCACGGACGTCTATTATTATTTGGTGGTAAAATGTCACAGATGAAAATTGTGCACCCCAGGACAAGTCACTGCCATTTGCAGTTTGTGTGATTACTGTCTCGGGTTTTGATTTATTGCAGTCATTTACAAGCTCAGTTCAGAACATTTAACCCACACTAAAAGCCCGGCTGAGCCCTGTCCTCAAATACTTTTAACACTAATAATATGTGCAGGTAGAATTTAGTTTTTTTCCCCCTTGTGAGTAGAAAAGCAGCAATAATAGACCATTACTGCAATTTTCCTGAATAGAGCCATTTCAGTGTGCACATGAGGAGGTGAGTGTGCAGTAAAGAGAGCTCAGAGAGGACAGTCATGGCTGATAGAGTTCTTAGGATTTCCAGTAATGTCAGGTCTAGCCCCACTCCCCCCTGCTACAGCTTGAGCAAATCTGGAACCATTTGACAGAGAAAAGAAGTAATGGTTTACCAGTTTTTACAGCTATCAGTTGTATCCTGTGCATGCATTTTGCTCTTCCATGGTGTAAAAAAGGGATTTTTAAAAAACAATGAGGACTTAACTATTCATCTACCTCTTTGTAATGTAAAAGGTTGAGGTATAGGACTATGACATATTTTTGGAACATCTATCTGTGCCCACCTCCAATAGACAGATGCATACCTTACCCTAATATAAGAGATATACTGAGTATTATTTACACAGAATATAGGGAGACATAGCTGTCATTAAAATGGGTATGTTGGTGTTGGTTGCAGATCTTCTCACTGGGATACTGTCCAACGGGAGAGTGGCTGGCAGTTGGGATGGAGAACAGTAATGTGGAGGTGTTGCATGTCACCAAACCTGACAAATACCAGCTCCACCTGCATGAAAGCTGTGTGCTGTCACTCAGATTTGCGCACTGTGGTAAGCATAAACAACTTTATTGAGATGATTCTGTTGTCACCAGTATTTTGCAACATGAAATGAATATATGTGCCAGGTCTTGAGATGTTAACGATGAGATAATGGTTTAGCACCTGAGCGAGCAAATTAACCTTCACTTAAATAATTTACTTTGGCTTTTAAAGATTTAAAGCGTTTTTCGTTGCCGTAGCCTAATGCAGTTGTCGATCCTCTGCAGGGAAGTGGTTTGTAAGTACAGGAAAAGACAATCTGCTAAATGCATGGAGAACCCCATATGGAGCCAGCATATTCCAGGTAAGTGGGCAAGAACACAACCATGGATGAAAGGCAACTGAGAGGCCAAGTGCAGCACAGAGTAATAGCCAAGAGTTATGGATTTTAGAGAAATAACCCAGGTAGAGATATCAAACACTGCTTTTGCTCACTGATTGTAAAGTTTAGCTATCAGGGTTCTATATAGAGGACCCAAGAGTATGACACAAAAGACAGATGGTAAAAAGCAAAAGATGAGCTTTAGTCACACAAGGAGATTCAAGGTTATAAAAAAACAAGCACAGGGAGCAGCTGATGCAGAATCCTGGGCACTTACCGTTATTTCTAAAAAAAGACATACATTGGGACTAATCTGGTGCAAAACGGAATTGAGCAGCAGAACACCAAAGAGCTAAAGCGCTAGGTAATGTGAGACTGGGAGTAGCCTGCTGATGGGGCTGATTAGATGAATGAAAACATATGAGAGGAACAGGGAAGAACAGGTGATGCAGCAGGTGGGAAAGTGAAGCAGGTGAGAATCAATTATGGGAATAAATAAACTGGACTGAATGAATTACTCGATTAAAAACAAAAAACACGCAAGTAGGGGTTTTATTTCTTATTTTTAATAAAGAAAAATAAGAACTCTTAACAAGTCATTCTTGGGTATTCCTTGGATGAAATTACTTTCCTAATGAAAATACAACAGTCTGTATGACTGAACTTTTGCATCTATTGTGAATTCAACAACCTTCTGTGTCTTTACAATAACAAGAAAGTCGTGTGTCTGCGTAGCCTTCATCTTTCTCACCCTTTTTATACTTTTTCTTGCATCTTTTATTCCCCCGACAGTCAAAAGAATCATCCTCTGTGCTGAGCTGTGACATCTCCATTGATGATAAGTACATTGTGACGGGATCAGGAGATAAGAAGGCAACTGTCTATGAGGTCATCTACTAATAGCTGTGCTTGTTAAACAAGAAGGCCATCCTTCCATCCAACCGTGAGGTCTCCTTCATCTGTGTAAATTTTTTTATGTGTATAGGATAAACCTAAAAGGAACAAACCAAACATTTTCTTGGACCATGACTTCCTGACCTTCTGGCTAGTCGAGGATCAAAACCAACAAGCGGACCCAAGCACAGATCTTTTTTTTTCCTTTTAAGTGACTTTGTGTTATTGTGAGGATGAGTGAATGCTGTTGGGCTGTTAACATTCCTTTATGTTACCTTTCACTTAAGCCTCTTATATCATTTTTCTTTTTTCAGTGTGTAGACTGTAAATCAAGCATGACTGTTCACATACATACTAATCTGCCTGTGTACTTTATACATACATGGAGGCTAAAATGTATGCAAACTAGGTGGCAGATCAGAGCCGTAGTGCTTCTGGGCTACTCTGGAATATCAACAGCCAACCTGCACACAACTAATGCTGATGGTGTAAATAAAGGGGCAACAATTTGGTTACTTTTTTGCCATTTATATTGCCATGTGTTTTGAGTCTGCAGCTGAGCTTTCTTCCCATTTTGACATCCCCTCATTATTTCTGTGCTTAACTGCATCCTGCAGATGTGTCGCCTTAATTGTGACGATGGCACATTCATCCAAAGGGTGCAGGACACACAAAAATATAGCACTTGTGAATGGGTTTTTCAAGCAAATATATCAGAGGCTCCGTTTTTTAAATGGTATCGAAATGTGAGACAGTATATTCATCTTTAATTGGTTAGTTATGGCTTGAATTCATGTACAGTGTGTTATTTCAACACACTGATTTTTCCTTCTTTGGGCTATGAATATATACACCTTATTTTAAATAACAGTAAGAAAAAGCTTCCACCTGTGAAAAACATCAACAAATTTCACAACAATCTATCTAAAAAGGTTGTGTCAGACCCGCTTAAAATAGTATTGTCCATCAAGAATTAGTTTAGAATAGTTTCTTATTAAACATGTTCATATATTCAGTTTTTTTTTAGAGATAAGATCAATAAGACTTTCTGAATGCTAGATGCAGCCAGGAGGACTTAAGCCTGGCTCAGATTAGTATGGATACTCAACTATGCCTACTACAAGATATCTGGTCATTGCTGTGAGATTTTCAGGCAACAAGGATTTACACCTAAACATATCTGATAAAGGAACACTGCATATGAATATGCAAAATTTGGAGACAAGGGATGATATTTCAGGTACCACAAGCTTTCCGGTTACCATGTGTAGTTAGAATTGATCTATTACTCTGAGGAGACACTGGTTGCATATACATAAAAGTATCCTATTAAATACAATCTAGAAACTACTAGCTGTAGTCTAATGAGATAATGATCATGGTTTTTGTTTTCATTGTATTTATTAGCTTCATTTGTAATTAATGGCTATACTGGATGGTCCAAACTGTTGGCTATTGTTCCATCAGGTGATAAATGAAAGGGTTCCTAGACTAACAGAGTGTAGTGCTGATCTTCTAATCCATTCATTCCCAAACTTAAAAATGTTGCCAAACGATTTGAAATCTTAAAATTTTGTGCGACCAGCCAAAAACAATAATCACAGCTCTCATCAACACATTTTCCCAACAACGATGAGTTAGAAAATACACAAAACAGGTAGAATAAGCCAGTAACTTAATTCATCAGCTTGACTTTATGAGTATATATATGAGTTCTGGTTATGTTTTAAAATGTAAATATATAAACATAAAATATGATCATAAATACTGTTTGGGGGCGTTTGATTTAGGGCAGGCAAGCCCTTTCAAGACCCAATTGAAATACCTTTGAAGGCCACAAGGAGGCAGCCACAAACGCTTTGGGAAATCACAGCTCTGATCAAAATCTTTGCCAAAAAAAAAAGAAAAAGAAGAACTGTTCCTTTAAATACCGTTGTTTGTTTACCTACAGCATCATTTTCTACCTGTGTTCCTGAATTTGTTCTTGTAGTTCAGCTTCTGAGTGAAGTAAGAGCTGTTTGTGTGTGCGCGGGTGTGTGTGTGTTGTATTTATTTCTGTATTTTCGACTCTGTGGGCACTGAACAAACTAACAGAATTGCCCTCAATGCCCTCTCTACTGACTGACTTTTGCACTGTCTCTGTCCCTTAGCTCGGACTTCTCTGGATGCTCGCTGGCTTCCTACTGATAGATTTCAGTAAAACAGATTTATTGGTGTTTGGAGGTCAGTCACTCCAGCCTGGATTTTCTGTTAAAACCTTTGGGAAAAACAAGTGGTCAGCGATGTGGTCTTGATTTCTCTTGGATTTACGTCTGTTGGCTTGTAAAAATAACACAGTGCCTTTACGCTATACTTCTGCCCTCCTTTTGTCCTGCTGCGTTCAGTTACATACGCAGAACTGAAATGTGTCTCCTCTGTTGGAAGTGTTTTTGAGTGTCTTGGAACATTTAAGGATCCTTTTTAATTACAAGGATCATTTATCAACAGTACTGCTGAAATGATCACAAATTTCCAGAACCAAACTTTATTTCAAACATTTGGAACACACTATTGACCAGTGGAGTTAACCAGAAAAAATAACTATTGGAGTTAAAAAGTGTTTATTCTTTGATATTTGTTGCTGTTTTTAAGCTTTAAAAACTTGTTTGTTGCTTGTAATTCATTTGTGTTATTACATAGTTATAACATCAGTCCCACATCACATTAATCTACAGGAATGTAAACACAACACAATAAGTTATTAGCACAGATTTATGTCACCAAGATTCTAACCTATAATCATCCAATCAGGATGGATGCCAGCTTATCCTAAACAGGCATTTTAAACTTTCTTACTAAACCGAACTATCAGGAGGCATATGTTAAACAGTAATAATTTTAAATTGAGTGCCTAAACCCAATCTCTTGGTTTAGCTACTGCCAGTAACTTTTGTTAGGTTAGGTTAGTTTGATATGAGATTTTTAGTACTTTGGAGTAATTTGGCAACAAGAAAGACTGATATAGACTCGCTTTGTGGATGTACTAGTAGTGCCTGTCAGAATGAATTTGAAGACTATGAATGAAACTGTTCTTATATTACTCAGATCCATCCTGTACTATTGCTGAATTCATCTATTTCCTTTTGAGGTAAATGACATGTTGCCAGCAACGTATTTCTGTAACTCATTGTTTACGCTTTTTGCTCTCATTTCATGAAATGGGAGGGGGAAAAAAAGAAATGTGACCACATTTTTTTAACTACTGTAAATGACTGCTTTACTTTGAAAATTGATAAAGCACTCATGCTTAGTGTTGACCTGCCTGAGATCTACCTACCTATCTTATTTTAATAAGGTCTTGATTAGGGATGTACTGATATATCGGCAGATTGTTTTAGGAAAAGAAAAGTTTAAATTAAATACATTATATAGAAGCATGTTGGCTATGTGGCAGATTGAAAGAAAGCCTTGTAATAAATGCACTGATCTGAATACAAAAAGACATTTTACAGTATGGTATGTTGAGCTGACTGGATTTCATACAGGAGAGACTGTATTGAAAATAATTTACTGTTATGGCTGTTTTTTGTTTGTTTTTTTACACAGACACTGTACATTTCGAAGGTGGTTATAAATATGTTTTTTCACATTCCTGTTTGCTAAATTCAGCTATGCTTTCTGATCAAAATGATGATTCATTCACTTTGCTGTCTTGAGTGCTCTTTTGCGCTTTCTGCTCTTGAATGAATAAAATCTGGTGTCACCTCCTTGTACTATCTTCAGTCTTCATCTAGATAAAACATTAAAAAGGAAAAAAAAGGAAATGCTCTTTGGTTGTAGTCGCTGTCATGTCAAGAGTCAAATCTGAATGTTACTCATCTTATCTGACTGCTACATGTTAGAAGGCTAACAAGATCTGGCACAGAAATGTTGTTAAACAGTAATGATGTGTAGAGCATTTAGCTTGACTGGCTATAACTTTACTGTAAACATGTAATTATTCGAGCTTACAGCAGAAACTTCCTGTTACTAGTTGAGCTTTTTTCATTCGATACAAAATGCCTTTGCTCTCTTTTTTCTAGTCTGTGCTTGAATTTATTAAATTACTGTGTGGACTGTTTTGTCTGAGCCTCTTTTACTGTTTAAGCTAGAAGTCTGTAGGACTTGTGTATCGTTTAGGTTCTATTTTATTACCAGATAACATAGTTAATTGCAATTAAATTCCCCCCCAAAAAACACATTGTAGTTGCACTGGAAAAGCATCAGAGAAAGTGTAAAATTTATTGCTACATATTGCAGCAAACGTATTAGTGACAAGGATCTGAGAGATTTGGGTTTCTTCTGCCAATCAAGCAAGGGATCTTTCACTTGTTAGATGAATGTCTATGGAGCTGCTATATTTAACGTATTAGGGACTATGTGAAATATAACAATAAGTAGATTTTCCCTACAATACCTGTGTTGGTGGCACCTTGCACTTTTGTATTGCACTCAGTCTAAAAATATTTTTTTAGATAAAGCAACCTACAATAAGAAAATATTGTAATTAGTTATACTTGTTAATACTAATGGGCATTAGTATTCCTCACCCCTAACTGTAACTATTCAGTGCAAATGTGAAACCCAGCCACCGCTTGTCTATACATATGCAATGCTGGGATAACTATTTGAGTTAAATTACTAACCCTAACCTGGAATGTCAATCAAGAAATACTGGTCTGCGCTACTGTACTGTTTTTTTCTGGTGAACAATAAACAGTCAGGGAATTCCAGATGAGTGAACATCCTGTGTATTACTTTTGGTTCTCTAAATTGTTCTGATGGATGGACTGAGACTGGAGGACAGTCATTAAAATAGTTTTGGGGTTTCTTCATTTAAAATTGCAAATGTCCAATGTAGACATAATTTTTGTCCATAAATCTATTTCCTTCCATTTATCCAATTCAGGGTTGTGGTTTGAGCCTGTCCCAGCTGTTACTGGGCAACAGGCAAGGTACACCATAGATATATCTTTTAAAAGAATTAGTTGTGTAATGCACTGAGAAAGGTTAACTGATGCGATGTGGGATATACCCAAAGAAAGTGCACTCAAATTGTCAGTTTTGTTGAGTAGATTACATGGGATTGTTTTTATGACATGCAGGTCAATCACTTGTGTCTCATTTTAAACTGAAAATCTAAGCTGCAGTTTGCAGATTGTCTTTTGTTTAACTGATTTAACATTAAATCTACTAAAACCACCTTCCATATATTCCCATCTTTACATTTTGAAACCTGCTTCAGAATCCTCTTTGCACCGAACTGATAGAATTTAATTGAATAAACTGGTCAAATAAAGTATCCAGTGTGTCCACTGTTGCTTAGAAATCCCACATATTCACTGATTTCAAAGTATTCCTAGGACACAACCATCTATGTTCATTTTAAAGTATACTGTGTGCCCAAAAAATATATTTTACCAGAAAAGATCCCGATTTTGACTGGAGTGTGTAGCAGGCCTTCTCTACATCCATATTAAATGAGCTGCGAGAAACAAGGGTTTCGAGTGTTTTAGTGTGGCATTTTAGTGCAAACTGACAGGTCACCGTCTCACTATAACCTCCCATTGTGAACGTGCTGTGTTCACACAGTGCACAGCACTGGACTGCTAAAGTGGATTAAGTGATCTAAGTGAGGGCTGTGGAGGAGGACGCTCCACCATTACAGTGAATGATACTCCTGTTACAGCTCTCCAACCAGTACTTCACACAGCCAAAAGTGGGAGAGAAGGAGGAAAGGTGGGGATGCAATGTGGGAATGAGCCACCCTACTTCAACATTTTATATTAAGAGCACTTGCAGCATGCAAATTGCCCACTTTCCTGACAGACACAGAAGCTGGATTAAACAAACAGGCCACACAATAGCAACATGGTGTTAGTGTCCACGTGGTGAATCACACTGTTGCTAGATATGGCTCATAAAGCAAGATATACTTTGTAACAAAACTGCATATTTCGATATCTAAAATAGGTATGTTTGTGACCACAGATTTACATTTATTCTCCTCCCAAAAACCGTTAGGATTCCAATAATCTAAAATAATCTAAATCTAAAGGACGGGGCTGACTTTGATCAAGCGAAGGGCCACACACGGGATAACAAAACTGTGGTTACAGGTTTTAGTCTAAATTTTACTAACATAAAAGTAAAATCTGTCTAAATTATATGTTAACATTTAATTTATCACACGTCTTTAAAGTGATATCAGTGATATCACTGCAACCGAGTTAACAAG
Source organism: Haplochromis burtoni (assembly GCF_018398535.1). Lineage (NCBI taxonomy): Eukaryota > Metazoa > Chordata > Actinopteri > Cichliformes > Cichlidae > Haplochromis > Haplochromis burtoni. The sequence goes on from NW_024582415.1 coordinate 1,538,494, forward strand.
CTGTGCAGACTCACTGTAGTCATTCACCTCGATTCTGTTTCCAGCCCTTGCACCATATTTGCCCATGTGTGTCATAGTCTGTAGGCATAATGTTCGCAGAGTACCACTTAACAGAATCATTGCAATACTCTGCTGACTTCGCACTGTCAGAATTGCTTTAATCAACTCACTGTTTTACAGCACTGGCAGTACACTCTCGAAAATCTAGAGGATTATAGTAGCCGAGTGAATATTTACTGCAGTTCCAAACAAAGACTGTGAGGGTGTCCTTCAGGACACAGTTCACTAGAAACACTGTGCAAAAGCTCTGCGATCTACTTAGGAAAAGGGATTCTTTAAGCTAGCATCAGATAATGATGTTTAGCAGGATTAGCATTTTAGCTTTGCATGCTAAAGTTGGAGTTTTTAAACTGAAAGTATGTTGATGCTAATAAATTTTGCATATACTTTGTCAGAAACAAAGTTACTGAACATTTATTTTGTAAATTAATCCCACAGTGATAAATAAAATGAAACTTAAAATTTGAGAAAATTTAAAATTTCTTCTGAGTGTAACAGGCAAGTTCTTAGTTTAGTGACAGTACAGCCAACTGTAGCAACAGTTTCCTGAAAATGAAAAGTTATGGGAGAAATTATATCTCAGTCGGGATCAATCTATTACCAGACAAATTCAGAGTTCTTCTCTGTAAAAACAAAGGACATCAAATGACTTTGCCAAAACCCCACCGAAATGAAACTGTAGATAGATATCAAATAGATAACTGACATTAGCTCAAGATATAAACAAGGTATAAACATATATGAAGACAGATATGACAATAAATGACCCATAAAATAAACTTAAACCATACTAAATCAACTACAATGTCAGCTTTAAGAATTACTCTATGGTTTATTCATTCATATTCAACAATTTATTCAGGCACAAAAGCTCTTATGGTTAACTTTAGCTTTTATTTTCATTTCTTAACAAGCCTCATCATCTGGATCATGTTAAATCTGAAAACAGGGGCAAACTTTAGCAGAAGTCCTTCAAAGTCCAGTGTGCAAGCCAGATGATCAGAGGTAGGTTTGGTGGGTGTGTTACGCAGTCAGCAGCAATGTGCGTGCAAACTCTACTGTTTCCATAAGACACTGCATGTGTGTCTTTAGTCTTTTATTTCTCAGAGGACACCAAGTGCACAAAGGATATAGAAATGCCAAAGTTTAGGCTTACTGGGATTATATCAGTGTTATAGTACTGTCTTTTATGGCCATGCATTTGGCCAAATCTTTGACTGTCATATCTGACTTACTATTTTTCATCTTATTCCATTTTCTGCCTTGCCTGTACCGTCACATCTATGAAAAAGATTGGATGAGACTACATAGGAGTCAGCATGTCTATTAACTTATCTGGGGAAGTAAATTTGAGAGTGATTCTGTAATGAGATGACAGATTTGTAAGAAGCTTTATACTTTTGAGCAATTCAAAAGCAGCATTTCTCACAACAGCTGATGCTGCTAACAATTTCCTGCCCTGTTACAGGGTGGACTGATGATTAATTCATATCTCTGCCATCTTAACAAGGTTGTGCCCGTTAGTGGGCGAGAGGGGTGGGCACACTCCGCAGGGCTTTGATATCCTACATTCAAGGCTGTGTCACACATTAATGACTTCTTTGAGCTATGAAACGAGCGTCATTATCTCTTTCCAAAAAGGGAAGGATGAGAGATTTCAGCTCAACTTGTATAAAGACAGGGGAGGAATCAGTCATCATGTACTGACTATGTGTGTGTATGCGTGTATGTGAGACACTTCGGCACAGGAATTGGACCTGAGTCAGAGGATGGAAAAGGTAGATTTTAGTGTGTATAGATCTACATAAACCAATCAAGTTTTGGAGGAAAAACATTTAGCTACATGAGCCGAGGGCAGCACAGTGTAGAGGTTAGCACTGCTGCCACTGTTCCCTGGGAAAGCACAGGTCCTTCTCTGTGTGTTTTCATGTTCTCCTGGTGCCTGTGTGTGTTCTTTTTAGGTAGTCTGGCTTCCTTCCGCATTCCAAAGACATCCATGTTTGAGTCATTACTGACTTTACATCAGCTGAATGTGTGAATGTACGCTATGAAATGAGTTGTCTGTTTTCAAGTGTTAGGCCTGTGACAGACTGACGGTCCATCAAGGGTGTAGCCCACCTCCTCCCTGATAACAGTTGGGATAGGACCCAACCCCCCTGTGACCCTGAATTGGATGAACATAAGAAAATGGATGGATGGAAGATAACCTTGATATCTCTGAGGATCATGTTGCATCTGCATCTTTTAGGGCTGTAATCAAAATCACACCAAAAAAAAAAATCTAAGTTCAACTTATTCAAATATCTGATTTATAACTACCTCAGAAATGATGCCGGAGCATGCTTGAGTGACCTTCCTGTTAGTTGATAAGGTGGGAGAATTTACATCTGTATCATGAGTTGGTTCATGACTTGAAGTATAATTCCAGAATAATTCATTTCAGCTGCTGCTTGAACTGCCATAGAAGTCTAATCACTCGGAAAAAATGAACTGGTCAGGACAAAGTTCAGGCAAAACAAGGATAATGGTGGCTTTTATTCAAATATACCAGTAAGCAATTTCAGTGAGTCAGCATGAGCAGAACCCTGACCCCAGCTCACCTAATGTTATTATCTGCGCTTTTCTGATTAGACTGTGAAAAAGTAAAAATACCTGTAGCTTTTATGCAAAACCAATTTGCTTGTGTATTGAAATCTTTCAGTGCCCAATCTTTGGATTTGTGCAATATGCTGCCGGCAGGAGGTTAATCATTGTGATTTTGAAATAAATAGCTCAAAAACTGGAGTATCCCTGGATCGATGAAGGGATAAGCTGCAGTACATCTGCATCTGTTTCCTTTAGATCAAAATTTCAATCTGATAGCAGATTTACCACCCAAAACTTTGTGGTTTTAGAGTATAAAACAAATATAATAAAAAATATCAGTATTAAAAAATTAATCAGTTTCATGCCTTCTATTTTTTTTCCTTTTCATTTGCAATTCAGTCATTTTTCTAAACCTCTCAGCTATCAAAATGTTTTAGCTTTTTCTTTTTCTTTTTTGCTTTACTTTAAAAGAGGCTTTTCATGCCTCTACATCTATTCTGTCACTTCACGGCTGCTGCTGTGAAGAGTTCAAGGGTCACGGAAAAGTAGAGAGAGCTGGATGAGTGAGAGGGTTTAAGTTCACACGGAGAGTGGAGGATTGTATATTCCCTAAGAAAACAGGAGCAGTCATTTGAGTGGAGGTCATGGACATTTCCATGCATACTGATAGAATAGGTGGGAGCGTTGGAGGAGAAAGGCCTCTTAAAACCAAATGAACTAAAAGCTCTTGGTTTGAATGCTCTTCAGCCCGTACTTTACTCTACCTCGAATAAAGCACTCAGGTCAGAAGGGATGCTTTTTGAAGCTTTTAGGCTAACTCCCATTCCCACTTAAAACCAACTTTAGTTCCCATTTCTAAACAAGGCAAGGCCTTTTCCCTGCATTGGTTTCAGTGTTACTTTAGCATGTTGTAAAAGACCAATTTGTGGCCACAGTTTGTGAAATGTTCAGTGCACACCTTTTTAAGAAATTAAAGATGTGCATTCTGAATATGCCATTATTCATGCACATATGAGTCCAGTTCAGATTTAAACAAATGCACATTTAATACCAACAGATCAGTTACTTTCCGACTTTTCTTAAAGAATTGTATATTTTAACCTGCATAATTGTGTGAAAGGCACAGTTCTCTAATATACTAACACTTTTTGTAAAATTACACTGACCGAATACATTTCCTAGACAATTTACCCGATTGAAACGACTAAATTATTACTCTAATGATCATCCTAACAATCAGCCAAACTGAAAACTTCCAGTCCCCTTGAGGGACCAGTTGTTGTGATTTGGTGATATATAAATAGAAATGAATTGAGTCTTCATTTTAAAATTGGATTATTTGTTTTCACAAGGAAGACAGATCCCCAGAGTGTAACTGTGTAAATAATGTACAAGAAGAGTAAGGCAAGCACACACACTCATGTAAGTTCAGCTCAGCTGTAGTGCTTTTAAAATCCACATGATGGCAGCTTTGACGTGCGATGCTCTGCTTACTCTCATGCTTTCAGAGGAGAAATATCAACAGAAGTTTGCAGTTCTAGCCTTGGAGCCGATGCATAATTTTTTTGTTTTTATTTTTTATTTCCATCTGAAAATGGATCTGCAAAAATTTATTCAGAAGCCGATTTACAACCTTGAGGAAAAATTTACCAACTTAGGCCTCTATGGACAATAGATAGTTGAGAAAATATTTAGATGGGTGTTTTTTGTTCCCATCACAAGGCTAGAGAAAGGATTTAAAAGCTACACCTAAGCTACACCACAAAAGGTTTTAGCAGCCACTCTAAATTTGATGCAACAAATATGAAACAGTGCTTACTTCAGTTACAGCAGTACTGTTTTCATAACAAGAAGAACCTGAACGGGGATCTTATGGTAAAAAAAAAAGTGTTTAGGCTTTTAAAAAGATGCAAGATGCTTTACTTATATTTTGTTTAATTATAGCTATACTTTTACTAGTGCATACAATTCAAATGACAGATATACTGTGTGTGTATGTATAAATATATGTAGATATGCATAAGACTATCTATGTTATATATAAATATGTGATTTTGGAGGATGTAAACAGTACAGCTTGACAAAAGAATTGCACATCAGAGCTATATATAAGTAAGTTTAAAAACTAAAGTGATAGAAAATGCTGCATTTAAGACCACTCTTTACACTGTGTGAAGCTGTAGAAAAGGTTGCTATAGGGAGCTTGATTTAAATATTTCAACCATATGACATAATTGTAGGATTTAGAAGTAACAAAAAACAAGCAATATTCATAAAAAAATTTGGTGCATTTTCACAAATCTGCACATGTAAACCGTTTCTTTAATCAGAAGGTGGCGATATGGAGCTCTACTTCCCCTGCAAAGAACCACAAAAGAAGATTACCGCTAGGTTACCTAGCAGGCTAGCAGTTGCTAAATTTGATCCGTTTTGTTAGTTGAGAACATTTTAAAATGATCCTGCAGTCATTCAAACCGTGGCTGCTTCGTTGCAGGAGTCTGCCGTTGGTTTGCACAAGAGCGTACCACGCAGATAAAGTCGCTCGACTCGGCTCACAGCCTGATAAACAGACTTCTGAATATCAGGTAGGTTAGCCTGTTGCTAACGCCTGCTAGTCAAACAGTAAGGTAACAGTTCGGAGAGTTCAGACGCATCCAGGTGAGGTGTTTTACACCTGACGGGCAACAGGAACTAATAACGTTCCCAGACACGAAGGAAAGTGTTTGTTTAGTCTGTCCCCTATCTTGAAGTTCACTCTAGAGGTCAGACTCCTTATAAGCTAAGAATTTATCAGCAATATCAGCGCTGAAGAATTAAGTGAGTTGTGGAGCTAAACAGCGTGCAAAAAAGTCTACCAGTCTAACTGTGAAGGTGCAACCTCTGAAAGTGAAACACACAAATAACAGCTTTGCATGTCATTGCAACAACAATACACTTCTTAGAATAACTGATTAATGAGGCTTGATGTTTTATTGCTTAAAGTTGCTAGTTTGAAGCTATAATTTTGTGATTATATCAATGGCACAAAACAGTCAATTCATCCTCAGTGGCACAACCATCAGCTGTTTAAATACAACATCAAAAAAATCACTGGATGGCAACACAGACAGACCAATTTTCTTGCAGAGAGACTCTGTCTCTCATATGCACACAAGGACTGTAGTGCTTTCCCACTTACGCCATTAAGGGCTAGTTACTGGAAGCCAGTTACAGGTACAGATGTCTTGTATGAATCAGACTGGTGTTAATAGCAGGTTACTGTTGGGGTTGAGTGGTGTTTTAATTCAACAGTTAATCTGTTTTTTATGACAGCATGTTTTTATCATTCACAATTTATATGTGAATTACAAGTTTCAAAATACAAGATGATCAACTGCGCTTGAAGGTAAACTGTGTAAAAATCTCACCATGTCACGAGGTATCAGTCGATTGCCGATTGCAGTCAACTGAATTTTTTTTCTTACATTAACCAATTCAAGTGCATAGTACTAGCTATGTTGACCACTGTAGGACAAACAACTCTGCCTGCCATTAATCTGTAGTGCGTGTAGGTGTAGTAGGTGCGTGTAGTATATGTCCGCGTTTATTTACTGGAGGAGGCTGCAAAACCTTGTGAAAGGAGTCCAATACAAATCGATGAAGCACTGCTGTCTTTGCTGCTGTTTTCTGCTGTTTTATCAAGTGCCTCTAACATCTCTGGACTCAGACTCTTAGCAAATAAACTCTCACTAGGTGAGAATCCAATCAAACTGTTTGTTAGAGGCAAAGTGTGATTTTTAGTACAATCAAGCATAATATTAACAGACACAATATTCGCTTATAACCAGCTGTTGCTGTTGTTTAGCTGGTTTGTAGACAGCTGTCCAGAGATCGGAGGTTCGCTTGTCCAATCTGATGACAATAAGTCACTGTGACAATATCTAAGCATGTTTCCATGTGTTAGAGCCCTGACTTCAGTTCAGGAAATAAGGCTTGAGGTGAGCAGGATGAGGATGAGTTTCTAACCACATGCCGCTTGCTCCTTCACATTTTTGCTTCTTTGGTGAACAAGATCTACTCTCAGTTTAAAAACCATAGGTATGATCCTTAGAATCATATCACATCTTGAATCTGAAGGTGCAGGCATGAATTAAAATTTGCCTCCATTGTACTGCCTGTGTGTTCTCGTCTCCTCTGCCTTTGGCGTACCACGTATGCGGTCCGTCTCTGGCCACACACATAAAAGGTTATTTGGCAGAACGGTGATGCCCGTCTTGTCCATTGTATTCAGTTTGGCAGAGCAACATGGGAGCTTCCACAAACTGCTGACCTCTTCTGTGTTTTTTAATAAAATTATCAATTTGTTGGAACACATAACTAAACACTAATCAGTGTATATTTATGAGTACAATTTTTTTTATATTAAATAAACTCAACAAATGACTGGAGAGCATTTACATCATCATCATCATCATCATTTACATTTTCTTATTTTAGTGCAAATCTCTTACAGAAATTGGATTAAGAGGAAACTCTAACAAATGAATTTCTCTCTTTTTGTTTTTTAGGAGAATTATGACCGAATGAAAGTTCTTCTTGATGAGCTGAAAAGCCGGACAGAAAATATTAAATTGGGTACGTGTTCGCACACAGCAGGTTACGCACTATCCCAGAGATAAATTCATCACTTTGTGTTTTCATTTCAGCAGTTCAAATTAGTGCCTGAGTTCAGGCAATCTGGGTGATGAAATTGTTGCCCAAAAATCATTGCTTACACCTATGTGTTCTAGTAAAGTAATCAGGTTCCACTTGTAGATGATTAAGCCTTAAGGGACCTGCTCTAACACGTAAATGCATAAAAAGCACTTTTTATATGGGAGTATGTGTTAAACTGCATGCCGTTTAACACATAGTTAGCTGTTTACTTGATCTTAACATAATGTAAAAAACATAAAATAATCTACTTCCAAACTCTGTAATGAGAGGTTGCTATTATTAGAGAGGCGTAGCTGGAACTCAGGAGAAAAGTTATGTTTAAAAGCAGTAGACAAGACATATTAAAAAAATGTATAAGTTATTATGATTGTGTAGTCTACTATGCTGTATAAATATATAATAAAAGTAGGAAATATAAGACTTGTGTAAGATTGTTATTGTTTATAAAACATTTGTTTTTCTCTTCTGTTTATTTGTTTTTAATTCTTTTTCTCTTTTTGGTGAAATGTAGTTATAAAAGTACAGTATTGCTATTTAGAGCAAGTTCTGTAAAAAGTGTAGGTGTAATAAGGTTTCAAATTTTTATTCTTTCGATAAATGATGACTTAAAAAAAATGACAAAACATTGCAACTAATTGACCCAACAAAGGGAATGAATGTGCTCAAAGTGACAATAGAAATGATTTTCAGTAAAACACAGAAAGTTGTGAAGCCGACCGAGGTACACGTTCACTTAATTTTCAACCCTACTGGCACACAGAAAAACATCAGTAACTACAAAAGTCACAAAGAAATGAATAAAAGCCTGTCCCACCAGGGATTAGCAATTATTGGTAATTTTATGTTTTTATTTGTCTTACACCATCAGCACTGTCATCAATGCTACTTGCAAGAGTAGTAGTAGTACTTGCAAAATATTCTCAAATTGTTAAGTTTGTAATTTTGTTATTATTCATTTATTACTTTTTAATTAATTCAGGAGGAGGAGAAAAAGCAAGAAGACTTCATACTTCCCGTGGGAAACTGTTGCCTAGAGAGCGCATAGACAGACTGCTGGATCCAGGGTATTACTGCTTACTTCTATCTTTGTCACAGATTTAAAAGTCATGGCTGTTTCATCCCCCCTAGCTTTTGTCCTAGAATTTGTCCTTACACAAACTGTGGTATCACTAGTTTTAAATGTCTGATGGTGTCTACAGTACAGTTCTCTGTACAATGAGAAGAAGCAAAAGAGGATAATATTTCTCTAAACTAAAATGTACTATTTTAAAAGAACTTGTGCAGAAAAACATGGATGCATGGATATGAATTTGTCTTCTTTTCCCCGCTTTTATTTCATGTTATTGCAGGTCTCCATTTTTGGAATTTTCCCAATTTGCAGGATATGAGTTGTATGGAAAAGAGGAAGTCCCAGCAGGCGGTATAATTACTGGAATTGGGCGGGTTTCAGGGCAAGTGCTATAAATGTTTATGATATTCACCAGATTTGAATGTAATGCCTTTAAAAAATAGTGAAAGTGTTTCGTTCTGATGATCATATGTAAAAATGGTTCAGTTTAATAATTTGTCACAGATGAAAATTTATATTTTTAACCACAGGATCAGATCCAAAGTAATTACAGTGTAGGTTTTCCACTAGAATCTCAATTGAGTACCCCAGGTGCATAATCTAATATTTATTTATTCATTCTTTTCTAAATGTTCATAGAGTGGAATGTATTATTGTTGCAAATGATGCTACTGTCAAAGGGGGAACATACTACCCAATTACAGTGAAGAAACACCTTCGTGCACAAGAAATAGCCCAGCAGAACCATCTGCCATGCATTTACTTGGGTGAGTATCTCCATATTTGTAAGGGTTTGTAAAACACTAATAAACGATTATCTACAGAATCAAAGAATAATAATATTATTAATAATAATTATTAGTAATAAAAAATAATAATAGTAATAATAATTTTCTACTATCCCTGTTAGAATTTAACTTTAAAATACAGTAGGACTGTTGGGTTAGGGTTTGTCAGTTCACCTGTGCAAGTAGAGCCTGACTGATATATGCAATATGTTATAATGGCTAAAAAAATAAACATTTCAAAAGTAAGAGCGAGATGGATGAAACACTTTAACTGTGTTGTAAGTGATGGTGTTGCATAGTTTGTCCACCAGAGGACACTCTGCAATTTCCCTGTTGACAACACTTATTTGGTTCACCACAAACACAACAAACCAGCTTACCCGTGTTGTTGGCAGAATGTAAATGAGTAATCAATGACTTGTTGTAACAGTAAACCAAACTACATTTTCATTATATCTTAGTAAACACTCATAAATAACTGCTGGGGAAATCTGTTTGTTTCACACATCTGAAAAAAAAAACATTGGCCAGTATATCAGATTTTTAAATCACCAAATATTAGTATCAGTATTGGGCTTAAAACCCTATAACAGCTTCTTAAGGACCTTATGGGAAAAATCCTAATATTTGGGTTGTTTTTTTTTTTTTTTTTGGTCAATATTTACACCAGAGACATCCCAGAATGCCCTGCCTGAGGATAGCAGCGAAATCTGTCTCTGTAATCTAATTATAGTCGAGATGTTTATAATAAGTGAGTTTGTAATGTTTTTATCTCCTTCAGTGGATTCTGGCGGTGCTAACCTGCCCAGGCAGGCTGAAGTCTTTCCAGACAGAGATCATTTCGGGCGCATTTTCTACAACCAGGCCAGGTTGTCTTCAGAGGGAATAGCACAGGTGATGCATTGTATTAACTCATTTAATGGGCACAAAAGCAGAATGATAAAACCCTAACGTAGTGGCTTTATAATTTGCTTGCCTCCCCCGATTACATCTTTACTAAAGCCCATTATTGGGCTTCCACGGTATATTTGTTTACCTTTTAAATAATGATTTTTGTTATTCTTTCATTCTATACGCGTAGAAGGCAATATAAATGAATATACATGAAAGTCACAGTCCTCTATTAAGTATTTTTTTAATTATTTAATTTTTTTCACCATGCTGTCTTGGGGCAAAGGCCATTTTGCTGCAAGGCAAAGGCAATAAAAATACTGAGCGACAGATACACAAAAGAAATTAATTATGGCAGCAGGGGCATTCATGGCCTGTTGGAACATTGTGGGAAAAGCTTCCATGAACAGATATTGACAGCAATCACATGATAAACTGTATTAAATTAAATTCAATATTTATTTAAGAACACAGAAGAGCCTTTATCACCAGGGTTATATCACATTATTCTGCTCAGTGTCTGTATTTTTTGCAGTTCTGGTAGCTCTCTCTTTTTTTTCAACCATACGTGTGTTTACATCCTTGTTGAAACAAGAAAAATATCAAAGAGCAGAGGTGGTATATTCAAATGAATTCCACGCTTGAAGGCTCTTCATGTTTTGCACCTGCAGGCTACTCAAATCCATCTTATATATGATGATGAAGAGAACTGCAGTGGTTTTGCACTGTGCACGGTTTTGCACCTGTCTTGCAGTCACATCTCTATTGATTCAAGGATGATAAAAAGCAGGATATATTGCTCACCAAACCGACCTTCACTGCGTGTTAGTTAGAAAGCTGTTTTCAAATTCATCTGCAGGAAGACGAAAGTTTTTCAGAGCTATAAAATGTTTTGGCCAGTGTAATGTTCTTTTGGAATTTTTCCTTCTCTTGGCAGAATAATATATGTTCAGAATTTATTTCTGGAAGAGTGGTTTTCTTGAAAATGGAATGTTTCTATGAGCCCACCTGAAATAAGAGTTGTAGTTCCCACATCTAAATTGAATACCATTCCCTGTCCAATAGGCATCATAAAGTCTGCAGTACTCATAGCTTAAAAGTTGTTGTTCAGTGATGTAATGGCTATTTCGTTTCTAGTATTTAAACTTTTCAAGTGAAACTATAACCAGATTTTTTTTTTTTTGCTAATGGAGTAGTCATAGGTGGCATTATAACTGCACATAAGGTTAATTGAAATTTTAAAGAGAAAAAAAACCCTAATCATATGCAAATTATTCAAAGCAGAGTAATGAAGATATCTTTGAAAATGCCTGAAGGATATGTTTTAATATTGTACATGTCTGATATGAGACCTAACTATTTTTCTTCTCTCTTCAAGATTGCTGTCGTGATGGGCTCCTGCACTGCTGGAGGAGCATATGTGCCAGCAATGGCAGACGAGAGCATCATCGTACGGAAGCAAGGAACCATTTTTCTTGGAGGACCTCCACTGGTTTGTTAATTTTTTATTATTTCTGTTATTATTTAACATTAAGTATCTGACAAACAGACAAATATTGTGTTTCATTTTATAGAGCTAAATGTTTGTTCATATAGCAAGCTATATATTTGAACTTGTACTGAATACAAGAGATGAAATGCATATTTCCTGGTAATATAATTCTTTAATAGGTCAAAGCTGCCACTGGGGAAGAAGTTTCTGCAGAAGATCTTGGTGGTGCTGATCTACACTGCAAGTATGAACAGATCATTTTTATGGGATATGTGGGATTCAATATTAGCTCTCATCTTGACTTTTAAATACCAAAGAGATAGCTAAATAGTTTTCGCAAAATATATACATCAGAACTTGATGTTCGAATCCCCGAAAATGACGATTTAATGTCCTCTGTGCCCTTGTGTTATACGTCCAGTAGATTGTTCTCTTACTGAAATCATAATGTTATACAGATCCTTAAAGCAAATTCACTTTCCTTGTTTCTGTGTCAATCAGGAGGCAGTACTTCACAATGACAAAGTGTTGTTACACAAAAGAAAAAGACTAAAATATCCAAATATCCCATTTACTTAAATATCCAACTACTTATTGTTATTTTCCCTTATTGTCATGTTGGGAAAGTTCCTACAAGCTTGGAACACCATCATTTTAGACACGTGTCCCATTACTCTTGATAGTTGTTTAGTAGAAGCTTCACCAGGTTTTTTTTTTTTTAGACATCTCTAGATGCTTTGTTAGGTTCAGGTCTGGACCCTGACAGAGTTTTTCCCCAAGCAACACCATTGTTTTCTTGGCAGTATGCTTCAGGTTAGTCTTGTGTGATTCTAGTTGCTTGTTTAACCGAGGTCCTTCTTCCCAGATGACTCAATTCAGTTGAGCAGCCAAATTTAGGATGACTGTTCCAGGATTAAGAATGATGGAGGTTATTGTTCTCTTGGATATTATTGTGTCTTTCCCCAGATCTGTGCTTTGAGACAATCCAATCTAGCACACCTACCAATAGTTCTCTCGACATCATGACTTGTTTTTTTCATCTACAGTCTGCTGTGTGTGCCTTTCCTGATTATTTCTATTTAATTAAGTTAGGCACAATTGGAATCCAGTCAAGTTATATAGACATCTCAAAGATCATTGCTCTGAGTGTCATAGCAAAGGATTTGATTTGACTTGGGTAATTAAAGTGTTTCTCAGTTTCTTTCTTTCTTATTTTGAACCAATTAACAAAATACATTTTGGGCTTTGTCTTTGTTTCATATAAAAATGAACTCAATCCGATTATTAACCCTTTCATCGAAAGCATGAAATGTTCAGGAAACTTTCTACCTACACTATGTACTACATAGAAAGTACTGTAGGTTTTTTTCCCCCACAGTAATGATTTATAAGGTAATATTTCCAATGACTGCCTTTGTTTTTTCTTACTTTGCAGAAAATCTGGAGTGACAGACCACTATGCTTTAGACGATAACCACGCTCTTCATTTAGCGAGAAAGACAGTGAGAAGCCTTAACTACAGAAAAAATATCGAGGTCAGTCTGTTGTTTACAGTCGACAATTTAAATCAAACTGTTCTCTCTGTAGCTTCATTGACACTGAGTCTTTTTGTTTGCTTTTTTTTTTTAGGTTACTATAGAACCTCCTGAGAGTCCTCTCTATCCTGCAGATGAACTCTACGGCATAGTCGGAGATAACTTGAAACGTAACTTTGATGTCAGAGAGGTAATTGCCCAGTTTCCAGAACGATGGTTTCAAGTCGCACTTAAAAAAATTCCCTTCTATATTAAGTGATACGCTTTCACAGGAGTGTGTGTAGATCTGTGATGGACTACACCCTATTATTCACTAGCTTGTAGAACTAGAAATAACTTGGAGTAATAATGTTCAGTGTGACTTTATCAGTGTTTCACATCATTGTGGTGGATTGTTGTCCCACTATTCTAACATTTCTTCAGTTCATTGATTTCTGCAGAGCTCTCCTAACATACCTGCACAGCATTTCAATCAGTTTGAGGTCTGGGCTTTTATTGGGCTGTTGCAGCACCTTGATTCTTTTCTTTTTCAGCCAGTCTGTTGTAAATTTTCTGCTGTCCTTGAGATCGTCGTCCCGTTACGCAACTCAGTTGTGCCCGTGCTTTAGCTGTCAGACAGATGACCTCATTTGGCTTTAGAATATGCTGGTGTACAGAGGAGTTCATGCTTGACTCAGAGACTGTAAAGTGCTGCAAAACAAGCACAAATCATCTCTCTTCCACCATGCTTGATAGTTGGCGTGAGGTGTTTGTGCAGATCTGCTGGGTTTGGTTTTCACCTTACATGGTGTTGTGCATTATGACCAAACATCTCCACTTTGATTTTGTCCAAAGGACATTGTTCCAGAAGTCTTGTAGTTTGTTCAGAAGCAACTTTTTAAACCTAAGCTGTGCTGCCATGTTCTTTTCAGAGAGCAGAGGCTTTCTCCAGGCTGCACTAACAAACAAGTCCCTTGTATTTCTAATTGTATTGTCATGAATGTTAACATTTAACATGCTAACTGGACCCTGTAAAATCTGAGATGAAGTTCTTGTTTTATTTTACGCCACAGAAATAAAAGGCTGATGGAGTATTGTTGTCACCCTCCTGGGTGAGTGGGCAGGTGGGCAGTGTGGGCACCCACAATTGTAAATACAATAACTCAAGAAAGATGCGATGCAGATTTGGAAATCTTTACCATGGGTGCAGCTGCTAGAAGGTAGAGCATTGCTGGGCCTGAACTTTGGTTCGATTTCCTGGGAAGATTGTGGCGTGGTATTAACACACACCTGAATATTCCAGACTAGAAAATTTCTGTTCAGTTTTATTTATACAGCTCCAATTCACAACAAACTCTCAAAGCTTCTGCTTGTATAGGTCACACTTGCTGATGATCAGTAAATCAAATACTTCTGGTTAGCAACACCTGGCTGCTACTTATCCTGTTCCTATAGAATTCCTTTGAAGCAATAAGGGTGTACTAAGCTTTTCACAGGACTGCTTGGAAGATTTCTTTACCATTTCTGAACATTTCAGAATCTTATTTGGATATTTTGTAGGATACTGTGTTGAACCTCTTAGTAATTAGTTTAAAATGGTGAGATAAATAATACAACTTTTCTTTGCTATGATATTATTTCTTTAATGTGAGTCAAATATAATAAAATCATTCATTCATCTCATTGTTTAATACAGCCAAAAGACTGATTTACACAATGTGGAAGTGCTATGACTGCTTTAAGATTTATAAATAAACCAATTTTGATTGGTTTATTTATAAATCTGGCTGTCAGAGGTTCAGAATGCACTTTAACAATGTTGAGTTGTCATGTTCTCCTATCAGCAGCTGAATCAATAATAAGGTGGCTGGCATCAGTCACTTTGCTTTTCTGCTGTGTGGCAGTGCTTGCCAGATATTCTCTATTGGTTTAAAGCTTGTGCCCTTTGATTCTTGATGTAGACCCGCGAGCTAGAATTACTGCTTACTCTACAGATGCCAAAGTGTTTGTAGTGTAGAATAGTATTGGCAGTCCATTTAAGGTTGTAAGATCAACTGAGTGCAGCCTCTTTACAGGAGTTTTTCAAGTGTAGCATTGCTTTTAGCAGAGTGAAAATCACTTAAATAAGTAGAAATTGTTGAAAAGTTGTCACTATCTGTGTTATTTGACATTGCATCACATTTTTTAGAACTTTTGTTTACTGATTGGATTGCAGGTCATTGCCAGAATTGTAGATGGCAGTAAATTTGATGAATTCAAGGCATTCTATGGAGACACGCTTGTTACAGGTATGTGAACTAGTATTGATTTCAATTTCCAAGACATGGTTGATTTTTTTTTTCTTCTCTAAATTTAAAACCTGACCATTGTTTGAGTTCATTCTTGTGAATTTGTACCTTTTAAGGATTTTCAAGGATATTTGGTTATCCCGTTGGAATCATTGGGAACAATGGAGTCTTGTTCTCAGAGTCTGCAAAAAAGGTAAAGGCACTTTATAGCTACAGATAAATCAAACTGTAAAAACTGTCTTTTATCTGCAAAAACAATACAATAAATAAATAAATAAAACCTATACAAAGTTAAAAGCTGAATTTCCAGGAGACTGAGCTTTGTACTGTTTTTGTGCCTCTCAAAATGTCAAGGACTTTAAACACTGTGTGGAAATAGTACAGATAGCGTGCTCCACAGATATTTGCTGCTTATGAACACCAACATTTTTCTGTTTGTAGGTTATTTGCACTTCTCATTCACATTAGAGTTGTAGTGTTTCTCCTATGCAAGAAGCCTTAAAATGCACCTTTACATCCTTTCACGAGTAGTCTGATAAATATGATAGCATTTAGAAACCATGCACGGAGAACAGTAATAATTTTCATTCAGTGTAATTCACTTAATTCTCAAGCCAATTTGCTGTGCACAGAGCTGAACTTTATACAGGCTTAGGGAAGATGAGGGGCCGAATTTGTGATTATAGACTAATAAGTTTTTCTAAGCACGTTTTGAATTGGATTACAAGCTTGACCTGAACGAAGATTTCTTTCATTCATTTTTATTTTTTATTTTTTGCGAGGTCTCAACATGACATTATAAGCATTGGCTATCTCGTCACTATAATTATTTTCAAAAGGGTCTGATACAGTGCCTCAGACAAAGATGTGGAACAGACATGCTCGGGGAGCATATTCAAGAAAAATCAATACAGTACCTGCATTTCTGAGACACGCTGTCATCGCTAAAGACATGCCCAGGCTTCCATTATGCTAACTGTTAAACTGTTAAAAGCTTTTTCCAGTTTTTTCTGTGTTGATAAAAGGGAGAGGTATCAGAGATACGATTAGATTTCTGTTGTTCACACATTCAGGAGCAATGTTATAGATAACCTTATCTCATACTACCTCATGCTACCATATTATCTCAATAGAACACTTTGCTCTCAGACTGCAGGCTTACTTGTGTTTCCGAGAGTATTTAAATGTAGAACAGGAGGTTTCAGGCCCCTCTTCTACGGAACCAGGTCCCAGTTTGGGATTTGGGAGACAGAGACCCCCTCTTTTTTTAAGATTAGGCTTTTGTTCTTATAGTTAGGGCTGGATCAGGTGAACACACTCTTAGTTATGCTGCCGTTGGCCTAGGCTGCTGGGGGCTTCCCATAATGCACTGAGGGTTTCTTCTTCTTCACTCATCTGTTTTCACTCTTTGTGTTTATACTAATAAAGAGTGTGTTGCATTTAATCATCAGCTACTCGTCTTTTGTCCTGTCTCCCTTCCCTTACCCCCAGCTGGTGGCAGTAAATGACTGCCCCTCCCTGAGCCTGGTTCTGCTGGAGGTTTCTTCCTGTAAAAGGGAGTTTTTCCTTCTCACTGTTGCTTGCTCAAAGAAGGGTTTCTGACTGTTGGTTTGTTCTCTTTATTATCGTAGGGTCTTTACATTAAAATATAAAGCACCTGGAGGCAAATGTTGTTTTGATTTAGCGCTATATAAATAAAGTTGAATTGAAATTGAATAATTTCACAGAGAAGCAGTCATATTTCACATTGTTTCCAACTGTTGTTTGCACTTTGCAACACACAACAAAATGCTTCACTGAAAGAGAGCCAGTGGAGGAAACTGCCAAAATAAAGAAAACACCTGAGTAATTCAGCAATACAAATATATGGAAATGAGTTGTCTCCACATAGTTCAGTCTTTTGTATGTGTTTGTCTGTTCAATATTTCCTGGCAGCTCTGTGTTATGCAGTGATTTTTTTCTGACATAACTGAAGGCCATTCACCGCCTTCGTATTTAAACTAGAATACAGAAAACACAAAGTCAGTGTAGCGGCAGGTGAGCTCGCTCCCAAAGTAACTGGTTTCTGTTATTTCTGGATGGATTGAGGGGAGGCCATGAACTCTGTTGCTTGTTTTATTTATTTATTTATTGTATTAACAGGTGTAATGCAAGATTCAAAAGCATCACCTCAGGCAACATTGTGACAGTTTACATCTTCTTGTGAAAATACAAACTCCAGATGTATTCCAAACTTTTCAGTGGGTTATTACCCAGATTTCACTTCACTGGATAAACTTGTGTGCTTTGAATATATTTTCTTAAAAAATTTACACATCTCTTTCCTTTGGCAGTTCATTTAAAGTTTATGGTCTCTTGGTTATTTCTTGAGAGGCCCAAAAAGTAAATCATTACCATCTTGTACTATTTTAAGGTAATACATGTTTGAACTCTGGGCAGTTGTTCTTTAGGTCTGAGAATGTACTACATGTAATGAATATCTGAAATTCTTTTCAGGGGACGCATTTCATTGAATTATGCTGCCAACGAAACATTCCACTTGTTTTCCTCCAAAACATAACAGGTCGGTGGGAATTCTTTATTTACATCGGTAATTTTGTTCTGTTGTGGGGTTTAGATGTTGTTTGTTACTCGGCAAACAATTCTGAATATTATTTACTTTAATTGCAATGTGTTCTGTGATCATACGGATAATTTTATAATTTACATCATAACCAAATCTTGTTATATGATGTACAAATCTGTTTCATTAATCTCCCAGTTTGACTTATTTCGTGTTTAAGATTAACACAGCCAGACTTTCCTCCTTGAAATAACAACACAGGCTTAGGCTATATCTTGTCTTCATCTTCATCTCAGGCTTCATGGTGGGTAGGGAGTATGAAGCAGGAGGAATTGCCAAGGATGGAGCCAAGATGGTTACTGCGGTTGCCTGTGCCAGTGTACCCAAGATTACTGTTATCATTGGCGGCTCCTATGGTGCGGGAAACTATGGCATGTGTGGCAGAGCCTACAGGTATGAAGAAATTCTCTGTAGGGATTAGAGGTTTGTTGGAATAAAAACGCAGCCCTGGTAACAGCTAAAGTAAATTAATTCATTGTGAACTGTTGCGAAACACATTAGCTGCTTCTCTGCGAAATTCAAGTGTACAAAATGTACAAAATGCAATTGCCTTTCATTTTGTGCATCAGATAGCCTTGGACTTCTTGCGTGTAGGTGGTAGTGACCTTTTGTAACAGTAAAAGAGACTTTCTAAGTGGAACCCTTTCAAAGCTGAGAAGTATTTTAAAATAAAAAAAATCAATTTTAATCAAAATAAAGTGACATTTATTACTCGAGGATGTATCATTATTTTGTCTTTTTAATTATTGTCAGCTATTTTTCAAAGACTAGGAGTGATAAGAAGCTGAATTATTGATGTGTAGCATCCTTAGTGAAGAGCACTCTACAACAGAGTGCAGTGTATTTGTATAGGTAGATAGACTGATGGATGGAAGTCTTGAAATCACTTGAGGAAGTTTATCAGATTTTGCACAGCTCCCTCTGGATAGAAAAAAATGGTTTTAACAGTATTAAAATTACCATTCAAATAGCTTTAAGCATGTATGAAGTCAGTGGAATGATAATATTATTGTGGGCACACTCATGTTTAATTCCTATCAGGTTATTTGAGCTGTAATAAGCGTCCTCATGTAAATTGAAATAAGCATAAATGATTTAGTGTTTTGGAAAGTTGGAGCTGATACTCACCCTCCCTTAGTCTTTCTATGAAATATCAAAGAAGTACTTTTCCCCAGGTTAAGCCCTCCTAGTCTCTCAAATCATATTTTTGATGTTCATGGTTTCTTTTGTTATCCTATTGGTTGTGATCTAGGTGACTATTCTGGCTCTCGAAACATACTCAAATAGACACTGTTTCTTGTCTCACAGCCCACGTTTCCTGTACATGTGGCCAAATTCCCGAATCTCTGTAATGGGTGGTGAGCAAGCTGCCACTGTCTTGGCTACCATCACTAAGGATCAGAGGGCACGTGAGGGAAAGGAGGTAATGATTCATGTTAATCGCTTGACACGGCAGACTAAAATCTGTGCTCCGCTGGAAAGGCTTGAATTGACTTTAGTGGGTTTCCTGCCAACAGCATAAACATTATGAAAGACACTTTTCTTTCAATAATGGTTTGACATGGCACAGTGAAATAATTTCAGTGTTAAGTGTGACTGTGATGACTTATCCTGAATAGTGTAGCCATCAAATGGCTGTCATTAAACTGTGTCAGGTATGCTGTTATGGGCTATTAACCAGTGCATTAATAGCTTCAGAATGACACCTCACATCAGTGCCCTGCTGACAGCCGTTTTGATGATGTTTAAAATGTTTCAACTCAAAAAGGTTGTAAAAACTAATCATTGGGTCAATTTTTGAACAGGTATCAAATATTCTTATTTTTTTCTGCTTTTATTCTACATGTCTTCACAGTGGCACACCGGTTGAACTACCGAGAGCTTATTAAATTATACAGTATAATACAGCTTACATGTTAAACATGTATTAGGTGTACAGTCAGTGCTACAGTTGTTTGCCCCACGAAAACACAATTGATAGTATTCTGAGCCTGCACCACTCATCACTTCCACCAAAATAAGAACTTCCTTTGTGATTAACCAACATAAGTCAAACTTTACGTGAGAACTCAAATATCTGGTTCAGTCGTTTAGAGCACAGGATGGTCTTTTCCTTGTCATCTTCCTAGTGCAATTGCAGTGTCCGATTGCAGCCATGTGAGTGCAGCAGGGGTAATTGTGCAGTGAATTCCCAGCAAGTATGGTGTCATGTGTCGTGCCTCCTGCAGGCTCTACACTAGGTACCCCTCAAATGAAGTGTTTCCAGTAGAGAGAATGCATCTGAAGCATTTTATCTTCGATTATGTGCTTAATGTGAGAAAGGATAACTTAGGGCGATGAGCTTATGTGTGAAAACACGTCTTCCTGGTTAAAATTAAAGCAGTCCAATATAGAGACCTTGAATTACAGTCTAATGAATTCAGTTTTTCTTCATACCATTTCTTATATTTTTGTTGCTGTTTAATTTAATTTTTCCCCCTATTTAAAAAAAATTGTTTCTGATATTTACAACAGTTTGGCCCATTTAAATCAGTAAAGATTAGCTTTGCGTTATTTATCGAGTGTTTGATCTGTTTTTATTGTGTTCACAAAGATTGGCTTGGTGTTTTCAAGCTGGGGAAATTGACCTTCATGGCAAATGAAATGGCTGTGTGCTTTCAGCTTTACATTTCACTACACCTTCAATAATTCAGACAACCTTTAAAACGCCTCTGGCGCAGGTCCTTACCGCCTAATTCTATTTTCTCAATATATTCACAGTTCACAGCAGAGCAAGAGGCTGCCATGAAGGAGCCAATCGTGCGGCGGTTTGAAGAGGAAGGCAGTCCGTATTACTCCAGTGCTAGGTGAGATCTGCTCATCCAATATGTTGTATTTTAGGGATGTGTGTGATAAAATGAAGGACTACACATAACTGAGTCTTTGAATTTCCAAAATTGGTTTAACTACTGTTGCTAAGATAAAATGTTGTTTCTCGAATGGCAGCACTGGCCACAAATGAGCTATCAGCAGGCCACCAGCATGTGTTTAGAATTTATTTTTTAGACTCTTTTCAGTAATCTCACATTAGCCTTATTTTCCAAGAACTAAGAAACCACAAGACTATTCATGCAGGACCAGTGATGCTGTGATGTTTTTCTTTAGCATCAGATGTCCTGTTGTTTAAATAATAAGAGCCGTGTTCTTTTCATTTAGTCCCTGAGCTGTTTTCATTGTGTGTTTGTAAGCGTAGAGTACAAATCCTCATGTGATGATTACATGTGCGTCTTAAAATGAGATGGATAGTATACTGTACATATTTATCTAACTGGAAACTGCCTCACTGACATTAAAAACCAATATAGTTATGAAGGTTAAACACACATTTCAGAGCATGTCGGTGCTTATTTTTGCAGTTAATTGTATAAAATATAAAGAAAGAGAAAGGCCAAGGGGCAATCAAGGCCCCATTACACACTAATTAATCACAAGCTACCCTGAAAGCACTTGTCAAATTTATGTGTGTCATTAATGCTTGAAACCTGTTGTATCAGAATTGCTTGCTGTGGAAGCATCAGTTAATGAATAAAAAAAATTAGCTAACTGCAAAAGAGTAAGAATTTTGAAAACTGATTTATCTCTTCATTTATTTACGACTTAAGCAGGAGCTGGTATTAGTTTCTTAAATATCAGGACTTGCTTGTCTATTATAATCATTTATCTGATGATACGCTTATAATATACATATGCTATATTATATTAACAACAGCCATATTGTTTGCTCTTTAATGAAATATAGGTCCGACTCTGAAAAGAATACAAATCTGATACCTTGCAGAAAGGAAAAAAATGCAAATCTTTAAACCTAGACTATAAGGGGAGTCATCCAAAGAGAGGAAGACAAAACCTTGACACTCTATTAAAGTAATTGATTATAGTCCTGCACAAGCACCGCAAGAAGTATCGCATGAGTGAGGAGTAATGTGCCATCTAATAATGTGGAGCACTTTATTATTTTTACAGGCTGTGGGATGACGGGATTATTGATCCTGCTGAAACTCGTATGGTTTTGGGTCTGAGCCTCAGTGCAGCACTCAATGCACCAACAACGAAGACACGTTTTGGAGTTTTCCGGATGTAATGCTCATTTAGTTTGTACATATAGAGACACAAGACTTAGTATAGATTTACTGTTTGTATAGTATTTCTCGTAGTTTACCATATTGAGTAAAAACTCTCACAGAGTTGGGATCGCTCGACTTTGGATACCTTGAGCTGTGACTGGATGATGGAACTGTTGTGAGACACTTCCCCTGTTAAGTTGTGCCTTAACTGTTTTCATTCCGGTGTAAATGCACGTTTTCTTAAATGTGTTTCATTTGTTGGCTCAAGTACTGTAAATGCAAACAATTAAAAAAAAATGTGAAAAGTTCAAATTGCTGCCTTTTCATCAATCGTGAATGGCCAGAACGAAAGAAATCTTCATAAGGGGGCACTGTTTAGCTATAAATATCTGAGGTAGTGTAGAGGAAGCATACAAGCATACAAGCACAGAAGGACCTGCGTATATAAAAGGAGAAAAAGTATTTTGAAGATTTCCAAGTTTAGTGTAATTATTTAGTATTTAGAGACACTGGAGAGTTTATTCTTGTCTGGCTTTCTGGGGCTTCTGCTTGTTTATTCTTTTATTGTAAAGCACTTTGTGATGTCTGCTGTGGAAAGGTGCTGTGCTACTATTGTGTCAAAGGCACAAATAGGATGTGGTCTTATATCTCATGCTGCAGACAGAGTGTGCTGTGTGCCGAAGCTAAGCCTCAGAACGAGTTCTTCACTTTACCAGCTGGCCAGCCTCTCTTTCCCGCCCTCCCGGTTTTTCATTTTGTCAATTTATCTTTTTAATTGAACATGTTGCACACAGTTGATATCTTCACATATTGGTATAGACCATCTGAATTCCCCCTTGCAACAAGTTAGGTTTTCCTCCGAAGGATTTTCAGAGGCCAGGGATTTGGTGCAGGAGTAGATTTGAATGTTTGTATGAAGCCAGGTGGTTAAAATGCTTAACTGGAAGCCCTTCATGCTCCTCTGTGTATGACTGTGTGCCTGGTATACTGAGGCTGTGAGAGCCTCACTTTGGGGAGAGCAAAAATACTCAGGCCATGATATGTGTGGAAGATGTGTGTGTGTGTATGCATGTGTATGCCACCCACACACACACTTTTTAAAACTGGTTTGCTGGTTATTTCTTCCTTCGTGTTCCACCAAATGTCACTGTGGGAGGACTTACCGAGCACAGTGGACCCTTCTTCAAAGTTTTTACTGAAGTAAAAAAGCCATAATGATTCAGAAAAGTCCTATCTTAAGAATGTTTTAACATAGAGTATACATCAGAGAGTGAAATATCACTTAAATGTCAAATTTACTTTTGTTCCATTTTTTTATTTAACCAGGAGATATGCACATGAGATCTAGAATCCTTTTTGGAAGAGCGTCCTCCACAAGATAGAAATCAACAGTCACAGAACAACACACGCATAATACATTAAAGAAATGAAGTATTGAGATTAAAAATATCACTATAGAAATACCTGAAAAATGTGTTTCACTGTAGGTCAATGTCTAGTTAGACAGGTGTGACAGCCTTCAAGTCATTTCAGATTAGTCATATTTAGTGAGCTCAGCTTCCTAAGATTTAGTTGGTTTTGCAGCAGATTTCAAGCAGATGGAGCAGCATATTTGAAAACACTTTTTTTTCTCTCTCAAATTCAGTAGAGGCTTTGGGGATGGATAAAAGAACTAAGTCTTGGGAGGGAAGACAGTAACTTCCTACGCATTTTTGACTGATGTAGGTCAGTAAGTAAGATGGGAGCAGACCAAGAATAGTTAAATAACAGGATGCCAGCAGATGAGTCTACAGGACAACAAAGCACTAATCCAGCTGAAGCACAGATACAAACAATTCAAAGAAATTGATTCAAACAATCAAAAGCATACACTGTAGAAGAACTCTACTGAAAGTAGATCCGGCAAAGGAGAAATGCAATGCAACAAAAGTGACTATCCTTGCAATCGCCGACACAAACGTTAAAAAGAAAATACTGAAATGAAGGTGAGTACTCATGTGTAAGTCGACTCTTGGACATATCCTTTGTCTATCTCCATGTCTGCACCATGGTTCCTCATGGGAAGAACCACCTGATGGAATTTTAAAAATCTGATTCAGTGACCAACTAAAAATCAGTTGAAACACAGTTGTGACAGTAATCAGGAAGATAAGAGTGGGGCATAATAACTCTAATCAGAGGTGCAGTAGCTGTCATCCTAGAATGATTCCACAGATAATGCACCACTTACAATCTAGCACTGAAGCACAGATGGTCAAGTGCTTCAGCCTTGGCACAGGGGTTTTCAATGGAAATCTGTCTCCATTGAAAAGCTTAGTACAAAGGACACAAGACTGCAATATAAAACTTTGCTATAGAGCATAAAGAGTAGCTTGAATATTGGCAGCAAATTCTTTAGTCACATGAGACCTAGAGAGCTTTGTTTGGCTCAGATCGATTCCGGCATGTTTGGCCTGATGTTGGCCTGGAACAATGACTGAAATCATTGTCCTGACAGTGAAGCAAAGTTCGATGTTATTGGTGAGTGCAAAAGGTGTTGGAGAGGTGACATTTGTAGATTGCACCATGAATTCTCGTGAACTAGATAATTCCCTGTGTCCAGAAGCCTGCCAGAAGAAGAATAGTGTAACATGACAACAATTCAAAGCGCACAGCAAAAGAGTTTCACACAAGTGTTCTTAAAAAATAAAAACTATGAAATGCTCAAGTATGTGCCTGGCTTGGATCAGAATACCTCTGTAGTAGAAAGTAGAGAAATGTAGAATAACAATTCTCTCTGGAAAAGACAGACTCAACTATTTCTCTCCAGGAGCTTCTATAATGTTTGTGTCTTTCACAATAAAAAGGATTGAGAGTGTTATTAAAAAATAAATAAGTATGAGCTTTAAATTTCCACAATGAAAGGTGTAGTGACTTTTGTTGGATTGAATTCGTACTGTGAGGTCTGTTAATGCAGTTACTGCAAGGTGATCCAGTTTTGACTCATTTCACATGTAAGTGATACATAAGTGGTACAGGTGTGCACTCGCTTTTGTTGAAGCTGTTTATTTACAGCCTTAGTGATCTTTCCTACTGACTTGAACTACTTTTAATTACAGTAGCAATTAAACTTATGAAACGTTTTGCCTCTGAGGATGTGAGCTTCTCCTAGGATTCAAAGGAATAAGAGGTAGTTGGGATAATTTCCAAGACAGAGGCAGATTTTTCATGACCTGGCCACTGGCAGCACTGATTTAGATAACCATAAGCATATACTTTCCTGTGTCTCTTTTGTGTGAGTGCTGTGCATCTTGTCTGTGCCCGTGTGCTAAATCGAGTCTGTGTATAGAGCGCCTTCACAAACAAAATGCATTGAAAGAGCTAAAGAAGAAAAGGCCGGCTTTAAAAGAGGCAGTTTCAGTCAGTCGCAGTGAAACAGAACAGTACCTTAGTTGAATATTGTGGTACCTCATAGAGAGGCCGGCCATACACAGTGGGTTGCCATGCGTGGGTCGTGGTATCTAGGGAGTCTGGCAATCTTTCGAACTTTGAGGAAGGCTTCAGAGTAAACTATGGCTGCAGCAGACACTGCACTGAATCATAGCAACAAACCAAAGATTTAAATTGTATTTTTTATTTATTATTTGCTGCATTGTTCCATCGCCACATGAAAGTAATTATAAGAAACCACATTTGCATAGCATATCTTACACCTCTGCACTCAGTTTTTACTTAGATTGTAGTTTGAATACAATCTTCAACTAAAGAATATGTAACTATTTAGCTCTCTGCTCCTCCACAATCACTATTACTTCAGGTTCCAGTGTTGAATTTGTTTGTTTCTCGCCCACCTTGTTCTGTAACATAGTCAAACCTTTGACTTTTATTTGGTCAAGATTAAGAAGAAAGTGGATTTCTCTGTTTTAGATCAGTGAAATGTCAAACTATGCCAGCTACCTGATGTAAAAAAAGCAAATATTTGTTTTGTGTACTAGTCATAAATGAATTTAGACAAAATTCAGCTACTCTGTACTCTATAGTTTGCTGCTTAAATTAAACCCTAGGCAATTTAACTGGCACCCATCCTGTGTGTTGGATTTATTAAAGTCTTTGTGAGTTAGTGTTAGATGAGTAGAGTTACATCTTGTTGGGCACATCAGTAACATTCTTTTGACATTCTTACCCTCCACACATTTTCTTTTAGCTCAGCTCTAGTGCTTTAGTTTAATGTTTCATTGATGACAGATCAATTATACTCAATCCCAATAAATCAGCTGGGACACTTATGATTCATGTCACCCCATGGCCTAGAAATAAAAATCTGAGTCATTCTTAATGCTGGTGTCCTGGTGGTAGCATGATGATTGTCTGACAAACACGTCACCCGATGACCACGTGATCCTTAAAATGAAAAATCCAAACTCCTCAAGTATATTTTGTGAATTCATTCACTTTTAAATATTTTTCACTGGATAAATGTAATGACCATTTTCCAGTTCAATTGAAACTCATTGTCCACTTGTGCTTTGTTAACTGTGGTTTGACTGCTTTTATATTTGAGGCCCAAATTGAGCCCCTATGAATCATTAAAATAAATCCTTTTAGCCTTTCATTTTATTTATGCTCACGTAATATGTTATATTTTAAGGAGTATGTATATTGCTAGTTTTTTAAAACTAGACAGACACGTGGAGTTGCTGCATTTTTACTTTCTTTTTTTTTTTAGTCTAACAGAAACCCAAAAAAGTTGCTTTGAATTTATTAATCGCTGGAAATCGTATTTTATTAGTTTTGAGGCTTGTGCACGACCACATAAGATGAAGTCTTCCATTCCTCCAAAGTACCAACTTTGTGTCCTGGGTCCTGGCAGAAGAGGCTGCAGGCTCGAGGGGCAGCTGCAGCCTCACACCTCACTCGTGCCCGTGTCGGGTGGCCCGGACGGCGAAGTGTGAATCCTTGTGGTGCAATCTACGTCTGCACTATCGCCGGACTGACAGGGCCGGAGGTCCAATGAAATAAGTCGACATATTGAGGTTGTCAAATCAAAGCCAAAGAGGAGGCGCTGTCCCGTCGTCGTCTGAATGACGTCATGCACAAACAGCTGGTCGTTGGCAAATATCTGAAAAAATGTAGACTAGCAGAGCGTCTGAGAACTGCACTCGGGCTGGAGCCCCTCACAAAATATTCTGCTTTTAACGATGTGGCAACTGGAGCGCCTGGGCTCAGGATGTAGCCCTCCGAGGCTCCTCTTGCTTGTTTACACCTATCTCTGCGCTGTTGGAGGTGAGTTTCCATTCAGTGAGTGTTGCTTTTGATTCGCGGAGAGCTGTTCCTTTTGTCGGGGTGCTGAAATCCTCCCAGCAGCGGCGGCAGCATCTCATCCTGTCTCTGGCTTCAATTCAGTCTCCGAAACATCCACAGCTGCTGCTTTCAGTCTCGGCCACTGACAAAACGGTTTTCACGAACACGGACCTGCTTCGGTTACGTTACGTATGGGGAAGGATGCTGCTAATTATGGCTCACAATGCACTGAGTGAAGCTCCTATAGGTTGTAGGCTACGATACGGAGGTCTAAATGTGGTCACAAGAAAACCGATCAGTCCGGACGTGTTGACTCTTGTTACCTTTCATTTGTTCTCGTTTTGCGGAGACGTGAAGGCTCAAAGCCAAGTTAGTGCACGCTGGCACGGCTGACTACAAAATGTGACCATAGTAATGGGATAAAGGGAAAGGTTAAGTCAAACCTTCTTGTTTCCCGTCTTAAATTTAACCTGCTTTGATAGGAGATGAGGACTAAACTGGTTTAACTGGATAATGGGACAATTTTGAAGTTGACTTTTGTAAAATCAAGTTGTTTTTAGGTTTTTAAATGTATGAAAAGTGCAGCATGCTCTTATTATTTCTCTCTATCTGTTTCCTTAAAAAAGAAGAACCTAAGTGTATCCTCCTTGATTTGTTTTCTTTTTTTAAATGTCTATCCATGAAAATTTCTTTGCTGCTTCAAGACTGAGGTGTGCAACAAAAAATCTCCCTGTGTGATAACAATGAATCCATACCTACAGCACAGACTGTACTGGCTGTGGCCACTAAGGACCATACAGGTCTGTCTGACTTGTTGCTGTTTTGCTTTATCAATTCTAGTAACTCATTCGACATATTTGGCTTTAGACAGAAAGTCCAGTTTACCCAGTTTACCCTTCCTCCCCTGCTTTCTTGGATATATCTCAGTAAAACAGAGACAACATAGAATTAGAGCTTATTCTTTACCTTAAAATAATTTATGATAACCCACTTGATTGCCAGGCAGATTGTGCATGTTTAGATGTGTATGTTAATGTTTAATATCTCTGGTGTCTGCATCTCCCATTGTGGAAGTGGAAGGTCCAGTAATCTTTACGGCTGCGTGTTATCTTCGAGGCGTTTGTTTCTGTAGGTGGATGTGAGGAGGATGGAGGAGAGAATAGTGTTGACTCAAAATTTGACTTTATCGCTGGCCAGTATTAAATTTGGTGTCATTTAGTGGCTCTTGTTCCAGATGGTTGATCTTTAGCAGCTGTTTTTTTTTGAGAGATTTTAAAATCTGCTAGAGGAGGAGGAATTTCGAAAAGCAGCAATTACTTTTTGCTGTTCCAAAAAATAAAGTTTAAAGACAGCCCAGCTAAGTATTAATGGATAAATCCCATGTTGAGATGACAAAAAGCAGGATTATGTCTATATTAAGCCTCTAACAGAGTAAAACAGTGGTAGGGAGGTGCTCATTGAAGAGATTATTGAATCCAGAACCACACTATGAGAAAGCCTGTAAGCACTCGGCTGCCTTTATCTTCAAATGAAACGTCTTTATTTGGCTGGCAAACAAACAAGCATATTTAGATATTTTGGCATGTTTACACCTTCAGACTTAAGTGAAGTCTCTGTGCGTGGCTGCTGGAGTGTCACCGAGCCCGGAGCTTTTCACGCGTAGCTTGAAAATAGATATGTCAGTTCATTATTCTAATTTTCTGTATTCATTTTGTCACAACAACCTCAGATCTTGAGATCTCGACGTGTTTGACACGTAGCCTGTCTTGTCAATTAAGTGTGACGGTAACCACCTCTGTATAGCTTGCACATTAGAGAGCATTGGAAATCACAACTATAAAAATGTAAACGCGAGGCTGTGACAGTTACCAAAGAAACGCACCCTGTTTCAGGATATTCAGTACTTGCAAGACACTGATGCAATTAACACGTGTAAGCAAAATCAAGCCTTAAATATTAACTTGTGATAAAAATGATGATTAAAAGCTATGCTTAGGAAAAACGATTTTTTAACATCCTTTGGCTATAAACCCCTCTAAGATTTTAGTTTGTGCCAGTAAAGAGGCAAAATGACAATAAGCAAAGGTTTTAAAAAAGGAAGAGTTTGATTTTCTTAGTTCCCTCTACCATCTCTTGACCCACTGTGACAGCCCTGACCCTCTGTTAGTGATCTAGAGACTTTGTGAAGGTGTATTTTTGATGATGAATGGTGGCTTTCATGTACCTTAGATTATGACACCTGGAAAAAGTGACGATTAGCAATTAATTCTGATTTAAGGATTCCTCTTGAATAGCGTAATCACCATTCACAGTCCTACTTCTAGATGTGCTTCTTTTTTTAAACCTCTTTCTGACCGATCCACTGTAACTACACTTTTTGTGGGCTTAGCTGCAATCTGTAAATGGAAAGAAAAAATCATGTCTGTTTCTTTCTAATCAGCCAAGCAGTGACTGTAGGCTTACTGCAGACTCCAGCACTGTTAGCGCCAAACTCACCCTTTTGAGTTATAGCACTTCAGGCTGTGACCCCAGTCACAGTCTGTTAATGAAAGGGCAAAGAAGAATCTTAATGTAAAGAAGGCTCACATATACCAGAGATAACAGTCCAGCAAAAGGCTGGAATGAAGCTCAAATAAAGACCTGGAGCTTTGTATGGGATTAGGATTTCACTCTTGACAGCAAACCACTTCATTCTTCTCAGTTTCGGCTTCCGTAGTACATCTTTAGTATTCAAGGTTGCCTCCATAGGTGAGTGGATAATGTCGTGGGGGGAGAAAAGAACAGAAAAGAGCTGTTTTGCTCCTTTTACGCAAACATAAGAAAGACAACCTATTTCTTTACACGTCTGCACCTCATTGCCTTTTCACTCGTTTTATTTATCATTTTTTGTTTTGTTTTGTTTTGTTATTTTACTGTCATCATTTTAGAGGTCCGGGCTCCTATTCACTGTATTCTGAAAACAGTGGTGTGAAATTATTTATATTTTTGTACAAATTGTAGGTGAGACAAAAAGAAAACCCAAACAATGTCACCACAGGTATTGCAATTTTAATGGCTGACACGCAGAAAGCGAATGCGCCACAAGTGGAAGCATTTTCCTCCAGTGAAACATCAAAGTGCCACCGCATTATTCCCGTAATAATCTGCTGCCTTCTTTTCTACCTACTTGAGTTTATATTTATGATAACGCCTCGCCTAAAAGACGCTTTATGTTCTAGTGTAGCAATTAAGTGACTTGCACACAATTTCCCCCAGATTTTGCCCACCCGCTGGCTGTGCTTGATGCCAGCCCAGCTCATGTAGGTAATGTGGCAGATTACACCTGCTGCTTGTCTGCTGCATTTATATGGAGAGGCTTTGGTGGGTGTAATCCAAGGATTTGACATTATGCAGGACGTGAGTGAGCCTGCATATATCCGTCTCCCGCAGCTTCTTTTGAAGGAGTTAAAAGTCTTTGATCACATATTTTGATTATTTACCTCTTAAAGAAATAATTTGCTGCCTCTGAGGTGAAACTCTGTAAGTCATTACAGCGAGTCACCTTAAAACTGCTCTCTAGTCACAGCAGTGATAGTACAGGCATATTGGGAAATGTTCATAATTAAATATTTATTCTTTGTAAGCAACAGCTTTAATCATGATTCAATGCTTTCAACGATGTTGATATTGGTCTGTTAGTGAGATGGTTGTTCCAAGCACACAGCTTTCCTAATTGAGATGTGCTGACAGTTATTTCATGGGCTACCATAAATGTCCGTGGAGCTATAGATACATGAATACATGAACATGAACAAATAAATCCAGGGTTGTTTCCAGCTTAGCGGTCATACTACACTGTGCAACACATTTAATAGATTATAATAGTACACTCTGCA
Organism: Haplochromis burtoni; assembly: GCF_018398535.1. Taxonomy (NCBI): domain Eukaryota; kingdom Metazoa; phylum Chordata; class Actinopteri; order Cichliformes; family Cichlidae; genus Haplochromis; species Haplochromis burtoni. The sequence continues at coordinate 1,569,758 of NW_024582415.1, forward strand.
GTCCTTCTGTAGTATGTAGCATGCAGTATGGATGTCATTTTTAGTTTTAAGTTTCCCAGCTACAACCATGAGTCAAAGCATATGGGATGTTCAGTCAGTTGAGTCAAAGTTTCTCTTCCTCAAACCAACCACTGCACTTCAGAGTAAAACAAGCACCCGCCTGTCTTGTCTATCTTTTCATTGCAACTTTGCTTCAAGATTTATAGGACGTTGTTACTTTAAAGTAATAGTGGCAGTAAAACTGTTTTCCACCCTGTGATATAGTGCCCTGCATTGGACACTACATCACTTTGATCACCTGACTTTTCATATAATACCATTATTAGGTAACGTTTTTATTTCCTTGCAACTTCCATTAACCTCAGCTATAGTTTGTATGCATTGAAAAGAAATGTTACCAGATCAAATTGGTAACATTCTAAACGAATCTGGTAACATGCCAAACATGATGCGCACATCAGTATGTTGAAAGTGACTTTTAGTTGTGACAAAGCAGAGTAATGGTTTGATAAGGCTTAAAGGCTATCCACCATCACAAATATTTTTGGGACACATTCCTCTTATTCTCTTCCCTGCAGATTGCCTTTTTGTGACTGAATACTTCACCCGTACGCCTCGTAAGCTGAGTGCTTTCAACTCCTTCGCCAGTGTGGAACTGTTCCACTTCAATGTGCCTGACGACACCATGATGGCCGTATGGAATCTCATCACCTTCAAGGAGCAAGGGGGCACGTTTGGAGACAGCTGCCCGAACCGCAATGTGACTGTGTAAGACACCGAGTTTGGCTTAACACTGTTCTGTTGTTGTTCTCCAACTGAAGTGTTCTTCTTCTCCAGCTAATTATAAGCAACTTAAATACATTTAGAAAAATAAGGGGTTATAGCCTACACGCAAGGAGAAACTGTGAAGCCGTTAGCTGTATGAAGCTTTATGTATTTTTGTCAGTCTCCTGTGTCTCAGTGATATAGCGTCTGAAATAATGGACGCGCTTGTTCCATTCAGATATGAAGAGCTTATTATTAATGTTCTGTATCTGAAACGGTACCAGCTGTGAGTGTGTGTGTGTGTGTGTGTGTGTTTGTCATACAGAAACATGGCCTTGGAATCACTTGCTCTAGCAGAAACCAGAACAAAGACCATTTTGAGTGCTTTGGCAGGTGTTTATATGCCTGTCTGTCTGGATTGTCAGTGTGGTGGTGTCATAACTGTGCGCGATACAGTCAATGCTCTACAGGTGCATAGCTGAGATCAAAAGAAAGGTCAAAGATGGATATGTGCTGAATAAATTAACTCCTTGCTTGAAACATCTTTGTCTGGTGTATAAATATATAATATTTTTGAAGACGTGTGGTCTGAGAACTTGTTGCTGTGATTCTTATTTGTGTATAGGATGCCAGCTGTACTTCTGCTGTTAGCTGTTCCCATGGATAACTTTAATATTTAGCAGATGTTCTTGTTGTTTATGACAGTATTAGGCCTAAGGAGGCTGAACTGTGGCTTTGTGATTAATAGGTACTTCAGGTCCGGGGCTCCTCCAGTAATCAACCCCCTGTTCACCCGCTTCCCTCGGGATACAGTCATCCCAGGGTCATTTGCTGTGACTCTGACCTGGACTCTTCCAAACCGTACAACAGGAGCATTCAACGTGACCAGCCCTCTCCCTGGAGACTGGTTTCTGGCGGCACATTTACCTAAGGATGAAGGCAAGATCTCAGTCAAGGTGAGCCTGCACATTTATCACAAATAAACACCAGAATTCCTACAGCTTTACTGAAAACAAATACTCGGAATGAATCTTTCTTACTACTGAACCACTAGACCAATATTGCCAGCGTTACATCCACGCTGTGAAAAATAGAAACCCCTCTGCACCCAGCATCAGTTGTTTAGAGCTGTAAATGAAAAGACTGCATCATGTTTGTGCTACACATCATTCACCACTTATGACTGGTAAAATGTAAGCTTATTTGTGTCAGAGTGTTATGTATCATAACTCTAATGATATCTAAATCATTTTCTTCATGCTTGCTTAACTCCCCTTTGTGACGGGAAAAAAAATAAATTAAATAAAAATGATGTAAGTGATCCTTGGCATTAGTATTCCAGTATGTGCTGCAGAACCTAAAGAGGCTGAACAGTGTCAGAGAGTTTTTCTTCATCTCATCGTGTTCTCCTATTTGGCTGCATAAACACCTGCTGATTTCCATTTCAGGGAATTTATGTGTCACTGGCATGGTGTTCACTTGTGCTTTGTGGTTTCCACTGACTGGCAAAAGTGCACCTGAAATACACAACAATCAAAAATATAATCAGAACTTGCCAGCAGCATCACATATACAGAAGAATTGGTTTGTTTTGGGGGATTTGGGGATATAAGCCACCATGGCTCAAATGTGACCAGCTTCCAATGACACACTCTGTAGATGGAAATAACAAACCTTTTAAAATTTTGCTTTCTGAAGCAATTTTCTAGCAACTAAGATGTTTTTCCTTTAGAAAATAGACACAATTGGAAGCAATGCAAGCAGAAAAGGGAGATGTGCGACGCATTTATAACTATCTCAGTTTAATACCAATCTTAAGAGTAAGTAAGGATTTAGCAACTGAAAACAGAGTCAAAGAGAATAACTGCATTTGCTGAAATGTCCTTTATTGCAAATAGAATATGCTACTCTTTACAGAGCAAAATTGGAGTTCTGTAATACCCTTTTTATATGTCTCTGTAGAGTGCACTAGATGCCCTTGAGCATTTTTATAAACGAAGGGCTAATATTGTGAAGAGGTACATTTGTAAAACGTTCTTTTAAACTTAAACAGGTAGTTGTGGTACCTATACAAGATAAAAACGTGAGTGCAAATGAAAAAAAAAATGAAAAGAAAACAAGTCAGCAAAAGTTCCCTAATAAGGTACAAGCCACGGTCTACTTGCTAACAAACCTCTAGGCCAATGCTACACCTTTTCCAAGGAAAGGGGACAGCTTTCTGCTTATCTCTGTGATGCCAGTGGCAAACCGTTGTATTTGACACCTTGGGATGAGAATGTGTTGACAGGTACTATGTCCTGTCAATTCAGTGCAGCAGCAATACAACAATACTTACTGCTGACTCAAATACAATAGCATACAATTGAACAGAGTTGAGAACACAAGCTCTAAAAGGTTTTTATTTTTTTGCAGCTCTCCATGTATACCTGATAAACTTTGACATACTGTATATTCCAAAGCGAACCTTAAAATTACATTGTCTCGGTGGGCAACTGTGACTGAAGGAGCTAAAATAATGCATTTAGACAGGGTTTCATTAGGGAGGTTTAGTGCTTTATGGCTCTAATGGAGTTTTAGAGGCTTTAACATCTTGCCAAGAGTGAAATTCTGTGGAAAATGAATGAATGCCCACATCGCTTTTGGTATGAAGAAGGTCAAATGTAAAGCTATTGAACATCAAAACCGTTTGGGCTCACAGTGTAAAACCATTTGCTCTCAAAAGCCCACGTTGGTTGAGCTTTTATTCAAGCACAAGGTGCATGTGCATGTCCAAGCGACAGGCTGTAATAAATCAAAGGGTCACCCCAGCAGCTTCCAGACTAATGACATGCCACAGTAATTGTGACTCGAGAGCAGGAGGGGTCAATGATCAGTTGACAGAAACGAAGGGCCTAATTTGGCATTCACACCTGTCCTGTTGAATCAGGTGCAAAAGGCTTCTCTTCATTTTACAAACAAATTTTACAGCACATCATGTGTAGAAACTAATGCACGGTCTCTTGGCTCTAAATCAGTCTGTCTACTCGGCTCATCTCACAAAGTAATGCACATCAAGCATTAATGGTTCAGAACAACACAAGTGAAATAGTGGGTGCATGTTACGCTGTGTGGCAGGGAGGGGGAGGACGGAATGATATTAATCCAGGAGGCTGACAGGCTTAATGCACACAGTCCATTAGGAATTTTCAGTCGGTCTGAATGATATCTAATCTCCTCTTTACCAGCTTTTAAAAAAATTGGTGAGTTAACCACAAAAATACAATCTGAACAACTGCTGCTTTATCTTTGTAGGGTCTGTCCGAGGAATGCCAGTATCTGTTCCAGCCTCAGCTCATTGTTCAGAGGCTGATTGGGATTTCAGTACTTTACCCTGGATACTTCATTGACCAGATGATCCCAGTCCATAATAGATCTGCACTTTATAAGTAAGTCACCTACGTGGGCTCCTAGAAACCTGACAGGGGCTTGACTTTGAGAAAAGACACCAGGAGAAAATTGCGTTTTATTTTTATTTTTTGCAGCATGACACTTCCCCAGCCTAATCCTTCATCTGCCTCTTCAGTTATGTTTTTTTAATGTATCTTGCAATTTCATTTTAAAAGGTGCAATTCCTGTGTGTGATTAGTTTGCACACCTTTATCAACTTCACCTACTTTGAGTCTTTTGAGTGGAATAATAAGATTTTGCTTCCAAGGTTAATCTTCATTTTTTTCATGGTCTTCGCGGTGGTGCCTAAAGGAAGGAGAGCTGCTATTATGAGTGCTGCATAAATGATGTGAAGGGACTATAATACTATATATATATTTATTGAAGCCTTATCTTAATTTTCTCATGATAAAATATATAGTATATAGATTTAACATAGAAGCCTTTGCAGAATAGATGTGATACACAACATTCAACAAATCTAAAAGACACTTATTTCAATGAAGCTGACTTACATTATGTTTACTCAGTAGAGGTCTACATTTTATTGTGTGGTATAATGCCTAAAACATGTGTTTATGTGTGCCTGTGCAGAGTGTTCATCCCCAATTATATATCAAAGGTGAAGGTTCAGCTGGTAAACTGCAGCACCAAGAACAAGAGTAGTGACAGTTGTCCCGTGGTGCTGAAGATAAGAGCGCGGGCACCGCCAGTGCATAACTCAAGTGCCCTCGACTGCAGGGAGTGGAACCCTTGTGAATTAGTCACCCTTGTACCTGCCTGGGAGCAATGGTATTATATCCTGGTGGAGAGATATCTAAGTAACTCTGACGTCTACTTCCGCATCGGGGTGCAGGTCACAGGTGAGTGTGATGCTTTTTTGCCATATTTTCTGGCTAATGTTAATTTCAGTTGTTTGTAGCAAATTTGTGTTCTTTATTTATATCAGAATAAACACATTATAAATACATAAAAAAATAATTTCAATTACAATTACAATCATTTCAATTACAATCATTTCAATAAGCTTCAGACCTGAAGTTAAAAAGTCATAAAGTCAGAATATGGACTTTGTTGGTTAATATTACATAACTTTCACTGCTATTTGCTTCTGGTCATTCAGATAGATCAGTAAAGCCTGATTTAGACTTCTGCAGGAAATCTGTTGTAACTTACAACATAGCTGGAAACCCCTTTTAATCTTATGAAAAATGTAACTACATGTGTATATTATGGTACAGGTCAATACATCTCACAACAACTAAATGGCTTGGTAGGTTACATCGCAAGGTTAAGAAGCGTTTCCTGTTACGTCATAAGTTACAAGGCAGATTTCCCACAGACGTCTGGGGGAAATCTGCCTTTAGAAAGTGACCGTTTATAATGTTGCAACTGAGGTTTGACTGAGATTAGACTTTTCGTTTTAAATCAGGGGTTTTAATAATAACACTGCATTAACCATAAACGAATTACCATATAGACATTTTTAAATTAATATTCCTTTGCGTAGTCACTCCTTTTTATGGATTTAAAAATAATTGGACAGCTGACTGATAAGGAGTGTCATGGCCAGGTGAAACCCAAATCCGCATTAATTCCCTGTAAATTAAGAAGATACAAGGTCTGTACTTGAATTGGTATTTGCACTTGGTAGATGCTCACAGAGCTCCTTATGTGATCCAAAGACATGTTGAAGTAGTCAGCAACTTCAGCGAGGCGATCGTGGCTCAAGAGTTGGGCGTTCGCCTTGTAATCGGAAGGTTAAATAAATACAGACCATTTACCATTCAAAAGATAGTTTATCTCAGTACGGGAACGCTCAAGAATAGAAAAGCCACAATAGACTTAACTCAAAGATATCTTAAAAAGCCAGTCCAGTTCGGGACCAGTATTCTTTATACAAATCATACTACTAGCGGAGTGATGGCAGGAGAAGAGTATGGAGAAGGAAAGGAAGCGCTTATGATCAAAGCATGCCGCATCATCTGTCAAGTATGGTAGAGCCAATTTGATGGCATAGGCATGCATGGGTGCCAGTGGAACTGGGTCAGTGCAGTATTTTGATGATGAGAAGTAGTCGAGCAAATTCTGAAGTGTATAGTGATATAGCTTTTGTTTTGTTTTTTCATGGGATTCAGTCAAATGCTGCAAAACTGAAGTGATCCACAGAGGGATATTGACTCAGAACATACTGCAAAGAGCTTCTAAAAACAAAGAAATGTAATGTTCTTAAATAGCCGTAACATTCCCCTGATTTCAGCCCAGTTGAACATGCTTTTAAGTAAAGACAACAGATGGCAGAAAGGACTACAAAAGCAGCTCTAATGAAGCATCTGAAGATGGGGATGGTGCTCTGCTGTGAATGGAGACACAGACAGCTGCAGACAGAGTAGTTGTTCCTGTTATACCTTTTTCAGGTCCACTTAAGAGGGAACATGCACAGGTGTAGCATAGTTCCTCCTCAGTTTCAGATTCAGTACATTCATCAATGATAAATTATTTCCATCTAAATTTGAATAAAGTCTTTAATGTCTGTCATTATATTAATTTAGATATTAAAAGATCAAAAAATTTATAAAATGATTATAACAAAACACATATATTCTTTCTTCTTTTAGAGAATTTCATCATTAAGCTGTATTTTTTATCCGGATTTTAAACTTATGAAAGTAAAATATTGCAAACCAATATTAGTTTTATATTTAATAACCTGGTTTATCTATTGTGTTTAATTGGACAAGTGCTGGAAAAGCAATTGCAAAGAATAAAAAAAGTGCGCTGTAAATGACATAAAAAAATATTGAGTTCGATTAAACTAAAAATTGAGATGCTGATTTAAAAACAAAAACAAAAAAACAAACCCCTTACCTTCTGTTTTGCCTAAATTTCATGATTTGACCTTTATAGATATGGAGATTTAAAATTAATAAATAAAAAATGTATTCTGTTTAAATTTACATTTACATTTTAAAGTGAAGACATCTTTGTGCATTGGTGTTATAGCTTGATTTAAATTACCCTTTAATGTTTAATGACACGGCATATTCAGCGCCTGTTGTGATTGTGATTTGGAGATCTATAAATGAACTGAAGGTTTTTCACACTGTGAGGTTTTTGAATTAAACTATTTTACCAATTTTGCCAATTAAAGTATTTTACTGCTTTACTAGATGTTTATCTGTTGGATTTCTCTTTTTCTTATTATCTGCAGATAAATTGCGGTGTTTATCCATGAGCAGTTTGTCTGCAATTTTATTTATTTTTCTTCCTGCTGCTTTAAAAGACCAAGCTTGGGTGGTTTACCTCATAAATTAGGCCAAACAAAAGCTCAGAGTGGATCTCTGCAGCATGCCATATCAAGTATTCAAAGGTATGCAGTCAAAGTATAGAGGATTATGGCTTTCAGATGCACATAAAAGACTAAATCTTGGCTGTTCTACTCTTATCTAAGTACAAATCGGAAAATGTTTTTCAAAGACTGTCCAAAATGCTCATGCATCTGACAGTTTATGTTTGATGGGATAAGGGATGCCAAACACAGTCAGATCATCAAGAGGCTTCTTCAAGAAAAGACTGGAACCCAAACTGAGGTGATTCGTGCAGGATTGCTAAGAGGCAAATGATACCATCCTTAAGTGCTACATGCTGTTTTTGGGTTGTGGAGAACCAAGATACTCTTTATGCTCCCTCAATGGGGATAGCTCACAAATCTGTGGGACGTCCACTTCCATGTAGCGATCCCCTCCCTTTGCTCGGCACTGTACAGTGCACTTTGTTACTATGGCAACACAGACACTAATTATTCACACTCTGTCTCTCCTCCTGTCTGCCAGGCAGATCTTACTTGACCTTTTGTGGATTTAAATTGGAGAACAGCTCAGGTTGAGGGAGGAGACCATCTGGAGTCCTCACCTTTCTTTCTGTTATTGGTTATTGTTGTTATGAGCTGTCTCAGAAATATGTGCCCATAGTTGAATTTGGTCCAATTTACAGGTGTCACGGTTGCTAGTAATACAAAGTGTGATAAAACTAGGTTGCACTTTATTATTTATTGTTGCTGTTTATAAAGCATTTCATCACTGCAGCTTTTCTGTCCTCAGCAGACAACTGAACAGGGTTCATGTGTTATGCTCTAAATCAAAGGGGGGAAAGCCGCCCACACAAATACAGTACAGTACTTATTGTGTATATACATTTAGTCTTGCCTCTCAGCAGCCATTTTTGTTGGATAAGAGCAACTGCCCATCTAAATGAATGAAAAGAGACTTTAATAAGAGACTTTTACTTTAATTGTAGTGGTCACCAAGACCTAAATATACATCAATATGGAAGGTTTACAGCTTAATTTAAAAACCTACTCGATTTCAGGACTGAATAAATACAATGCGAATACACATCTTAGATACAGAAAGCCAAGAAAAACAAAAGGTGGACTTATCTATATCATCACAGAAATAAGTTAATATGTCTGCCACCACACAGCTGAACCTATCATGATCTGTATTATGTATGATGTGATTGGTTAACATGTCTTCTGGTTTAATTACTGGTTGGCTGTTTTTGAGACAGATGGGTGACATTTGCCTCTTCTTCTATAGATTTTTCTATAGATTTTTTTCAGGATTCTTCAAGTGCTCCATCTTTGTCCTCCGTCTACGAGGCTTTACAGATTTTACACAAATGTTACCTGCAGCTGCAGTATTCAGTATTTTTAGGCGTTCTCCACCTGCCTGTACGGACATCAAAATACTTCAAACCCTTTCGAGACAATAATATGCAAACGAGGTTGAGCTAAAAAGCCTTTGAAACCCTTTCCCCTTGGGGACTGTTGGTATTGGATGATACTTTGCCATTCGACATCAGTGACCATTTTGCATTGATTTTCTATGTGTTGGTGGAAAACATACAGTCTACAATCAAGTTAGAGGCAATCCACAGCACTGAATCTTGGTGTATATGTTCTGGAAGCCAGCTGAACTAAATAATTAGGTTTCAGTTCCATTAATATAGTGCCAAACAACAACATGGTTTACTCTGGGTGCTTTACATATATGTCAAGACCTTAAAGAAAACCCATTAATCCCCATTAATGAAATGCTTTCTGTGAGAAAAAAACACCTTCTAACAGACAGAGTTTTTAACAGCAGGGTGGGCGGCTGCCTTGGTGATCAGTCGGGGGTCACAAGAGAGCAGAGAGAGAATAAATGATATTGAGGAACAATAGCAAACAATAAACACTGCCTGTAAGCATGGATCTAAAACACAGAGCGCCAGCTCAAACATTTATAGAGACTCTGTTGCTTATAGTGCATATAAGTGCAAATTAAATAACAGCATTGTTTTGACTTTTTTTTTCCTGAACAGATTGCTCCAAACCCAGTTTGTTGAAAGACCAAGCACAACCCAGCTCCTCGATGAACATGCCTCAGTCTTTTGGAACAGCGATGGGTTTCTCCTTATCTGATACACTGTTAATGGCAGCCCTGCCAAGCCTGTCCCAGAACAGCAGTCACCTGCACACCTCAGAAGACAGCATCATTTACCTTGCACCGACTGCAGACACTAACAAGTGCTGGCCGATCCGTCCTACTCTGCGCAATGAGCTGGACACCTTTTCTGTGCACTTCTACGTCTTCTTCGGTCCAAATATATCGATTCCACCGGACAGGGCAGCCGTGTTCGCCGTCAACCTAATGCCCGTTTTAGACAGTGGAGGAGTCCTAAACATGGAGCTCAAACTCAACATGGTGAGGTTTACAGATGATACAACTATTGTTTCTTTCATAATTTCTCGCAGTATTTGTAAAATTGCGAGGCACTGTTAGCTCATCAAATCAGTATTATCATCCTGGTCCAAGGAAGGGATTTGGCCCAAGATGCTGGACAGTGCTCTGGCACCACTCTCACCCTTCGCTTGCTGTATCCTGTGCAGGGATCAGAATGTTATCAGAAAAGTAAATTTGCAACAGTCATAGAGGAGAAAATCAGCAGCTAGCAAGGGTGAATAACTGGGCTCACAAAGTGCCTGGCTGAGCGCGCCTGCTAAATATGGATGCACGTATGGTCATAGACTTTGCTGTGGGAACTGAAAAAGTTCACAATGAAACAGGCGCCAGTGTTTGGGCTTGTGGCATATGTCTCTAATTGAGAGCAAACAAAATGCAAAAATCAGCCAAGCAGGATTTAATATGTCTGTGTTGATCTGTCCTTCAGATAGTAATGGCATTAGGAATGCACCTGCATTGGCTCTGGAGGTCTACAGGGAGCCAGAAACTGGAGAGCTACAGGCTGGCAGATGGACTTTTAAACATTTTACTTCTAATGGAGAGAAAGCCAGCCAGTGTTGAGACAGCAACAAGATGAAGCACAAAACACTAACAGATAGCTTTGATTGTTTACTTCTAAGGAACATCCTGACAGTTTGGGAAGTATTGCTTAAAATATCGGGTCTATCTCCCCACATTTAAAGATAGAGTAAAAATACTGGTAAATGAAATTTGTTGCCCACAGTACCAGTGATTTAGCACAAAAGATATAAACAGTAGGAAATGTCAGACATTAAAAAAGATGAAAAAGAGCATTTGCAGCAGCAGACTTGAATTTAACACTAAATCTATTACGCTCTAGGTTTAATAGACAAGATAAGTCAATTAATGAGGAAATTAATGTCAGATTAATCATAAATGAAAGTAAACCCTATGTGTAGTGCCCCCTCCCCCCCGTACAATCCTGTCCTCACAGGTTTGAAATTGTCCAAATGCAGCTTATATACTGTTTCTCACCGCTTCAAGACTTTATAATAAGCCAGACTACACATCCATCATCTCTACTGAACACACGCACACACAGATGAAATTAATGATCGATCTTCTCATCTAACCCCCGGTAAGAAAGCAAACAGCCTTCTTTCCAAGATTGTCAGAGAAAATTTTTAAAGGAAATGAAAATAATTGACGGTAATTCATTTAACAGTGTATCAATGGAGTTTGGGATTGCTGTGGCTGCTGTCACCACCCACAAAGGCTACGTGAGCCCCTTGGCTTTCTCCATGGTGTGCCCATTTTCACCTGTTTACTGTATCTGTCCTTTATCTTGCAGCAGAACCTCTCTTTGTATTTATCGGTGCTATCTTTGCAGTAGCAAAGTGTTTTCCCTGACCCCTTTCACCCTCCATTCAACACCCCGGTATACTCCCAAGTGTGTGCTATTGGTTAATTTTAACTGGGTGCGCACTGCAGATGTCACAAAGACAGTATGCTGGGATGAAACCTGGTTGGTGTGATAGTTGTATGAGCCGTTAGATGTATTCTTCAGAGAGACTGTCATGCTATATTATTCTATGAACAGATTTAACCCCCCTCGGCGATGATCTGTCACTTGCTTGTCACAGGCGCAGAATCCAGTCAGCCGCTGCCTGTGGGGGACTCTGGCAGATTTGCAGGGCTTTAGGAGACAATAGCTGGACCTGCTTGTCTGCCTTGCATCACTCTCTGTGCAAAAGTGTGAAAGGAATGCATATGGCTTTTATTCCCACTGATGCCTCACCTGGCAGTTGATCAGTTTAAGTTTACCTTTGGTAAGGCTCACGCAGAAAAGAAATTAGAAACAGTGTAATGAGCGCATATTCATGAATGCTTTGGCTAACCCTTATGCACTAGTACTTTTGTCACAGTAATAAACTGTTTTGGCAGCATAAAAGTGTTTGGGGGAGTAGATTAAAAAATAAATAAGTGTGATACATGAAAAATAATGCTTACATAATATACTAGGTCCTAATAGCTAAACAGCCAGGGACAAACAATAAATATGTTTTTTTTAAAACTATATTAATTTCTTATGTTCATTTTTCTATTTGTAAGTTTATGTTCACATCCAGTATTTCCACGGCCATTTATTTTCATATTTTTAATCAGCCAGTGAAAACTAGGCGCTTTTATGGCAGAGTTGTGCAACACCATCTGTCATTATCACACAGGAGAGGTGTGAAATTGAATGCTAAAATAAATATTGATTAAAACAATCATTTTAAAAATCTTCATAAATATATAATTAAACATATGCACAATAAATAATAAATCTAAAGAAATGTAATATTTTTCACATCTTAATTGTGCACTACGTGTATCTTTTATTTAAAATAATAAACTTGGATTGATACCAATAAATAAATTACAAAAAAACCTCCAAACTAATAAAACTTCTGTTGCTTTTGCTAAGCAGCATTCATGTGGTCAGAGGCTGAAACATGTACTTTAAAAGATATTCAGATAGCAGATATATTATTGATTAAAATTAAAACCCATCACAGAGATTGGGGTTTGGTTTAATTAGTTTGGGCACTGGAATATGGAGGCAGTATATACAGCACATGACAGCTTGTCCATGTTCTTGCATCAGTTGGCATTATCTACTGCCTGGCACATGTCATCAGCATAACTTCTATTAAACTCAGCAAAGCAAAAACATGTCAGTATACAACACAGACAAACTGGCATTCATCAAACCTTTTTTTTCTCCTCTATTTTAGCAATCAGAGTTGATGCATCAGGGCTGTCGAAGTGATCCTTTTAAAGATTTTCCACAGTAGTTTTCTTCAGTCTTTAACCTTGAGCCTTACTTTGCTGGTAGATAGCACCCCTGATTGAATTATGGGTCTGCCACTCACATTCACCAATCATAACTAACATCTGCATAATGGATCGGGCATATAAATCCTAACATTAAACATGATTAATATAGCAATGCTCACAATCATATTACAAAAGGCTTTACGAGTAAAGCCAGTAAATAAAAAAAACATACAAAATCAACATTAGAATTCCAGACATGAATGTGTTCTTAAAGCAGAACAAGAATAGAATATTATTAACAACACATCACATAATGCCCTGACAGCTAAAGCTATTTTAAGAAGTGATTGAAATCCTTTTAGAAATTCTGGGTTCTGGACAGAAATGATGCAGTGTGCTGAGAAAGCCAGCATCCACACTGAAGGGAAATTATTTCAGACAGATTTGAGAGACAGAATGAGCCCCAAAAGTTATCAGTAAAATATCAAAGAAGCAAGGGAATATCGTTGTTTCGAGTGCATGAACGGTTTGGATGATAAATTTGAGAGTGATCACATATATCACATCTGTGTATCTTGAGATAATCTTTCTTCCTTAATTGCATGTGTTTCCTGGGGAACCAGGATGTTTATGGGCAGATAATGAAATGAATAAATGAATCACTGAGATTCATTACTGGTGGAATAATAAATCATATTTAAAAAGTGCATTGATTCTGAAATAGTCTTATAGTTTTTTATATTTTAAAAGGGGATATAATTTCTAAAAAATGAAAACAAGCTACATATGCTCCATTGATTTTTGAACATCTTTAGCTTTCTTGGCTAACCAGGTTGGGAGCACTTATATTATATATGTACTTTTTAAACTTGCAAATAATTTACACATATGTGTCTGTCATGTTATTTTGAGTAAATACACCAAAAACAGGATGGACATCGTCACATTTTGGCTTCATGTAAGCTTTAACCCTGTAACAATTTTCATAGCAGCTTGAATTGCAGGCTGGGGTAGGTCGAGCACTCCATAGTGGGATTTGTTATTTCATATGCGACAGCATACAGTTGAATCCTTGCTAAACCTTGACAAAGTATATTTTGTGTGACAGTGCAAAACCTCACGATTCTGTCAGTTTAAACCGCCTTAATACTGCAGTATTACTGAATCAACAGATGCTCAGGAATGCATATGAGGCCAGCAAAAAAAGAAGTTAAGATTGGTAACTCATTTTTTAAGAGTGAATTCCAAAAAAGTTAACTTTGAGAAAAGACTGGGACTGTAATCACAACAGTTCAAGATGCTAAGAATTTACAGTTACCTCTAGTATGTCTTTTTTTTTTTTGGTTTGTGATGCCGTAATTTCCCATACATGCTTAAAATAATAATAAAGTAATATGGATGTTTATTTATTTATTTTAATTCCTCTATCTTAATTGCCCTAATTGAAAAACAAATGTCTAATAATTAAAGTATGTTTTCTGTTATTTCCTTTGCATCATTAACGCTTCACACACTCTCATTTTGCTCAATTAAAAAATATGTCTCTTTTGACTTTTACACTGAGCCGACAGCTTTGTTGTTCTGAATGAAAAGTTAGGAAATCAGTGTCACTGAAATGTGTCCTCATTAAAGTATCAGACTATACCGAACTTTTTGCTTATCCATCTATCCTTCCATCAGTCCATCCTCAATTCAGGGTGAGGGGGAGATCCTCTTCCAGCTGTCACAGGGTGAGAGGTGGGGGTACAGCCTGGACAAGTTGCCAGTTTATCACAGGGTGTACATCACAGTAAAAGTATAAATTTAACCGTTTAGTGGTGTTTAAGAGCAAGGGAGAAGATTATCGAATAAAATTCACCAGGAATCATCCTTTGCAGACATGAATGGCTGGATAAACCTTTGTTACAAAAGAAAAAGTCAGAGGAAAGAAATCACAAAAAAATTAATGTGTAGATACTTTGAATTTGTGTTTACAATTTTATAATAATCCCTCTAATAGTGCTTGACTGGTCAATTGGCACACCAACCTTGCCATCTAGCTACATTGACTACAAACATCTCTACTTTGATGGAGCTCTTTGACCTGCCAATTAGAATCATATTATCTGGCTTTGGGGTGGCTCTTGCCTGCTTTGCTCTCCCCGTGTTTGCATCTGGTGAGCCACTTTGATATTTGTTGCTTAATCCTTTATCCTCAAACTGTAGAGGAGAGCCAGGATGAAGGAGGGGGAGGGTGTGGGGCTCTCTCAAAATGCCACTGGGTGTGATTTAGTCTTCCCACCAAGAGAATAGAGGCCAGATGGTGAGTTTAGGAAGCCTGAAATCTCAGCACCTGGCAAAGTGTTTGTTAGTCATTGCATTAATCAACAACTTTGCCAACTCCCTATATATACATTATGCCCATTTTTTGCTAAAGGGGTGATAGAAATCTTATGTATTTAAGAAATAATTGTCTAAAGTTATCCCACAAATATATATAATGTGTTTAAAGTCTTCTGATTTTTAGCATACTTTGTGGTTTAGTAACTGACCCATCGCTGTACCCACCCACACACACAGAAACAAAAGATGGAGACTGGGTAAATAATGGAGGGGCATTTTAAAACTAATAAAGTGTCAAGTTTGGTGCTTGAGTGCAAATTGACACATCCAGTTTGCTGCTATTTATTGTTTACCAATAGACCAATTTGGACAGCTGTGGCCTCCCTTCACCTCTCTGCAGAATGAACCAATTTGTATAAGCATATGCAGTTCCCGACGCTTGAATAATTCTCCTGGATTTCTTTCAATGCATGAGCATGTTAATGTATAATTGATGCTTCAAGGCGATAAACTGCCAACATCTTCACTTACTGTAGGTGCCTCTGGCAGACAGAGAGAGAGCACTTTACTTGATTTGTTAGTTTTAAAGTTTACTATCTCATGGCTGTGCAGAAAATAGACCTAAAGGTAATCATGAACAGTGTTAGCGCACCAGAATGATAGCAGCAGATGGTTGATGGTTGGACGGATGAATGACGTTTGATTATGTGTTTTTCCTGCAGTCTACGCTGAAAGGAGCTAATCTCACAGTGTTTGGCTGCCTCAACCACGGGATGCCACTTTTCTTACGTGAAAACACATCACTGAAATGTGAATCAGGTATGCCAAATTTTGCTTAAACAAAACAGCCACATAGTGTGTTTTTGAATCTAAGCAAGTTTATTGGTAGAATTGTGAGAACAGCTCAAGTAATCGATATTTTTGCCTTGTATGCGCAAAGCTTATCTAGTTATGAACCTTCTCTGTCACAGCTTGGACTGTGTTTTATTGTGTTACCTTTTTCTTCAGAATCAGTGGCAGGGTTTTTCCTCTCTGTGAACACCTCCACTAATATCACCAAACTGAGGATTCCCTACCCACAAACAGGCACCTGGTACCTCAGTCTGCGCTCTCTGTGTGCTACTGAACATGGGTAAGACAGAAAGCACTGCTTCCCTTGAGAACTTTACCTGTTTGTTGGTTATGTATTCTATTTTATAGAGCTTCATACCAGTCTCCATATTTGCTATATATTATCTGTGCTTTACATATAGTGTTGTAACTGCTGTAACTTTCTCATCTCATCTTATCCTAAATATATATCAATGAAACCAGCGGTCCCCAACCCCCAGGGTGTGAAATTTCTGTTTTTCAGGGGTTTTATCGTTTTTATCGTTTTGTTTTTTTTTAAATCGTTTTTATCGTTAAGTCCGTGGCGCAAAAAAGGTTGGGGACCGCTGAATTAAACCAAGTTTTAGTATGTGTTTTTATGCCTATAAAGAGACATTATTTCAGTTTTGGAAATTAATATTTGCTCTGTTAAAATTGTGATACTTGCTTTTATGGTTATACACTAAATATGAACCTCCTGTCAAACAGGAGGTTGAAAAACTTGGCAAAAAGGCTTGATAAATTGGGTCCAATGGTAAGAATCCTTACAGCTATGCCTTCTTTAAACTATTCTTTAAAATTGTGTAAACTATAATCTCCTGAGTGCTCAACCTAGAAAGTCTCAAAAACATCTTTTACAAGCAGGAATTCAACAAAACAAGCTGAACGTCATACATTTTGACATAAATTTATGACATTCTCATAATCAGTTCTTCGGCCAGGTCCCAATGCTCCACAGCAACCTCTACGAGACAATATTTGCTGTCAATTACACAAAGACAATTGCAAAATAGGACATTCATATCTTCTGAATTTGTCAGCATAACACAATCACTAGTTTGTTTACCAAAATAAATAATTCATTGCCATAATGAAGACACTATGCTTTCTGTTTGAATGACGAAGCCTCCCTCATTGAACCACATCCTCTGCCATCTGTCACCCAGCAGACTGATTTGGCACTGGCTTCATAAATGTGTGTATGGTGCACACCAAGCATATGACATAAAGGAGGGGTAGATTTTTAGGTTTATCCATATTTTCACACTTACCAATTAGGAAATGTTTTTTTTTGCACACGTCATAGTGAATTTTAAATCAAACAATCAAGTTGTAATCGAAATGCACACATTCAGTTTTAATTCAAGGGGTCCAAGAAAAGTTTGCAAAAAGCTTTTTTAAAAAAAATGCTATTGCAACGCTGTTTTATTGGTAGTGGTAATTGGATATTAATAGTAGGTACCAATAAGGCTTTGGCCTACTGCAAAGGCCACACCAGTGTCCCTCTCTTTCTGTTTTTCTCTCCATGTTTATGTAGGTGTTACTTAACTTGTGAATTCAAGAAGTAAAGTATTTTTCTCTGAGGGTTATTTAAAGTCGGTGCGAATCATGTCAGAGAGAGAAGTTAGAGCGAATGTTTTCATTAAGTTTTGTTGTTGTAATGTTATATACGAGTTCGTAAGTATTAGCAATTCAGCAGATTGAGCTGTTCTGGCGAAGCCTTTATGGCACAAAAATGTGAACAGAATGAAATTAAGCAGATTTTTCCCGTCCCACTTGGGAGTTCCAATTGAATTTGAATAACAGATAATAACAGATGGTGTGGGACGTGGACTCATCCTCACACGAACACTTAGCTGATGTATGAAAATGCAGACAAAGATCAGAGTGTTATGTGCTAGATTTCCACACATTTGCATAATAAACCAATCAGGTGTCATTAGATGGTAAATGACAGGTGCCCTTCAAATATACAGTTAAGCTGATGTATACAACTAAATAAAAACAAAATAAATAAAATGTTGCAGAAACACATAAAGAAACATATTTGAAGTTTTATTCTCTTTAACTGATTGATTAGCAGTTTTTGTTTTTGTAGTGTTAAAGATGAGCAAATTAAGTAAGTAACCTCTGTCTGTGAATATGCAGTCACCTGTAGACTTAGAGTTTTGTGAGAAATTACAGCTGAGTTACCTATTCAAAATAATTAATGACGGTTAAACTAGAACCCTTGGTGGAATAGACATAATTTACAGAAAATTAGTTTTGTAATTGCGTTATAAAGCTGGAGATTTCCGAGGCCTAATAGAATGAAGTTGTCTGACATCTAGCAATGCCGAAACAACCTTTTGATCTCCAGTGTTTTGTGGTGATGAGGGCTTCTGGAGGACACAAGAAAACTAGACAAAACCCTGCAGGCGCCTGAGCGGCTTTGTGAGACAAAGCTCTAAAAGAGCTTGGAGTGATATGTGAATGTCAGCTGATAACATGTTCACAATAACAATGCTGTTATATTTGTATTTAGTAAGTATAATGTTTACCAGCTTAATTTGGAATGCTAAAAAGTGTGCACAGCTATGCAGTCTATAGATCTGACATATTTGGCCATAAACAAAAGTCATTATGCAGATGAAAAACAGTGAAGGCATCACCTGCAATCATATATTTTTGCCTTTTCCAGATTTGAGCAATGCAGCAATGTAACTGCAGAGGTTTATATGCGTGCATACCTGACTCCGTGCATCAATGACTGTGGGACGTATGGACAGTGCAAGCTTCTGCGCACCAACAATTACCTTTATGCTGCATGTGAATGCAAAGCAGGTAACATTTTACTTTAAAAATCTATTGCAGTCCATCACAGTGTGTTACTTTTTCCAGCTTAAATGGACAGCTTTGTTAAATCCTTGTTTATTTATTTGAACTTGTAGTGCACACTGTCAATTAAATTGAAACGAGGTGGTCCGGTAAAGTCTTTTTTGATTCTGTTTTAATATCTAAGTCATGCAGTTATTAATAAAAGAGTGGAAGTTGTTTTACGTAAGGGAAAAATAATTAGTACTGTATATATTTAACAACCTCCTTAAATATTTATCAGTAATTAATTAGTAATTAATAAACAGCAAGCAAGTGCAACCCTGAATGTATAATTACACTTGTCTGTCAAAAGATTCTTTCGCATATGAAAGATAAGACAGAACTTTTCTTTGAGAAAATAGGTCATCACTGCTGCAAAGAATTCCTAATTTGTTGGAAAATACATCATGCGGAGTGACAAGAAAATGAGAGCGAGCCAGGTGGGATGGCACAGGTCATTTTCCAAAATTGAGCTGACAATTCTGCAATTAAACTGTATGTGCCACTTTTCAGTGACTCATTCAGTGGCCTGGTATTAATCTTCTAATATAAGGCATTTTGATAAGACAATAAAACACAGTCTTAATTACCAACAGCTTTTCAATAAAAGATGAGCTTATGAAACTAAACAAAGCATGTCCTCTGAGGCTTTTTTAAATCCTGCCTTTGATCTTCTTTTATCAGAGTTGGTTTCTCCTCAGTTAAATTCATTGTCATACTTCACATGTGTGACTACTTCCTGGCAGACGCTTTGCATTCAGCACTTGCCCTTGGCCCATCTCAGACTGCAAAACCTCTGTTCAACAGTGCTCACGAATATTTAATTCACACTGTCTTATTCAATCAACCACTTGATAAAGATCCAATGTACCAAAGCGGGGGTGTTTTAAAATAGAAGTGAGTTCACACCAGGAGGCTCTATTATGCAGGATAAACAACTTCACACATATCTGTTTTTGATTATTTTTGCAGAGAAATGTCTGTTCATAGCAAAAGGCTGCTAAGGCATTATTCTTGTCAAGAGATAATAAATATTTCATACATTTTAAGAGATTAAGGGTTTGAAACAAACAGTTTCACCTGCTGGGGAAACTCTTCTCATTCATAAACCAAAACCACGTTTTTCCTGGAATTGATTGAGGGTTTAAGGAAGTCAGGCACCATTTATGCTTTTCCCAACATGTAAAGCCTGTTAAAAAACAAAAACAAAACAAAAACCTGTCTTAGAGCTTTAGTTTTTTAGGTGAAAGTACCAGATTTACTAAGGTGGTCTGTGTGTGTTGGTATTTTAGGATGGGATGGATGGGGGTGCACAGACAACTCAGAAGCCTATTCGTACAGTTTCCAGCTCCTCTCCACCCTGCTACTCTGTCTCAGTAACCTGATGTTTGTCCCGCCCGTGGCCATCGCCATCCGAAGCCACTACCTCCTGGAGGCTTCGGTCTACATTTTCACCATGTTTTTCTCCACTGTGAGTGAAAAGTGATAACCTAAAGTATATTTTCCTTTTATTTAAGCATGGTATTTTGCTAATAAACAGTTGGTATCAGTAATGCACAAAAGTAAGCATAAAGAAAACAATCATGGTGCTAAATCAAAAAAAAAAAATTGAATTTGAAACAACAATTTAGAAAGAATCACAAAAGCAGATGTTTTCTGTAAGTCATCAGATTGTGGCAAGGCGAGCTTTAATAGGAAACACATTCTGCATCAAATTCCCGTGTATGCAGATGACATACTCCTATTTCTGAGTAAGTCATTCCAAACTACACCACAGTCAGAATTATGCTTACAATTCTATTCTGCATTGGAAGCATTAAAATGAATGTCCTTCATTAAAACAAAAATGCTCCAGTATCCCTACTATGATCCCCTGCTCAGAGCCATAACTTTATTACTTTTCCACTACGAGAACTTCCCCCAGGCAACAGCGAGTTTTAGAAAACATTTTCACTGCAAAAATGATGACAAAATTAAGTTTGGGTAAATTATTTCACCCCCACCAAAAGTACCGTTTGGCAACTAGAACTGTTAGAATCAAATGAAGTTTTTTGTTTTTGTTTTGTTTCTTTCAGCTACCTTTTAAAAAGCTACATCTAGTATATTAGCACAGAATTACAATTAAGAAATACTGACAATAAACGTTACTATTGATGCTAAGGATGAAATCTTGCTGGAGCCAGAAACAATGCTCGGTATGGCATCATTATTTTTTAATAATCTGCTGCATTTTATCCGCCTCCTAACCAAGAAAAGTGCGTTTTATAGAGTGAAAGAAAGCTACATTTAAAAGCAGACCATGCTTTTTCATATCTCAGGGGACTAATTTAATATTTCTCCTTGAAGAAAAGGTTTCACATGCTTTTGTTGAGAAAGTGCCTATTGTGTAATTTTTTGAAATATTATTTAACAAAAGAAATCCTCCTTTATAAAATGATAAAAACCCCCAGTTCTCCTTAAAATGAATGATGTCTTACTACGATAATGTGATATATATAATCATTTATTGATAGTGTATACAGTAGTGAGTAGACATTTTATAGATAATGTATTCATACCGGAATTTTTTTTCTTCTTTCAACAAAGCTGTAAAAATAAAATTGCAAGAAATATAGCTGCAAACATATGCTAGTGGGATTTCATACATAAATAGAGTCGGCCAGTATGTGCATGCCACTGTGTTGCAATGAATCTGAGATGAGTTTGTAAAAGAATGGTCTGTATAGCTTCTTTGTCAGTAACCAGCAATAACCTGTATGCGGGTATTGCTTATTTTATTCAGCTTATCATTCAGCTCATGCTTTTTACAGAATCAATACTTTTGTGCTGTTGTGCCGTCTATTGTTCTGACACATCTGCGTGTTTTTGTAACCTTTGTGCCTTTCTCTTCTTTTCTCACAGTTCTACCATGCATGCGACCAGCCAGGTATTGTGGTGTTTTGCATCATGGAGTATGATGTTCTGCAGTTTTGTGACTTCCTCGGGTCACTCATGTCAGTGTGGGTCACCGTCATTGCAATGGCTAGGCTAAAATCCATCATCAAACAGGTATGTGTAATTCTGAGCGAAGCCTGTTTCTACTGATACTCAGACTGGATATTTGTTTTCTTTCTGTAAAACTGAAAAGTCCTGTTGTAATAGAAACTTTTCCCTTTATAAAGATAAAGATGAAAATGTAAGGCTTGCATGGTGATATCAACAGTTCTTCGATACATTGATCTCAACACAAATGAACTGAGAAAATGCATGTCATCATTAACAGTGCATATTTATAAACACATTAATTTTCCCCACTCTAGCTGCAAAGTAATAAGCGGCACTTCAGCCTGGAGACATGAAGTGCAGCTTAGGTCATACCCTTTTATGTGGAGATTATGTTTCTAAATGGATAAACAGCCATTTAGAAAAACAACTCAGCCTGTCACATTTGCTACTTAATAAAATGTTAGTCGTAGGTAGATGTCAGTAGATTCAGACATCTGGAAACAGACGTTTTCAGACCCTGATGCCTGTGCACTCTCCCAGACCATGAACAAAGAGAGATTAGATTAGATTAGATTAGATTAAAGGACTGAGAGGCTGTAGCGCTATAAACTAGGGGTGCAACGATACTCGGATCGATATTGAACCGTTCGATACAGTACTTTCGGTTCGGTACGCATATTTATGGAACAGTACAAAATTTGTAATTTATTTTATCACCTTTCCTTCTGACGATGCTGTCTGTGTTGAGCGCTCAGTGAATCTGCGTTCATACTAAAAATAAACCTGAAAATCAGTTTAGAACAGCTACTATGTTGCAAAGAGTGAACTACCACTGGCAAAATTTAGCAGTCTTTGCAAACTTCAAAAAGCAAATGGCCTCGATCTTGGTTCCACTTGTCTCTTACCCGTGACTTCAGTGGAAATTTCAAATTCAGGATCTGACACAGACTGATTCATGTCCTACACAGTTCTTACAAGTTCATAGAAATTTCTGTTCAATTAGAACCAAGTATTTGAGTTGATGATTGTAATTTTTATACAATGTTGTAATTTGTTTTCAACAATTTTTTGATTAATGTTTTGTTTCCGTTTACAATATTATACTTTAATGTATAATATTGTGGAAAACAGGAAACAAAACATCAATCAAAAAATTGCTCTCTTTTTTATTCGGGCTACTTAAATTTATTTTGGGCTACCAAAAACTGAAGAGTCCCTGCCCGAAGGGCTACCAGGGATTTTGAAATTTTGGAGCCCTGAGATATATATTTTTTTTTACATTTTTTGTTTCAGCAACATTAAATTTAAAAACTGTACTTTTGAGTTAAAATATATATTTATAATTTTAATAAATGACAAATTAAAAAGGCATGAACATTTTTTTGTATCGAAAAAATATCGAACCGTGACACCAAAGTAT
>NW_024582415.1:1605411-1749555 GCF_018398535.1 Haplochromis burtoni
AACCGAACCGAACCGTGAATTTTGTGTATCGTTGCACCCCTAATATAAACGAGTACCTCATATGCCTCAATTTTCAGTTATAAATGAAAAGATCAATGTGTTAAAATCAGCATTGCATGGCACTAAATTCTCTGGTTGCTGACATATTGCGTGGGTAATGGTAAACACTAACAGGTGCACCTTCTCCATGGGTCACTCCCTGGCTGCATACCAAGATGGAGCAGTCTGAGGGAAAGTGTGTGCGTATGTGTAAATGTGTGTCCATGTCCATAAATGAGACAGAGAGAGGGGGGAGAGTGGAGAGAGGGTGTGAGGTAGGAGGAGGGTGGGGAGTGCATGAACATCTGCTGTCCTCTAGAGTTTTCATTTTTGCTTAGCGCTGCAGTACGCAGTCACTAATCAAATCGCACATGTCAGGACTGGCAAGTGGGACTTTGTGCGTTTGTGTACTTGAAAGAGACACTGAGTGTGTGTATGTGTGTGTTTGTTTGTATGTTACACTAGTACTAGAGGATAAAGGACCTAAGAGCATGGAATATTGTTTGTCTCGCTGTGTAGTATGCGACTTTTGGACCCGCAAAGCTCTTAATGTCTCACAAAAATGTTGGTTGAAAATCATTTTATGCTAGTTCACATAAAGATTGAACACCAGGAGGCATGTTAGTCTCAACTTGGTGAAAGTTCTGGATCACAATTATGAAGATAATTACACTTCATCACATCTTTGTAATTTTGCCCCTTCCTTACTGAACAGTTCTGAAAACATTGTTCTCACCAATGTAATTGCACTGTAGGACATCAAACATGTTTGTTCAGTCAATCAGAAAAAAAATAGCCACATGATTTTAATTACTAGTAGCTAAATAGGTATGCCTGAAATATCTGCTGCAAATAGAAGCGCTGTTTTCTCTTTCAGTGTTTGATGCTCCAAATTTTCTGTTTCCGTTTGCTTTTCATGATATGAAATTAAACCGATATTATTCCTAATATTTGTAAAGTGACTTCACAAATAATTTGCAAATTTGAAAATATACTTTAGAATGAATGAGTATGTAACCTTGCTAATAATTTAGCAGTTATTAGCAGTAATCCACAGGGATCTTAGTACATCAAATGTCTGTACAACCTTGTAAAAATGTTTTATATAGACATATATTAATATATTACTGGTTCTAGCATTATTTAATTATGAAATTCTTTTTTGAAAGATGATAAGTTGACCTTTACTTAACTTCACTTCATCACATACTGTTTCCTTGGCCGTTATATAACACCTCAGTGTGGTACGGTCATTAGACATGCACCGATACCATATACATTAAATCTGACACACTGTATATCTTATTAAGCATGAAAATATAAGTTGCAGATAAAAATAGATTTTTATTGTTTTTTTAGAATTCCTGCAGGCTCATTTGTCACTATGCATTCATGCCTGCATGCAATGCATGCTTGTTTCTGTGCCACTGTGTGATCCACCAGAGCAGCATGACTGATGACTGTTGCTGCAAAGAGTCCTCAGGCTGCACCATGCTGCTCCTTTCCTCCTTGGTGTGTGCCAATTAGTTCTATTCTCCTGCAGACAGGTCATCTCTTACCAGCTCAAAAATCCCCGATTCCTCCTCACATTGCCTACTAGACCCTAGGCATTCTGGATGGGCTCAAGTTCTCCCCGAGCATGTGTAGCACAGCTTATTGATTTTTTTCATTCTCACTTTATCTCTTTTATATCCTGTGGCTTTATGTCCAGTTGTGAGCTTGGCAATGAAATAAAATAAAATAACTGATTTTATATATCATGTGGCTCTATTGTTAGCATTTTGTTTTCACTGTTTTATTGGGGCTTTCAGCTGTTTCAAAAGAGGTCTAGTGTATTTTTCTATAAGCACTTTAAAATACCCATTTTGATTTCACCTGAACTCTGCAGTTATTTTCCCTACGGGTACATTAAAGTGCTTGTATATTTACATAATGAGAGGCTTTTACCTTTTGGAGCACAGACTTGCATGCTGTGTGCTAAAGGTAGCTTGTTGTGGCAGTTAACAATGCAGTAAATAGCTGCCATTATTTTATATTTTCTTGTTTTGAATAGATAACATGAACAAATACTTCTATAGTGCCTCAAAACCATCTGTCAATACTGTCAAACTGTCTATGATTCTCAACCACGAACTTGTTTGTTCTTTCATAACATGGACATCTTTAATAATAGCTCAATGTTACACGTAAACATGCAACAGCAGACGATTAACTGAAAACTAAAATTTGTAATATATTATTGTGGTGACTAGTAGAAAATAACAACATCCAAAGCCTTGTTGAACTTGTTGACAAAGCACAACAACATTTCTTTTAGTAAGGCACTTATTTCTGTGGAGCATCACAGCTATGATCTCCAATAGAACTTGATGGCAAAAAAACACGTGTGTTAAGAAAAGTATAACTCTGAAAGCCAAATAACAGGATGTCAGCTCAAAACAGAGAAAACGTGAAAGTATAGTCCACACATGAATCACCTGATGGTTTAGAGATTTGATGCAAAGCCATTTTTCCTATATGTATGGAAAAAAGATTACAGCTTTGCCACACTGACAATAGTCCTTACCTCTCCAAAGGTAGAGTTGTGCTATCGCCTGACCGCACAAATATGTTCTTGCTTGTACATGTAACAATGCGGACTGTGTTTATGGAGGGCAGTTATTGATCCATATTTTTTTTGTCAGGTTCTGTATCTGCTGGGGGCGATGTCTCTGTCCATGGCATTGCAGCTGGACCGTCATGGTCTGTGGAACCTGCTGGGACCCAGCCTGTTTGCTCTGGGCATCATGGCCGTGGCATGGGTAAGGGAAAAATGATCTCCTTATTTATAGGAACTGTAGAGAAACAGTCTAAAGCGATAAATAAGTAAAAATAAAAATAAGATATGATATAAGGTAAGAACATATAAAGTAAAATAAAAATGTGGATATTACAAGTATCACACTAAAAATCTTTATCCAATATATATATAACCTTTAAAATTTTATAGTGGGCTGGGTAAAAATTTTTTCTTGTGCCAAAATTTATTTTATTACATTATATGTATGCTTATTAAAATTAAATTAAACCTGTATAAATCAGGTGTAAAAGCATTTCTGCATGTATTTATAGGGTGTAAAATTTTTGTGCAATAGGAGATTTTTTATTTGATATTTGTGCACAACATGAAACTGTTACTTTAATACATAATTTGTGTTTAACATTCACGCTGGTTCAGACATGCAAATAAAATGCGTCTCCACAGTCCCTCGAGTCCCTGATGATAGTAAGTATAAAAGGATTAAATCTGTCATGTAAGCTAACATAGGCTTGGAACATGTGCATGCATAAAAAACTGGTGGTTTTCTGACCAATGAAGCTATTTTACATTAGTATTGAAGGGGCTTTAAAAGTTTTGCAGCCTGTGGGTATTAGTCATGGGTTGTAGTTCCATTATAACTCAGCTTGTACTTTCACTGACTCTTCTTCGAGTCATAATGTGCTCCCTGAACTGAGAAGATAAAAAATAATAGTCTTTCAGGCAAGGTTCTTGTGGAAAAAAAGCCTTTAACACCAAACCTCTGACATGAGTTTGAAAACAAGGTTTGTGGTTTCCTTGGAGAAAGCTTTGTGCTGAATAAAGTGTGGGAGTTGTAGCTCTGAGAGTTATCTATCTGCGAGCTGGAGGATCCTACAGAAATATTGGAAGATGAAGTACTGTTTAATTCCACCATGTAAACCCTGCAGCTTTAGCACAATAAGTAGGAAAGTGTATTTTTTACTATTGTCAAAAATGTCTTCGTTCTAAATGCTTTAAAATAAATCACTGCAAATGTATGTAAAGCTACCGGCTTTCAATATTTGGCTGATTTTCTTTAGTCTTTGGCTGATTTGTAATTCAATTATAGATGGTTTGTTGACATATGTTATTTGACGAGTGGCAAATGATATACTGTGACAGTGTCTACGGACTGGAAGTATAAACAGAGACAGATAATCTCATCCTCCCTTGGCAAATGAAACAACAGACTGCATAGGAATAAACTCCTCGCAGCAACCTTTCCATAAAAGGCAGTTGAATCTCATGCTAATGTTGCAGTTTTTAAAGATAAACCCGGGATTCTGCTTTGATTACCTGACACTTAATAATTTATCAGCGGTTCAACAGCGTATGTCTGCATTTCAACATTCTCCGCTCCGTACTCCAACTCCGAGTCTGAGCACTGCACATTTTCTACAAGAGCCCTTTCATTTCAGCTTGTCATGTTTCTGCAAAGCTTGGCATTCTGAATGTTCTCAGACACAACCGAATTAGATCAGTCAAGCGGAGGGCACAGAGCGTCTGCTGCTGTGCAGGGGTGTCATTAGCAGCAAGAGGAAGGGGGGAAGTTCAACTCTGTCAATGCCAAATATCCCTAATTCTTCAAACTAAATGAGGTCCCTGCCTCATACATAAAAACACAATCCTGGTCTAGAATTATTTGGCTTAACCACAAAAGTATGCAAGGATTTTGCATTCTTCATTGTTAAATGCATACAGAGCCGTTTCGTGCATGTAATTACTTTTGTCATTCACGACCAGCTTACGTTTCCCCTTATATTGTGTCAAATTCTTCATAATAACCTTTTGAGAAAGAAAAAAAATCATTCAAACAATCAGTGTTTATGAAGCGATGAAAATAGAGACTGAATGAAATTAAATGTTCATTTCTCTTTGCGCTGTAATAGAGGCAATCATGGGACACTTACAGAAAGCATTAGCACATATTCTCAAAAATAGATTTCATATCCAGCTCCAGCAAAGAAACATAAAAAAGCAGATAAAGCATTGACAGGCACGTCACTAATCCATCAGCTGATCCAGATGATAGACTTTTTCTGCGGCGCTAGGCATGAATACAAAATTTCATACAATAAAACCACAAGAGATTCACAGAGAATACCATCCCTCTCCACCTGCAATAAAATAGAGATGTCTAGTGGTCCCTCGCTGAAATCCCACTGGTCTCAGTTCTTTAATGACTCTCCCTGTGTGATCTCCCACTTCAATATGCTCTTTCTACATAAAAAAGTTCATTAAATTAAATTAGTAAGACCGTTAAACACAAGGCCTTGGAGATCAATTCATGTGGAAAACAAACTATGATCTATGAAAATAAACTTCACTATATAAAACACTTTGTGGTTTGCTACGCGAGACTCTGCTGCCTTTGACACACATCATACTGTTAACATGTGAGCATAAAAGAAACACACTTGACAATGTGTTCAAACACGTGTTTACACACAGCCCTGGGAAGCACACATTATAACTCTGCTTTCTAGTCTGTGGCGATGAGGTCAGATACACATGAATACAAAAATAGATTTTTTCAGGTTCTTAGTGGTTGTTGCTAGGGTTATATTGGTTGCAGGCACCACAGCACATATGGGAATAAATTAAGTCTTTTTCTTGGTCTGTAAATGGATCTCAGTAAAGGATTGGCGCTGTGTTTTTCTTTTCATGGAATTTCTTTTGGAAGCTGTCATTTCCTGTATGAAATTATGAGTGGGTATTAAACTGTTCCCATTGGAAAATGTTACTTTGTGAGCTTTCAGAAAAAAACAGGTGTAAATAGTGATATTGATAATCTTTTTTTTTATGTGTCTGTGGACCTTGTCAGACTGTGCGCACCATCCGGCGTCGACGTTGCTACCCGCCCACCTGGAAGCGCTGGGTGTTCTTCCTTTTCCCGGGCACCATGATTGCCACATCTGCCGTGGCACTCTACGCCTTTGTGGAGACGGAGGAGAACTACTTCTACATACACAGCATCTGGCACATGCTGATTGCAGGGAGTGTGGGCTTTCTCCTGCCACCTCGAGCCAAGCCTGATGCCAAGGTGACCCCACTGAAGCGTAGGCGGGGCTGTGGCTATCAGCTGTGCGTGAATGAGCATGAGGAGCTTGGCCTGGTGGACCCAGGCATCATTTCCATCAATAGCATCTGCACCAGCTGATAAACTCCCCACTGTCAACCTTTTACCTTAGAGACACTTCATTGCCTTCTTTTACTTGGGAAATTCACACACGGGAAATTAAGCCACAGAACTTGAAAAAGCAATGTAAATACTTTAATGCCGATGTGACACTATGTATTTCTTTTTTTCTGTTGTTATTGTCATGGTAATTACTATCAATACAAATGTAATTATTATTATTATTATCTATAGTTAAAGTTCTGATGAATTGTGGGTGTACAGTGACACACTGTTGTTTGTGAATATGTATTTAAAGTCTAAGCTGAAACACTGCTGCTACCTGACAGTGACTGTAAAACTGCTTCTGTTAGTTATTTATTGGTGGTCTTGTACAGTAAACAGGCCAATTATACTATTGTAGGGGTACAGATAAGGGGAGGGATATGGACGGACATTTAACAAGGGCACGGCTTTTCTGAAATTCTTTTGGAATATATATCTTTTGCACTGAGACACAAAAAATGTTATTCTGTAAATTTTTATAAGGATATAAATTACAGTGGGCATCACAAATGTAAAACCTAGCTGTCATGTGGAATGTTAGACTGTCTTTTGCAATGTACTGCTTTTACACGAATGTGCTGATTGTTCTTGAAAAAGAACAGTTCCAAAGTCCAGTTTCCTGTGCTTAGAGAAGAGGGGAGGCAGGATTACTTCAGAGACCTCAAACCAAGACCTCACCTCCCTGCTCTTTTCTGACAGGACCTGTGTGACACCACATTCATGAACAATAAATGTTTTCTTTCTTTGCCTCAGTATTGCTTTGCTTCCTTCGAAGCTTTTAAACGTAGTGCAACTGGCAAAGCCTCCCACAAAGACACCGTAGTGCAATTCCTGGCCCTAATGGATGGCAGTGGTTTTCAGACAGTGAGATGAGATGTTGTCAAAAGCATCCTCCCAGGAATAGAGCTAAAGATAAATAATTCTCCTACAGAGCGGGAGCATGAATGCCGCTTCAGTCCATACTGTTTATATGTAGACTCTCTTCTTATATAAGGAAAAGAAAAGCTGTGAAAGTTTTATTACTGTTTGCTGTATTCCTTTTAGGTATGATCCATCAGTCGTTCTTCAATATTTATCGTTCTGGGTGGTTTCAGGTTTTTGTTCTTTTTATTTCAGAATAGATTAAATAATTTATTGTTTTGGCAGGTGTGCAAGTGAAAATTGTACCTGGGCTTGATAGCCCTCCAATAAGATATGATCACAGTGCTCAGAGTGAGAGACATTTTGAAAGTACGCTCATTTAATCCTTTGACTGATACAGCATCCCTGTAGCTGTTAGCTACAGCAAAAAAGACAGAAAACCTGGAATAACAGTTTTACATCATATTAAATAACCAAATATAAGAGTTCTTTGAGTCTTAGCTTGATAACCTACAGTATCAGATGTTTTTTACATGTAAATGCAGTCAGCTGAGAGTTTAAAAGCAAAGCAGTTATATAGTATATTAGGTTATTCTCACTGCTGTTGCCCTCATACATAATATCTATTTACCGTTATACACTTTCATGTCTTTGGACCTTAGACTTTATATAAAGATAAATATAGCCTCTGGGGAGGCAGAGAGCTAGCTGTATAAAAACATAAGTCCAATTGTAAAGAAGTCTATAAGAAAATGATCCTAGTTTTCACTTGATTTGTGGCCTCAGTAAACACTTTTCCTGATGAGTTTATAATCACCATTGCCAGTTTCAAGGCTTCATCAGTGCCTGATCCTCATTTTGTACATTATGATCCTCATTTAGAATAAAATATATGATAAAGAAGGGAATGCTTTAGAGTGAAGGCTATCTCATGATTATGAGCCTGTTACTCAGTCAGAAGACATTGTGAGACCATGCAGTTATCAGTTCAGTTTCTCCACTGATTGCATTTTCCTTTAACCCTTATGTGATGTTCACATTTTGATACCTGGCCAACTTTTGCATTTTGGGTCTTTTTTATTCAATTTAGTCATAACAGTCTGTAAAAATACTTAACATATGTTTACTTTGTCCCAATTCCAAACAATTCATCTCAGTCTATAGTTCAGCTCCCATTAAATAAATAGCCTGTTGGTGCCAGCATATAAACCACACAAGGGACAGTGCTCTGTGTGTTGCACACTTAGTTCATGCACTTTATCTATCTTTCTGTCTATCTTGGACCCACACACCTCTTACATGCTTCTGTTGCTCCTTGATAAGGAGGAGAATTTATATCAAGGAACATCTCACGGTCAGGATGATTTTCTAGATGCCATCTAGGATATAAAGTTAAAGATTTCACGTCACACCATTTGTGCTGGCCCTGGTTGCATCGTGGTGGCAGTCATGCGGGATGGCTTATTTCTTGGGCATGAGGACCATTTGCTCTCACCATTTTTGACATCCATTTCCCCCCCTTGATGGCTGCTGATGGGACTGTTTGGGAGCAAAATGATGGTCAGTCTCATCGGTGTTTTCAAACTCACTGTTATACTCCGAATTAATGATCCTGCTGTAGCTCACTTGATTGAGTAGGTGAGCCATATATTGAACATTAGAGTCCTTACCACAGGATGAGTTTGAGTTTGCCCCAGACTGTTTCCTGTATTTTAAACCCCTCCTCTCCCAACCCTGCTGTCCAATAAAGAAGGGTTGGGATCCAACAAAGGCAAAAGGACTCTGTACTGAAAAATCTTCTTCCAGACTTTCTCTTTTGTCTGAAATCACAAAGTTCTCTTAGAGAATATTTTCACCATTTTGATTGAAAAGCAGGCACAGGCACAGCTACGTGTTGTTTCCTGTCCCTGATTTACAGTTGTGACAGAATGTGAAACAATACAGAGTAGTTCTCACAAAACAGAGTGTAAAATGTGCAGGAATGCAGGAGCAGAGAGTTGGAGGGTTGGAACACAGACACACAAGAAAAACACACGTTGTATATGTGCTTATATTATAATTTATATGTCCTTTGCCATAAATGCAACAAGGTGTCTGAGGTTGAAATGATATCAAATCACATAATGTTTCTTTTGGTAAGCATTGGAAACAGGTCCAACACCTGAACACCAAACAAGATTAAGACTGTTACTGGGCATCTAAAACATTTATCATCAGTCAACAGAGTCACACGTTAGATTTTTGGAAACTAAGCTAGTACTAGCATTAGCTCCTCGGTACTACCTCGTGATCCAAATATGGTTATGCTGAATTTTTAGAAAACAAACAAACAAATGCCAACAGCCAAAACGTCAAAGAAAAAGTTTCAAAAGAATCTCTGAAGTCTATTAGATGATGTCACTGTGGATATGTCCACCTTTTATGTACAGTACATGTGCCCGGCATGCAAAATGTATGAGATGAATTCTATAAGCATGCCTGTCTCTGTTGTTTAACTCCACCTACAGTATGTGTGAACGGAGGATTACCAGAACTTACCAAAGGAGACTTTCATAGCAACTGGAAACTAATATTTCTAAAGAAAACCTGCCACCTGATATTTTCTTTTTGGTTATTTTTTAAGGCTACTTCCTACACATGACCTCTTCTATTGTTTTAAAATGTTAACTCGCCTTATTAACAACACTTATAATTGAATAACAACTCTTTTTTTTAAATTGTACCTTTAAAAGCAAAGTCTTTCTTTACAGCTGAAGATAGAAGATTCTACTAAAGCCTCAAACTACTGCAGCTAATTATTTCTCAAGTGTTTGTGTGTGTGTGTGTGTGTGTGTGTGTGTGTGTGTGTGTGTGTGTACGTCTTTATGTTCCAGCTAAATAACAAGACTATATAGTGCAAGGAAATCAGCAAACATGGCAATTTGTCCCCCGGGAAGGTCCATGCAGAATTTCATGGCATACAGTTACATTATTCTTTCACAAACTGAGGCACGATTGTGCCCATTAACAGAGTCGTGTCAGGATATGTCCAAATAAGACCTCCAAAAAATCATAAAAACACATGTTTGTGTGTGTGTGTCTGAGAGAGACTATTGAGCTTTAAAATATAACAGAATGAGGTCTCTGAAGGCTATATAAAGTCCTTACATTGAATTTTCTTCTCTTTGTTTGAAGGGAAAGGCGCAGGAGCCCGATGTCTACACTGTGTTGCTACGGTGCTATTAAATAAGAAACAGTATCAAAATGACTCATACAGTTATTTATGCTTAAAATGTTTGTTGAATCATATTTATATTCATATTCTTTATATAGAATTTCATTAGGGATTTTTAAATGCACAAAGGTACAGCCCACATATTCCACACAACCTAGACAACCTATAGCCTTTGCTGCACTCGACATCTCATCAAAACATCAAAGCATCCTTTTTTTTCTTTTTCTGTATTATTATTTTTCGTTTTAAGAATTTAAGAGGCACTATTCTTAAAAAATCTTGTTGGTACTGAACAGGAAAATAAAGTGCCTTTAAAATTCAAAATTAAGTTAAGTTAACACAAAACTTTGTGAAGCTGTGTATATTTCAGGGCATTTTCTCAGTCACTCCCTTGCCACATCAATGAAAAGCCAAGAAATGGAAATTCATGTAATAAGAGACTCAATATTCCAAGTGCAGAGTGCACCCCTTGGCGGGAATAAAAAGCCTCAGACTGTACTTAATGAGACAAATTAGACCAAAATGACAAGGTCTTAGATATTGAAATTTCAAACACTGGATATTCTTTTACTTCCATCACACATGAAATCAAAGCTGCAAGAGGCATCTTTGTATTCATAGATTCTTGGCTAACATAACAGGGTTTTTATTACTTTAAAACATCTCCATAACCTACAGTGGGAGAGCTATTTAGTCTTCACTTATTTACATGGCTGTTCCAAGGTTAGTTTCTGCAGTTTGAGGAGGTATGTGATGCAAAGACAAAGTACTAGGAAATTTGACGAAAAAAATAAGATCTAGCGATCATGCCAAATATCTCTGCTTGCTATTTGGCTAACAGAGTCATGTTTTCAAAATGATCCATTCATTTTCTTAGCCGCTTTCTGATTCAAGGTCATGAGAGGATGGAGCCTGTCCCAGCTGTCATGGTGGAGAGGCAGGGTACACCTTGGACAGGTCTCCAGTGTACTGCGGGGCGAACGCAGAGAAGAAGACAATCTTTCATGCTCATGTTCAGTCCTACGGCCAATTTAGATTCCCCAATTAACTTGATAAGTATGTTTTTGGACTACACAGTTTTTGGAGTATATCCAGAGAGAATCTCATACAAATGATTCCAAACAAAAATTAAATGAATAAAGTGCACATGCAGCAATGTTATGATTTGGACTGACTGAAAAATGATTGCCTGCTGTGTTATTTCATATTTTCCAAAGCAATGCAACCTAAACCCAAAGGTGCCAGTTATCTCACTTTTCCCCCAAATATACATAAACGTTTTAAAAATATGGAGTTCACAGGGTGTTTTAATTGGTAGATGATGGTGGCACATACACAAACTGATTTTTTAACATATACCCTATGAAGCATCAGCATGTCTATAGGCTCTCCATCAGGTTCAGTTTGAACTGATTAATGTAATGACTTTTGTTATGATTCTATTGGATTTTCATTTGTAAGAAATCGACAATAGTTTCACTATAATGAGCACTTTTCCAGCTATAAATTATAACAGATGCACAAATCGTATGGAGAGCATAAATTTAAATAATGTGTTAAAACATTAAAAATAAAAATGAATCATGCAAACGGCACAGCAGTGCAGAAAATGTGAACATAAAAACATTACACAGAGCTAATAACATGAGTCAATAACACGAAGAATATGCATATTTGAAGGAACGAAGAAAAACTCCTCGGTGCCGTACAGGGAACACTGCTGAAACGATTAAACTTATTCAAAGCACATTTTTATGTGTTTTGAATGCCCCAGCAATAACAACAGTTTAGCCTTCAACTTTACTCATGTTAGAAATTTTGACCTCGGTGTCAACAGAGCTGCACATCGTGAGCATCCCAAAGTAGGAACAGAAAGGCAGTCTGAGCACAGTTTATATACAAGGTCAACACAAAGATGCATAATGCGGTCGAAGCAGTTGAAATGCCCGAGGGCTCGTGACTAAGTAGCTTTTCGTTCGGAAGGGTTTAAATTTGAAAAAAGTCAAAAGAGCGAGTTAACCCACAACGTCATGTTGGTCAGTCTCCAGTGGTTAAGATGTCCATTGGGTAGGGGTCATTAGGTCCAGTGTCTGTTCTGCATGACTGCATAGCAACCAGGAAATGAGCCCATTTTACAGAACCAGATGCACTCTGGGGTGCAAATGCTAGCTCGTAATGATGTTAGTTTATTAATAAAGAATGTATTACATTTTGAACAGACAAATTCAATTACAGTGAAAATACACAAAGAAAATGTTATTCTTTCTCATTTTTATTCTTATTTCTATGTTTCACTGACCTTTTCATTGAGGTCAAAGCTAGTGTTCCTGCGTAACCATTGGGGGGGGAAACACTGACTTTTCCAGCATCCTCATCACTGTATCACTCACTTAAATTGAGCTTGAAACAGTAATGAGCTTCATTTTCCTCATGAGCCACACATTCTGCATAAAGTTGTGATTTAAATATAAATGAGAGATTAGTGTATGTCCATGAGGGAGATTAAAAGTTAGGAAAGAGAGCAGAACTAGTGATTAATTTGTTACAGCTACTGTGACTCTATCAGTTGGAGGAGGAAGAGAGCCTCTTCTTTCACTGCAGGAGCAAACAGTACGGAGACTGCAGGGAAAGTTGAGAGTCTTGAGTTTTATCTCAGCTACTGACCTCGGGGCAGCAGGTTAAATGCTGAACTGGGGAACAAGTCCACAGTATTAGGTGGAGGGAAAAGAAGTCAACAGAGTTTCAGACCTCTTAAAGGAACACTGTTTGACACTGTTTTGTCCAGTCCCTATTGGCAGCCCATTTTACCGCTACTGCCTACTGGCCACCTGTGTGCAGGCAATCAATATTACATATAGAAGCACCCATGCCAAGTCCCAAAGTGTTTGTTTCTGCTGTATTAAATATTACATGTTGTTATTCACATACACTCACCACAATAGGAAAGAAAGCTGATTTAAGTTATATTAAACGTGGTATGGTTCTTGGTGCGAAATGCACTGGTTTGAGTATTTCAGAAACCATAGTTAATGTCAATGCTCTGAGAAAAAAATGCCTTGTTGGTGCCAGATGTCAGAGGAGAACGGCCAGATTACTTCAGTCTGTCAGAACTCAAATAATGCCTGCATCCATGCAGAAGAGAATCTCTGAAGATGCAATGCATCAAACCATAAAGCAGATGAGCTACAGCAGCAGAACCACACCAGATGCCACTCCTTTCAGCTAAGAATAGCAAAGTAAGGCTACCGTTTGCACAGGCTTACCAAAACATGACAAAAGAAGACTGAAAAAATGTTGCTTGGTCTGATGACAACTTCCAGGTGGTAGGGTGAGAACTGTAAACAACATGAGTCTTCTGTTGGCTGCTTCCACCAGGAAAACACAGCACATCACAAAGCTCAGATCATCTCAAACTGGTTTCCTGAACATGACAGTGAGTTCATTGTCCTCAAATGGTCTCCACGGTCACCAGATCTCAATCCAATTGAGCACCTTTGGGATGTGGGACAACAGGAGATTTGCATTGTGGATGTGCAGCAATTGTGTGATGCTATTGTGTCGATACAGACAAAATTCACTGAATGTTTGTAGGAGTTTGTTGAAACTATTCAGTACTGTAGACTAAATGGAGCAAGGTTTACCAAGGTGTACCTCGGTAACACTGGGTAATGTCCAGTGAGTTATTCAGTCTACAGCTTTTCCAAATTTTATGGTAGGTTGTATTACTTCCAAGCAAATGTCCATTAATTCACTGGGGAATAACAGGAGACTCAACACATCAGATTTTTATTCTTTTGTTAGAAATCTGAATTTATTTTTGTTTTTATACAATGTAGTTATCGTGATATTACAATACCGCATGCACATACAAGTACTGCCATCTGTAATCTACAACAACTGTTTTATTACTGATATCATGTATTATAAAATATATGATTTTTGATGAGTATGATATTGTCAGTGGTTTGGTTGCCAGCCATTATTGTCATTTGCTACTGTAAATAGTTTATTACTTTATTGTAGCTTAATGTCCTCGACCATGCAGCTTGAATTCATTTCTTGTCTTGATTGAGTGGTATCAGCTTTGTAGCAGTTCCCCTGTCATGGTTATTCCCCTGCTGCTCATGGTTATAAGAGACTGCTGTATTCAACATTTTAATAAACAGCCTAAACAATGCTGGCTGGGTGTGATTGATCACTATAGGAGTCACAGTCACGGTGGCCAACTGCTAGCTAAACCATAGAACTGAAAACCACATCACACATTCAAAATAATAGTGAAGCCTGAGGAAATTATCACAATGTTACTAAATTAATAGACTAAACTTAATCCTTTAGATTCCCATGTTTCCTTGTGCTTACTCCGAAAATACTGAATTATAGTGTAACAGTTTTTCATAACATTCTCACACAGCTTTAGTCAATGCTACATCTTGAGCTACTAGTGCATTTTTTGAAACTAGTGAAAATAACATGTAATTAGTTATATGGATGCCAATAAATGTGCAAAACAAATATATGGTTTGTTTTGCAAGTAAAATTATTAGCTATTATCACCTAATATTGATAACTCTTCTGGCTTATTATAAATTATAACTATAACTTTTTTTGTATTTTAACTCTGATGGCAGAGAGTGCGTTTTTAAATATCATCATATTTCTTATCTCCAGGTAAGTCCAGTGAAGCACGCAGTGTTCTCTGAAACTTTAGGTTGAGATTTATGAAATAATTTGCTACAATAGGCGCACATGATTGTGCACACATGCAACAGTGTAAGGTAAATTTCGACTTGCATCGATTTGAATCATAGTGTGTATTCTTAATATAAACTCTACTTAATTATGTCACTGCTATGATCATACTTGGTAATATGAATTAAATCTATATGAGAAAATTCTGGCGTCATTATGATTTGGCATAAATGCTTTTTAAAGACCTGTTGCATATTTCCTATCATTTTTTTAAATTCCATAATCCATGATTAGCCTGGTACACAAGATTTGGAAATTGCCTGCAAGCCATCAGCCTCAAGTACTAAACTGAAATGAGACAAATTGAACATGCATGAGAGTGTGCATTCATCCGTTGCTGACACTTAAAAAGGAAGTAGGGGTCTAATTATGGAGTATTTAATGACATCTATGCGCATTGAATACAGATAATCTCAAATCTGTGTCCCATGAACACTTAGGTCATGTTACCCTGAGATAAAAGTGAAAGCTGATGGATCATCATAAAGACATCTTGGGTTCCTTATAGAGTCTATGTTTCTGAGTGGTCTGAATCTTTTACATACTGATCAGTCAATGTCACTTTAAATTTAAAGCAAGGAGGATTTAAAGGGTGTCCTTAATACAGGGGTATAGAAGGGGGAGAAAACTGTCAAAACAGGGTTGCTCTGAATAAGTAGCTTCACATCTCTGATTTGGCTCCGCTCTGCTCCTCCTCCAGATTCCTGTCAGCACATACTGGACCCAAACACATCAAGCAGACAGCCTGGCAGTCTGATGGGACCAGAAAGGTCATGCTACATTTCAGATGCTGTGTAGAAAGGGATCGGCTGAATGTTGGAGCTGTGAGATTTAATAAAGTCTGTTGTGGTATAGGCAATGTGCAGCCCCACACAGACGTCTGTGATAAAAAACTAAATGATGACTGTCTTTTGAAACAGTAAAAAGCCCGGGGTTGTTAGAGTCCTTATGATGCTTGTAGTTTAACAAGCAATAATATTAGGAGTTGTGAATTAGGAGTCTCAACCTTGACTGCTGCTTGTCAGAAAGAAATATAACTCTTCATTGTCAGCACTCTGTGGTTTCTGTTAAGATGCCAACTCTTTCAGTGAGTTTCAAAGTTTATCACATTTTTATCCAAATTAACAGCTAAAAATGGAGTCTTCACATAATCAGTATTCATACTTGATGTCCTATAAAACATCAAGTATGGGTTTGCAGTGGTGGAAATTATTGAGACTTTTTTAAGTAGTGGTCATCAATATTTTCATAATAACAGTGTATGAAATGACAAAGTAAAAACAATGTGCAAATGATCAATAGAGCATTATCGCTTCACTCCCTCAGCTTTATTGAGTTTTTTTTCTAGTTGTAGATTAGCTTCTAGCCTGCAAAATTACTGTTTGTCCTCTGACAAATAATTTAAATGCCAGCAGTTTATGTGACTGTGGGTTATAGCAGCCATAATAGTTAATGACAGGAAACATTACGGAATTAACATTAAAGTCTACACAGAAAAAAGAGCACGATAAATAGTTGGTTTTTAAACCATTGTAGTTGTGGTTTGTACTGTTTGGCTCCAATTTGAGCATAAATGCTGACCTTTTACCTTTAAAATACAGTTCTGGTATGCCTAAAACTACCCAAAGCCAAGTACAGATGTGCATTATATTTCAGGAAATGCTTCTCTGGATTCTATTGACAAACAAATGGCCGACAGTCATGTGAAAAATTTTGTAAATATCTTAAATTGTTTGCCCTTTCCACATTTTACAACAATGTAATACTTCCTTCGATTATTAAATTGTGCAATGCTGAACCAAACATAAGGTTGATTTCTGGTATTTTATCAAAACAAACAGTTTCAATTCAATTCAATTTTATTTATATAGCACCAAATCACAGCAACAGTCCCCCAAGGCACTTAATATTCTAAGGTCCCTACAATATGACAGAGAAATCCCAATAATCAGACTGTGAGCAAGCACTTAGGTCATAGTGGGAAGGAAAAGCTCCCTTTTCACAGGAAGAAACCTCCAGCTGAACCAGGCTCAGGGAGAGACAGTCATCTGCCGCAACTGTTTATGCAGAATAATATTAACAAACATATAAGAAATAATCAGACCCATTCATATATGAATTGATCATATATTCAAAGATGAAAAAATGGATAAAATGGATAAATTCATGAATTCATAGTCTGGGTTGAATAGGTGTCAAATGAATGTTTTTTTCAGGGAAAGTTTTTATTCAAAAATATTTGCAATTCTGTAAATCTGATGATTTTTTTGTTAATGGGGGCTGCCCATGTTCAAACCGTTCCATCTTATAAGTGAAATATGGAAAGATTTAATGTCGTGGTTTGCACATGGCTACATTTGGAAGAGGCTCATTTATCATTATTGATTGCGTCTTATAACAAAAACAATGGTTCAAAATCTGCATCCCGTGCAAAACATATTTTACTGTTGATGTAAACTGGAAAGTGGTAGACAGACCAAGGCAGTCATCATAATTAAAGCCAACTGAGCATCTTACCAGTGGATGCAAAAATAGGGATGCAGCAAACATCAACTAAAAACAGCAGCATTTAGTAAACTTTTAGTGAAGACAGTGCACCACGGACTTGTGTTGTCATTGCATCGAGGGACAAAATATTAGACTCCATTCCTTTTTATTTGTGTTCCTTTCATGTGTTCCCTTACTTGTGCACATCAAAAAAGAGGACATTAAAATTTCTCCTTGTGCAATGACAAACTTTGCACAAATCAATGCTGTAAAAGCGTCATCTCCCTGTCATGTTTTGATCTAAAATTTTAATATTGAAAGTAGCTGAAATTCTTTTGTGCTGTCAATGTACTTTTAGACAGCACCATTTATAGAACAGATGAAGACCTGAATGAAATCGCACCTAAATGCACAGTTTAAAATGTTCTTATGAGATACACATTACAATATAAATATCCAAAATTGCTTAGTGGACCCCTGAGCTGAGATTATTGTGTTGCACACGCCACCAAAAATGAACTTTCATTCCAAAATATATCAACCAGCTCTCACATTGCTACAACTTTTGTACACTCTGATATCATTTAGCCCACCGCTTTCATTTCCATTTTTAAAAGCATGTTGCTGTTAGACTCTAGCTTTCCCTAAAAGTTCTCCAGCGTTATAATTGCAGTGGAGCCACAAATATCCCTCTGGTTTTTGGGAGTTATTTCATATCATGAGAGACATCTGTCCTCCCTGTAGCTTCCAGAGGTGTTATGCATTATGCTAAATAGTATCAGCACACCACATGCTGGCTTTGCCAGCTGTTGAGTGTTGTGAAATTATGAAAATCACTCTAAATTACATGATTAAAAGAACTAAACTTTGCTAACAAACTTTGTACCTGTGAGGCTGTCATTCATTAGTGCTTGTTGTACATGTTTTTTTTTCTTTTCTTTTCAAAGTCGACAGGTGTAATTAACCCCTTCATGCTAAACTATGTCCTGTTTTTGGAAACTGTGATCGCATACATCGGCATTATTTGACTCATCTTTTATTTTTCGAGTCATAGAAGATAATTTATTATTTAGTGTTTAAAATCTGGCCTGGTGGATGGGTTGACTTGTACAGGAATCATAAAAATGAGAAGATTAAAATTAGTATGACAGATATGTTTGTTTTTTTTTTTTGTCTCTCGCACCCTCAGTATTTCTGGGGGGTTTGGATTGTTTCACAGCTTTTGAAATTTGAGGTCACATTCCTTCAAATGACTTGATATTTTAGATTTTCTTCTAATTTTGTTTTTACACTGATTTCAACAAAAGGTGGATCTTTTACACACTTTAAATCTGTCAGTTGACTGACCACTTTCGTCCAAATATCTGTATCAATTTCTAAAAACTGCAGCTTGATTGCAGTTTTCGGACTTTGTATATCCTAATGATTAAATGATTAGATTAAAGGCCAAATTAATCCAATGATGATCTCTGTCAGACTTTTAGTACAATTTCAGAATTAAGATCTTTCAACACTAACATGCATGCAAAAAAAGGATTTGGGGTTTATAGAAACTATGGATGAGGAAATACAATGACAAACAGTAAGACCAGAGATTTCTTAGCTTAAACCTATAAGGTCTGTTTACAAGTAATACATGAGTATAAAACAGGCTCTCTGGCAGAAAAAAATAGATTGGTAGTCACCGGGAAGCAAAGGGAGAGAGAGATATGAGAGAGAGAAGAAAGCCACTAGATTGGAAAAAGAGTTCCCAGACAAGATAGATGAAACCACAAAAGATATGTGAGCCTAGATGTAATGTTTTGGTTTAATTTTTGTGACTGATAAGATCCAGTCAAAAAGTGAATGTAAGTGGCTGCATCATTTCCCCCCCCCAAAAGTCTAAAACACAGAGTTTTCAAACTAAAACTAGGTCAGTGATGGTTCCAAAAGTCTCACTTTTACAGGCCTTTAAACACCAGAGAAGTGCAGCTGCTTAGTGTAAACACTGCATTAGCTCCATGTTTTAAAATGAAATCCCTAATTGTGCTGTTAAATGCTGCCTTCCTTTATTGTAAATCTGTCAAATCTTTGTTTGATTTGACCCCATCCTGTTCATTTGTAAGGTTGGAGAGGTAGCCTGCTATGATTAACTACAGACTCTTTCACTGTGATGTTATGTACTTTTCTCAAATGTGCCACATAAAATTTACACTCAGTGATTTTTAATGGTGTATAGACAGTGATTTGAGTAACTGTGCTGTACGTCTGGTGTGTGTTTGTGTGCTCCTGCTCCAATGATGCTCCCAGTAACTATGGCTTAACAAGCTCCACAGCCAGCATGCAGTTCCACTCCTGTGGAGAAGAAGACATTCTGATTGGCTCATTCTTTGCTATAAGCCCACAGTCTTCCCAATTAGGCGCTCAGAGTATTGCAGTAGGAGGTGAGGGACAGGGAGCACAGGAGGTTGGGTCAATCACTGGGTTGAGGCTGGTCAGCTCTGTATAGCTTGTTGCTTGTTTCTGTGGGCCGCTCAGTGGAGAAGATGATGTGTTATTGTTCTACAGTAGTGTGGAAATGAAATGTGCAAGTGTTCTGTGAGGCAAATTTCATCATCTTTGACAGTGTGCAGCTGTTTTGGAAATCAAAGAGACTCACACAGTAGAGAATCGCATTTATTTTATTTTATTTTTTAGATGTGGGAAAGTGCAAATGATGGGGTAGTACCAACATCTGCTTAAGCGGCAACGTGGATCTCTTTTGAAATTAAGACAGCAGTATATTAAACTCTGGCTCCATTTCCCAGTGTTATCTCACACAGGCCTCGATCATCATGTTCACCTGGAATTAGCTCTCAGGGATATTGATGGTGTTTTTCAGCAAAGTCATTTGCTGAGAGGGTGACATCTGCTTAGGATAAGCGAGGGGAAATTAAGTCGGAAACAATCCAGAACAAGGTAAGTGGTTGGCAGGGTTAAAAATGAAGCCAGAATGTGTTCATTAATAACTGAGTGAGGTGAAGCAAACAGTAAAGTTAAACTACTGTGGGTGACAAAAGCCAAGGAAAATGTGTTAGCCACCCTGCACACAACGATTCCCTTTGGCTTCAAACACTTCAGTTTACATATGTGATCATAACACAAAACTTCCTTTTATTTAACCCGTATTTGTATCTGTAAAATCAAAT
Organism: Haplochromis burtoni; assembly: GCF_018398535.1. Lineage (NCBI taxonomy): Eukaryota > Metazoa > Chordata > Actinopteri > Cichliformes > Cichlidae > Haplochromis > Haplochromis burtoni. The sequence continues at coordinate 1,625,934 of NW_024582415.1, forward strand.
CCAACAGAGTTCCTCTCTACTCAAATCCTTTGAGTTATCTACGTTTCCCAGACTGAGTCTTTTGAATACATTTTAGACTTTGTAAGATGTAAAATTATCTGGAAATCCCAACAAAGTCCTTTACAGTAATCAGCAAAATATCACTTGCAACTCCCCTTCAGCATGTTCGAATGTTGTTATCAGAATGGCACAATTTGCCATTTTTAATTTGGCATTGTTTTCAGAAGTGGTAAAAATTAACAATGAAGAATAAATCTGCACTGCGATCTGGCAGTGTGAAGATTGTATTAAATTTAAGGTTTAAGTTAGAAAAAGCACAACTAAAGATAGGGGACCTTTGCAATTATCCTTACAATAAATGTTTAAGCCTGATATGATTTATTTTAACTTGAAAGATTTTCTTTCATGCCTTTATTATACTTGTAACCCTTCAGATTAGTCTTAAGACCCCCTGGGGGCATGATGAGGCAGAAGTACTCCTCTCTGTACCAGTGGTGTGAGACAAAAAGACTCAGCATTTGAGTTGCAGGGTGGAAATTATTTAAAGGCAAGGGTCATTATTAAATATACAGACTCGTTTTTATCTTTGTCTTATTGTCAAGCTGATAAGACAAATGCTTGATTCTATTTTTCAGTTGTGTTGGACAAAAATGTTTTACTCTGGGGTTGAAATATGTGCTTCAACAAGAAATACTGCTTTAAAAATGTGCATGTGTTTTTCCAGCGTGGACTCCTTTGGCTATAGAGACAACAATTTGATGAAAAGAAGTAGCGTCAGGTAGAGAACATTTTGGTGCTTTACTCTGATTTCCTTTGTGCAGATGCGCACATCAGCATGTTATTAAAACAGAATGAGACTCTATAAAAGGTCACGCATCCAGTACAAAACACATATTCTTCTTATTAACTGTAGCTACCAATAACAACAAAAAAAACAGCCAGTACATCACAGCACGCATAAATTTTGTGACCCTGTTTTATTATAAGAGAACATGAAGTCAGAGTCGATCGTTGTACTTCATCTGCAGTGGTAATGAACGCAGGTGTGACCCAGAGATGCATTCTTATTTCCCCTCTCTATTCACATTTCACCCATGACTGCACTGAAAAATATTATAGGGACCACATCATTAAATTTGCAAGTAGCAAAACTGATTCAGGGACTTCAAGATAATGATGAGTCGCTTTTACATTGAGGAGTTTGTGTGACTCACAGGGTAGTGAAGTGAAAATAAAGCTGATTTAAATGCAAACACGATGAAGCAAATCATTACTGACTTAAAGGTAACCAGTAGAAAAGACACTTGTAAAGAGTCTTGCATGTCTTTAATGTGCAGCCACTCCAAAAAAGTTTAGAAACTGAAGAAGATGGTGCTGACAATCATTAGTTCCATATCACAGCCTAGTGAGAAGATATACTGCTGAAAACAGAAGGCCTATAGAGCAGGTTGCTAAAAACAGGCGCATTAAACAGCTCTGAAACACACTTTCCATCTGTTGGTGTCATTTATGTACTGATCGAGTGATTGTGACAGATGCAAAACCACCATGATGACAGACGGATCACTCACTCTCATCAGGTAGATATTAAATCTGCAAAAGCTACTTGGAAAAGGAGGTATTTTGCTCACAGCTAAAAACACTTTACTCCCACGCTGTCCGGGTTTCAAATTTATTTCACCTCTTTCCTTTAGTACAACAAGCTATTACCATTTATGGACAGTTTAAGCTTTTGATTCATTTTATATTTGTCTTCCTGCTTGTGTGTTTCCTAATTTCTTCTTATTTTTAAGTCAACATAAGTGTTTAGAAAGGAGCAAAAAATGCAAAGATTGAACCTTGTAAATCACCCATATGTGCACATACTGCGGCATTTTATTTCATATCATTTTATATCACTCGATATGATATATGGTCTATACAGCTACAATCAGATGGTTACTCAGAAAAGTCATGTAATACACATTGTTTGTAGCTTTTTTTAAGTAATGCATTATGCTACTCAATTACTCGTAAGAAAAAGTAAATTGTTACACTACTGTTTACATTACTTTTGCAGTACTCTGTAATTTGTTACCAGTGAACCACAGAAACCTTGCAGTCAGGCATACTGAATCCCTGTCCTAATGATTACATACAGTTGTGGTCAAACAACTCTAATACTCTAAATACTCAAAATACTCTAATCATGGACATGAATGTCACGGTAAGTTTGGCCTTTTTTTGACATTTTAGATTTCTTTGAACTGTACTTTTTCAAGGTTTCAATGCTTCCTGCACATGAACTAAAATCATTGATTGGAGCTCAAGTCCACAGCAAGAAAAAACGAATGCTTGATGGTTCTTTCTCTCTATCCACAATTTATGGAAGAATCAATGTTACCAATACAAGTAGTGACATACCGGTAAGTGTAACTGTAATGAGACTACTGAATTTAGTACACTATTGTTTCATCACTGTGATACCAAAAAGTATATATAGTGTATATAGTGCAGTACAATGATGTAATATAGCACTGTTTGTTGCATGTATGTACATTTTTAATTATTTTTTGTCGTTTAAAGTGAGAAGAGTTTCTTTCAGCTCATTATGTTTCACTGTGGCTGAGTCAATGGATTCAGTCCACTGTGAGCAGTTTTTAATGTGTTCCTTGCCTAAGGTGCTAAGTTGATTGTAAAACCGGAACCAGCTTCTTTCATGTAATGCTCGGTGTTGTCAGTTCAATACTGAGCTCAGATAGACTCCACTGCCCCTGAAGCCCCTGTAGAATAAGCAAAGACACATTATGGACAGATCCCAAAATGTGAACCAGTTCACATCACTAGATACCTACAATTAGGAAACATGATCAATAGTGGCAGAGCCTGTCCTTGTGCTGAAAAACATTGCATTGAAGAAATCGCTCTCAAAAAAGCAGGTTCAGCGTGTAATTTATGCAGTACATTTATTTCTTATTAGTTAGATGACTAATAAGAAGTAAACGTTGAACACTGAACCCTGATTTTTCTATGAGTCACACAGGTTTTTCACTTGAGAAGCAAACATATATCACTCACTTGAAACAAAAAACATTGCATGTTTCACAAGAAGCTGCATTACATAAGAGTAATGGAGCCAAATCAAGCTATTGTGGCTCCACAGCTCGTCATAAATAAATCAGTAAAAGTCAATCATTTTCTTCACAGGAACTAACCTTTTAAAGTGCTGCTCCAGATTTTCAGACCAAAGTACTGCTTTTCACATATATAACAACTTCAAGCTTGACAAGGTAAATGGCAGATTGGAAAGAGAACACAAGAGTGCTGGATTCATTTCAGGAATAGGGGGTTCAAAAGGCAACAAAATATTAAAGTGGCCATCAGGAGTCACTAAGGCCAGGCCTGCTTATCTTGCAAAGAAGAGGCAAATGCTCTGCTGCTTTTGCTACAGCATACAAGATACACTTGATTGTCAGGAAATTCAAGGTTATCTCTTCTCGGTGCAAAAGATTAAAACACACTGACACAACAAAATGTCCCTAAAAGTGTTGTGCGGTCAATTTAAAGTTGTATCTTATTAGTTAATGATACGGAAACATAATTGCTGGAATAATTTCATACCCTTTAATCCAAAATGCCATTTTCCCCATTCTGCAAGAATACACTGTAAATTAGAAGTGTCTAACACATCTCCTTTTGTTATTTGCAGGGTAACTATCTGCAGTGAAATAATGGCTGCAGCAAGTCCTTACATTTATGTTAGACTGTAAATTAATAGGAGACCTATTATTTAACAAGAATAAGCCTAATGCTGTGCTAGCAGCTCTGTGAATTCATGATCCTTTCACCAAGACAGGCACAGACCATTAACACTGGGTATTTATTCAGAAACCAAAATGTTAACAAATTTAAATTTTGACCCGCTATTGGTGCTGATTGGCTTACCAATGTTAATTACTTGTCCTGAAGTATTGGGAAGTGAGCCAGTTTTCGTCACAATGCTGCAGTTTGTAATAATTATGTTGCAGTCCAGTTTGTGTTGTACTTATTTAAAATTGTATCCCACTAAATAACTTGCATTTTCACCTTTTTGGATTCATATTCTAACTTCGACTTTGTATTATTTTTTTAGTCTTTTTTTTTTCCACAGAATTGCAGACTTTCTTAAATCTCACACCAGCCAGTGGTCGTTGAGGTATTTCAGCCCTGACTAATTTAGGAAGGAATTAACAGACAAAACAACAGAGATGCTGTTAGCAGTTTGGCTGCATTATTCAAGGACAATATTATCAAACATTTTCTGTTTTTAATAATTTAAGGAATAACTCTCTGAGAAATCTGACTAATAATCCTTTCTGGCAATCACAGAGAACACCCACTGAGATATTTGGTCTAGATTGTTGTTTGGCAACGACTTTCTGACAGCCATTTAGAAATTCACTCAAAGAAAATTCAATCAGTCTCAATACTATAGATTGTTTCTGATGTTTATTACCCTTGTAGAAGTCTTAGTGTGAGAGCTACATGTAGTTGGAAAAAAAAGATCAAGAGTTGGGTTACTTTGGGCAATAAAGTACCTGGTGCCTTGGAGCGTAACTGACTTCTTAAACCATCTTGGGAAAATAAGTGTGTGGATGAGTGGGAGTGACGGGACTTTATAGGTCAAGGAAAGTGAATCCTGGGAAAGCTTTTACTTAGAGCAACGCAGCTTGCTTATCTTGAGTTGCCAAAGCCATAATCACATTGTTGCTCTGCAAGGCTCCATTATTAATAGGGTTTGCTATTTATATAAACAGCAAATTACCACAAAAAGTAATCGCCCTCCAAAGTCATGAAGGCCAGGCCATTAACCTTGATACTGTCCTTCTTCTTCTTCTTTCTTAAAACAGACGCTTCTCAAAGGTTTGACTTGCAGTATATGGAAAATGGAGACACAGTGACTCAATTGCTGTGCTGCATTTTAATATTTTCACTTGTGTGGATACTTTTTGGAGTTTGTCCAAACACATGCAAGCCGTTTGTACTGAAAATACAATTTGGTCCAAAAGTGAGAGTTTGAATGACTGTCTATTGTTGCCAGTCCTGTTATTAACTGGCAGCCTGCCCAGTGGTGATATACTTCAGGCCCCTGCATAAAAACAACACGATGAATAATTTACAGTATGGAGGTTTACCACAGACATACCACTGGTATTAACGAAATAATATCACTGACGTCCTACCCCCGCCACCGTCTGATTCACTTACCATTTCGTATTGATAGAAAATATTTTTTGCATTTATTTACACACATAACCAGACTTGAAATTCTGAAAAATATACAGCGCCTCCTACACACTCTTTCATAGACAGCTTGCACATATTCCACTTCACCGTGTTTTGTTTTGAGGCCAGGATACTCCTGTTCAAGTAGTCTGTGAAAAACAATTGCAGTTGCCTTGCAGCATGTATTTGCTTTCAGAGAACAAAGAATATGTTTGCCAAAGAATAACATACACTGTATATATATGTCTGTGCTCCTCATCAGTAAACAAACGGTATCAAGGTTATGCGAGCCATATAGGAAGCTGCAGTTGACGATCAGAAGAGATGTTATTTTCTCTTAAAGAAATTCAGAAAACACTTTAGTCTGAATCATGTATTTGAATATTATATGGGAAATAAGACAAGGTTAAAAATATTGTAATTGCAACTGAAGCTAGCATCGGTGGTGTGGGGCAGAGTTTCTCAAGAGGTTACAGTGAATTTAACATAATGATATGGTTTAGTAGGGTTGATGGCATAAGGGTTTCATTAGGAATCCTTTGTGCCTTTGCTCTGCAGTTTTACTACCCACCTAATAAGTTCTTTTTATGAAAAGGGATAACAAATAGGCTTTTCTCTGAGCTTATTAGGGCCTCAAAGCTCTCTTACATTAAATCAAACGGCTGTTCTTCGATTTTGAGCTGTCAAATCAGATAGAATTGCAGGACACCTAGCATGATAACACACAGCACATAGCAAGTGTTCTTCAGATTCTCTGTTGTAGAGCTGAATGGACAGTCTGTAACCTTCTGCTTTATTGGATTTTCTAAGTGTCTGTGCCAGGCATTAGGCTAAACAACTTCTATTTCCCCCCAAACCCTGTAATAGTGTTTAAGGACCTCTGTCTGCCAAAGGTCAATGGCTGTCAAAGACAATGGCAGTTAAATTAGAAACACGCCATTCTTTCACTCACTTGACCGCCCATGGTAGTAGTCCCATCAGGTATATTAGCCAAAAAGCAGTCACAGACTATGTCCCTCAAAAGTGGTTCAGCGTGTAATAGCATTTTGCTTTATACATCAGGGGTCTATTGTGGACAAAGATTGTGACCTTGTCTCAAGTCCACAGAAACAAGACAGTATATAGCAAAAAAAAAAGTTTTTCTGTTTTCTGCATTATGTGGTGCAAGCAAGAAATATAATTTTTCATACTTTATGTCTTATACTCGAGGGTCTTTACAGAAGGGCACTCCACAATTTCTCCGAAGAAAGAAATATCTCAAAATGAGAAATGGAGGATGGAGAAATTTTCTATCAAGGCAAATAATGATGATGTGTTACCAGCTACAAGAGAAGGTTGGAGTAGAGGACAGAAGAGAAGGTGAGACTCCAGGGAGCATTGGAGAGGTCTGGTCCTTTAGGGTGCAGAAAATTCCAATTTTCCAACTGACAATTTTAACATTGAGGCAAAATTGTCATTATTGTCATTACCAAACTATAAATGGTAGAGTAAAATAAATAAAACGTGACATACAGTCAGTATTGAAGTATTAAATCCAAAGGTATGCATGGCACAAATAAAACAACAGTATTATGTGCTGTACTGCAATGCAAACATTTGTAAAGGAGCATTTTACAATGCCAGGGTGGCTAAGATAGAAAACTGGATCATGGGGTTGGTGGTTGAAACCCTGCTTCTTCTGCACTTAGGTAAAAATGTTAATGATAAGTGATTCGTCTAATAGTTTACTGTTTAATTTCTGTCACAATTTTTGAACTTGTCACAGATGATCAGTATCCATTGTTTTTGCCTTTTTAGTTTTAGAAGCTATGCTTAAAAAAAATAAGATTTCTTCAAGGGAAGCTTCGAGAATTCAAGAATACCACAGTTTAGCATGTCAAAATACACCTCCTCTGGCCGCACCTTGACCAAGTGTTTTCTGCCATGCTTTGAATGGTTAAATATAACTGGCAAACATTTTATTAGATTACTCACATTAAAATAATGACAAATTAAATTTTGACTAAATTAATGTTACAGTGACAGGCTGTATAAACAACATATTAACTCTGCATTTGTGATATACATAATCCAGCATCTCTAATGTTACTTTGTTTTTCCAGAAACACAAGCTGAAAAAAGGAGGGCAGTGTTTTATATTTTTTTTGCACTTCCTGCTTGTGCTGGAAAAATAATTCTGTTTCAGTAGTGATGCAAATGGATCTTTTTACTGGCCCACTGAAAGCTATTTGCTATATTCAAAAGATGTTAAAACATAGCTCCTTACGTGTGCCAGTTTCCTCTTACAAATACATGAATGAATTGCTCTTCTTGTCGTGCTCGGCTTGGCTGAGCTGATATGTCAAAGTTGTTTGTTGCCGAGAACACAAGCACAGAAAAGAAAGCGCTCATACATTGCCAATTTCTATCTTCCAGATTGAACTGTCACAGAAATCAGCATCTGTCCATGGGATTTACTGAAAAGAGGCAATTGCAGCAATGGGCCCTGCTACCTTTTTCCCCCCCATAATTTAAGAGCCAGTGATTGTTATTGTAAATGTATTCATCTGCCATGAACCATTTTATCCAGTTAGTATGTGACTGGGGTCCCACTGAATGGTTGCTGCGTCACAGCATTGAACACTTCAAATGTCTTCTCATAGCCTCCCTCAATGGAGAGAAGTTAATATTTGGTTACACAAATAATGCAGAATGCCAACATTTATCTTCTCCGTCAGTTTGTTTATCATAAACTGATGTTTAAGAATACCACCTGACATTAAATTACAGTTGTTGAAGCTTTCACCGTGACCTCATTAGTGTTTTCCAATATGATTTGTGTGATTCAGGTGGCATCATATTTACATATTTGTAAAGGACTAATAAGTAAATAAAATTTGACAAATCTGAGAGCCATAACTGGCTACACATATACAGCAAAGGCTGCTTTTAGCACAAACTTTTTACTTCCCTAAACCGCATACAGTATGCTATAATACTACTTTCAAACTAACTAAAAGTAACTTGCAAATGTACTTTCATAAAGGTGTTCTTTGATCTGCTGCAGCTGTCTAACTGGTTATCAGACAATGGTGTCACAAGAACGGAAAGCTCTAAGGTAATCTTTGTTATTCTGCTAGAAGTAGTGTTGCCCACAGGGAGAGGATTCCCAGACTGTTTAATCAGCCATATTAATCATACATTATTTATTACAATTACAAGAGCTGTTCTGTGTGCAGCAGTAGCCCTTGAAGGCAACAGCATGAAAAAAGAGTGTGTGAATAGATTAAACCAAGCCTTTGGCACTTCTCAAAGAACAAAATGTATCATTCAAGACTGAGTGAAAAGACATCTTTCTATCAGCCCTACACGTTGTCAGTCCAGAGGCAAAAAGGAACGACGCTACATTTGTAGTATATCAGACAAAATGTCAGAAATGCCCCAAACACCTGCACTTCGTGGCTTTGACTGTTCTTCAAGACACCAGGTTGGAGCTTTAAAGTTGATTATCTCCCCCAGATACAACATACTGTGGTAGAAAGGCTTGAATATGTAAAAGAACATGACTCCATGGTCTGTAGTTCTCCTTCGGTTCTCTACCATATTTTTTGAGTGAACACCTGCTATGCCAAACAGAAAACATTGCACAGAGCTTGCCATTACAGGTATTTCTCCAGGCAATCCATCATTTTGGCATGAGGTATGCTTAGGTGAGCCTGATTAAAGCCAAGGATGCCTCCTGACCTGCTCCAAAGGAAATAAGGAGGGAGGGAGGACTTTAAGCCCCGCTCCATCCATCTCCCTACTGCTTTATTCATGCGCTTTCTGGTTCACTGGCTTTTGGTTCGTGTTCCCCTTCCATTACTAGGATTCTGCAGCAGGTGCTGGTGAATTGTCCATGTCTCATTTTATGTTCCACAATACCTTCCTCGCTGCTCTTTGTGAATAGATTATTGTGCCCTGGAAGATCTGTTTCATAAAGTAAGAACAGAAAAAAAAGCATCAAGTTTTTGTTTAGTTATCTGGGAGACAAATACCACAGCTGCTATCATGCTGTTCCTATTTAGAAAATAAAAGAATCATGTTTTTTTTTAAAAAACTAACAAAACTGAAATAGTTATTTTTTTAGGAAATACAAAACTTACTACCACTTTAATAATATTAATAATGTTGATAATATTAAATATTGTACTGATCCATATGGATCTGAGTTTTGCTTATTCTAACTCTTATTCTGGATATTATTATAGATAAAATATCTTTCTTCAGCTTATTGTTGATTATAAATTGCTACCATGAGCAGTACTTCACTCTACTATTGTATAGTCATGCATTCATTTTTTTATTAATCCAAACATAGTTGAAGAACCCTAAGAAAAAAAAGCACCCATGCAGCATGAAAAAATACTGTACACCATTCTGTTAAATTAAACAGAAATTATTGTGCACTTCACTTTAATGCTGCAGCTGTTAAAGGTCAAGCTAATTATGCTATGTACTGGTGGGTAGCCTATGAAATTACCCCAAGGATCAGTGAAGTCTAATTTTAACACACAAATGATTATAGTTAATAAAAAATACAATAGGAAATTCTTAGAATAAAGCAATGCATGTAATAAATGTCCTTAAGTACAGTAATTTAATGAATGGGCTATCACAATTAATTTTAACTGCTAATTTTAACCTGATGGGGAGAGGGCTTGGGAGGGTTGAATCTATAGGGCGGGTACATAGGTCACTAGTCTATCACGGGGCTAATTTGTATTTAATAACAAAAGAAATATGCAGTTTTTTTTAAATGGAGAATGGAAAAGGCATCTTGAGTTTTGACATCTGAGGCAGTTGCTAGGGACTAACAGAGGGTTCAAGAGGCTTGCTTGATTAAAATGTCTACTGTGTGCCTCAGGACAAGATTAAAGTGTGCATTAAAAGTAACCAATTCTAAGTGGTCTCCGTGAGGAAATGGCTAAATTTGAATGGTGGGATTTGATCTTCTTTCACAAATTAGAAACTGAAGTGGGGCACGCGGGGAAAAGATGGAAACAGAACAGAAAACCTGAGAAATGTAAAAAAAAAAAAAAAAGGAATTATATCAGCATGGCCTGCATTGTGAACTAAATTAGCAAAAGGTTTTTGCCAAAGTACTGCATTTTACTTTCTTTAAAAAAAGAGAAGGAGACAGCTTTGCACTGGTGTTAACATCATCCTTGATTGCTATATTTTGTGGTAAATTCAAAGCATTTAGCAGCTGTTTACATGCATATCATATTTGTTGATATCCAGGGGTTTGTAACTAGAGGAATTCCCTGAGATTGTATTTAACATGGAAGGCTGTAAACAAAGCGATGAATGATATGAATTACAACACCCACTGCTACCTTATTTTATTTTAATGTGCCTGCTCTGTTATGAGCAGGTGTAAAAAGAAAAATGGTAAACTTTTCATTTTCAGTTTGTGAGTGAATTGTTTCAGATTGTAGTGCATTACTTCAAAACATTGTTTTTTGTTTTCATGATGAAATGAAAAACAAACAACTGTCCAGCCGCAGTCTGGAGGTGCAATGATGGAAGGAGCTTTTCACTGCTGACGTGAAGTGTTGGCAGTCATGACAGACAGCTTTTCACATTGATACATCATCTGTGAGCCAGTCAGCTGGAAGATATTTAGTCACATTTGTGATTGACTGCCTGCAGTGGATCAGGGATGGATTGTGCTGCAGGAAACTCGCCAGGAGAGACTCAAGATAGTCTCAAAAACAATTTTATCACATATCTTTAGCACAGAAACTAAAAACATAAGGAGATCATTTTTTTTACTGTTATATTTTAAGGCCACGCGGGAGCAAGTAAATAATCTAAAGCACAGAGAATAAGACTGAACCTTGATGGGCTCCACATTGTAATGTAAGATCGAACAATTTCTATAGTGGGTGAGACTGTGGTAGCATTAACAAATTGTCAACCTCACACCTTAGGAAAATTCTGCATTCTCAAATGGAATCATAGATAGATAGATAGATAGATAGATAGATAGATAGATAGATAGATAGATAGATAGATAGATAGATAGATATCTGAGGCAAGCTTTCTTGTAATTTCTTTAAGTAGTTTTCAGGAATAGTTCAGGCTACAGGTTACAAGTAATGCGTTACTGTAATCCGATTACTTTTTTCAAGTAACGAGTAAAGTAAGGGATTACTATTGGAAAAACGGTAATTAGATTACCGTTACTTTCCCGTAGGAACGCTGCGTTACTGCGTTACTAAAACCGTGATTTTTTTGCGAGAATGTCTCACTGACAGTGACGTAAGCGAGTGCGACGTTCGTGACAACAGCTGTGTGCAGATCAACATGGATCATATATCGAGTGCGGGAGAGAGTATGAGCGTGCAGCGTTTAAAGCGTGGAAGTACTGACCTTACTTTGAGTTTGATTCCATAAAAAGTGACAAAAACATTAGTGTCCGTTGTGCGTGGGAAGAAAACTTCTTTTTACAGCGAAAAAAACCCCTAAACTTCCAACAAGCACCGAGTAGCTATACTAATGGGAAACTCAAAATCAGCGGATTCTTCCACTGACCGCGCGCACACCTGCACCAGGGTAACCCTCCGCCTGCCCCACTCCTGCTTTACAGGTGAAAATAGAGCAACAGGACCGCTGAGTCTTTGATTTTATTTATTTTCTGCTGTGTTTTACTTGCATCTATTTGAAAGAGTGAGTGTAAACACAACAAAAATTTATTTTATGTGCTGGAATGTGCAGAAAATAGGTTTAAATGTTAAACAAATTTCTTCCAGTCAGAGAATGTTGCATATAATTAACATTTTTGCTTGATGCATAAAGTTAAAAGATTAAAACTAATAAAACAAGTTTTAAAAAGAGACTTTTCCATTTGATTACATTTTGTATGATGGATTATGCTAGAAAAAGTAGAATTGGGCTGAAAGATCTATCGCTTTATCACCTATTCAGGTTGTAAATCGTGTTTTTAAAAAGTAACTAAGTAATTAATTACTTTTGAAAATAAGTAATCAGTAAAGTAACAGGGATTACTTTTGTGGGGGAAGTAATCAGTAATTAGTTACTGATTACTTTTTTCAAGTAACTTGACCAACACTGGCTAGCTAAATAATCTTGAATTTTGAGTGGACTTTTTGCTCTGCGGTAGATAGGGGAGAGGCCACTACCCCCTATAATAAATAGTACCTAAAATAGCTCAGAAGTAGATCAGGGAGGATACTCCGATATTTATTATAGGTGATGAGTATATATATATAATATATATATATATATATATAATATATATATATATTATATAACATAAGACAATTATTTGAAGCAAAAATTTAAAATTATTATTTTTTTAAATGTCATGTTCTTGTGTAGTTTGACATACGTTAGCCTTTTCTCCCTCCCTCTCTTCCTTAAGAATGGCTTCTTGACTTTCATCTGATGTGGCTTCAGTAAAACCATGAATCAGCTGAAACACCAGGGGCATTGCTTAATTCCTGTTTCAGGGTTTTGCTGATTTTTTTCCTATGGCTTTGAGATATTTCCTATCTGCTTTTTTTAAAAAAAATTTTTTTTTTTTAGACCTGCCACTTTTCCAGTTTACTCAAATTTTTCAAGGACACACTGTACACCAAGATATGCCACGTTTTCAGCTAATAGCTGTTTGGAAATCATCTTGTTGTTTGATTGTTGGTCAGACTGTAGTTTTGGTATTTTCCATATATAGGTGATGTGCTTTTATAAGTGCCTAAAGATACAGTTTAACATTGGTTCTTTGCTCAGTTATCTGTTATTTGCAGAAACAAATCACTTGTTCATTCCTTGAATTGTGTGTCTTTTTTTTGTTTGAAAGAAGCTTGAATAGGTCAGTCACCAATTTCAGAGGAACCGCTCATCTGAAAATGGTCAAGTTCAAGGACTTGAATTTAGGCAATTCAGTAAATTTGTCCAGTGAATTAGAACTAGTGAAAGGAATTTGTAAGAGGAGAAGTCACATTGTCACATTGTTTTTAAAACTGACATTTTATATATTGTTAATATAAAAAGTATCTGTTATAGCCATCTTAAATCGATGGCTTTGAGTTTCAGGTTATATTTTACAGTAATTCCCATTTAGACAGGGTTATTTTAAATCAAAGTTTCCATCGGCAAGGAGAACGATTGCATATTTTTGCTGCACCCATGGGGAAGAAAATAAAATATTCCATTTCATACTCTTTATAAGAATGTATATGAGCTTTCTGGATTTTGTTGGGTGTTTTTCAATTTGTTAAATGAAATGAGAACTTGTGTGATTATCACTTCTTACCTGTGTGAATCACTGGGGCTTTCTTATGCACTGCTATCCAAAGACGTGGGAACGAGTCAGAGAAGTCGTGCTGGAGCTTAGGTCGACTAAGTTTTTTTTTCTTGTTTTTATGCTTCTAATGAGCTGTTTCATCTCAAGAGGCTTATCCAGCTATTGGAGTGAATAAACCTAGGGTAATATCTGTTTGGAATTCAAATGAGTTTAAGTTTCTCTCAGTGTTGTGTAATGTACCTCTGGTTAGGGGATCTAGGTCACAAAATCCAGTAGAATAGGAGACAAGTAATTGTCCCTGCTTCTGTCACTCTACTTTATAGTAAGTGTCGCAACATTAAAACAGCCAGAGACATTGTGTGATAAGCCGTGCATGCCCCGCTTTGCAATGACATTCAGTGAATGTCACAGATTCATTTTAAAGATAACATGCCAAATCAAACACACGAGTTACCCATTGTGGTGACCCCTTGTGAATAAGGGAGCAGCCGAAAGAAGCTTATTATCATTATGATTGTTATTATTAGTACAAAGGAATAATTTCCTGGGTAATGGGTGAATTTTCAGATTCCAAGCTGAATGTTGATAATATTTAACCTGTTTAAACGCCTGCAAAATATCACAATGAGAGCTCTTTGCCTCTGTTGGGGTGTGTGTGTGGGGGGGGGGGGGGGCATCCACATACTAACAAACGGAGAATGTAATTTTTGTTTAAAGGTCCTTTGAGTACATCAGGATTCGTTTGGCAGTGGCAGAGGACATTAAGTCCTCTAATGCCAGTCAGGCCTGGCTTGGCTCACATATTACTGTGAGGAGGTAGTAGCTACAGCAGATCCTGTTAGTTTCAATTTGCTTACTGCTGCTGAGCCAGCAGACTGAACTGAATGATAAGGGACCAGATTCAAACCTAATCCTTCTATCATGCTCCTTCCCTGTCTCTCCCCCTCAAACAAACCGCTACCGGTTGATCTGCCATCACCACTGGCTGTGGGAGGAAGCCAATAAATGTTCCCTTTGGGTGTGATGTAATGTACATTTTATAGTCTCTCATATTGACTGATTCTTATTTCCAACTAAAAGCAAGGGGGGGGGGAAATGAACTTAACACCTTGATTTTTCTGCTTCTGGTTTTCCCTTTGCACAGGATTTAGAAAAGGCAGTCTTCCTTTGGTGTATTTGAAATGATGTTGCAATGCAGAGATGGCAGACTACAAATAGCAAAATTTCAGACGTCTTTGCACCTGTCTGGCTTGTCATGTCATCATCATGGTCTGAAGAAATATTGTACACAAAGATTCAACTATAATTGAATCTAGGCATTGTGCGTGGTTTATTTACAGTAAAGGTTATGGTCATAATGTCACTGGTGATTTTTCATATACACGTATATCCAGAGATGGGCAGGATTACAGTAACGCGTTACAAGTAACGCGTTACTGTAATCTGATTACTTTTTTCAAGTAACGAGTAAAGTAAGGGATTACTATTGCAAAAACGTAATTAGATTACCGTTACTTTCCCGTAGGAACGCTGCGTTACTGCGTTACTAAAACCGTGATTTTTTGAGAATGTCTCATGACAGTGACGTAAGCGAGTGCGACGTTCGTGACAACAGCTGTGTGCAGATCAACAATGGATAATATATCGAGTACGGGAGAGAGTATGAGCGTGCAGCGTTTAAAGCGTGGAAGTACTGACCTTACTTTGAGTTTGATTCCATAAAAAGTGACAAAAACATTAGTGTCCGTTGTGCGTGGGAAGAAAACTTCTTTTTACAGCGAAAAAAACCCCTAAACTTCCAAGCAAGCACCGAGTGCGCAATGACGTAATGGGAAACTCACAGAGAAACTCGCGGATTCTTCCACTGACCGCGGCACACCTGCACCAGGGTAAACCTCCGCCTACCCCACTCCTGCTTTACAGGTGAAAATAGAGCAACAGGACCGCTGAGTCTTTGACTTTATTTATTTTCTGCTGTGTTTTACTTGCATCTATTTGAAAGAGTGAGTGTAAACACAAAAAATATTTTATTTTATGTGCTGGAATGTGCAGAAAATAGGTTTAAATGTTAAACAAATTTCTTCCAGTCAGAGAATGTTGCATATAATTAAATTTTTGCTTGATGCATAAAGTTAAAAGATTAAAACTAATAAAACAAGTTTTAAAAAGAGACTTTTCCATTTGATTACATTTTGTATGATGGATTATGTAGAAAAAGTAGAATTGGGCTGAAAGATCTATCGCTTTATCACCTATTCAGGTTGTAAATCATGTTTTTAAAAAGTAACTAAGTAACTAAGTAATTAATTACTTTAGAAAATAAGTAATCAGTAAAGTAACAGGATTACTTTTTGGGGAAGTAATCAGTAATTAGTTACTGATTACTTTTTTTAAGTAACTTGACCAACACTGCGTATATCTGTTCAACTGCTTTTCAATTTAATCAGCCATCTAATCACATAGCACAAATTCAGTGCATTTAGGTATGTAGACAGGGTTGTTGGTGTCGGAGGCTGGATTTGCCACCGAGTTGTCTTTAGAGTTTACAGAGAATGATCCAAAAAACAGAAGTGCCACTCAGGTGAGAAAAGTTTGCAGCACCTTGTTGAAACTATGCCATAAACAATTTAGGTAGTTTTGGAGGCACTAAGCAAGTTGTACCTAATTACGTGTCTGGTGAGTATATTTCGATGCATTCACTTGCAATAAACAGACACAAATGATAGGCTGCACTTTAATATAGCAATACATTTCTTACCCTCATACCACATCACTGTTAAGTAAGGGAAACATTTTATAAGAGTGATTCACCTTGAATAAAAACAAGCGGAGCTCAGTGCCAAGACACTTTTGATAACATATTGTTATTCCTTCTCTTCTGAAAAAGTGTTTTTCCCTCTTGTTTAGTGCGCTTCATTTGACTGCTGTCAGAAACGTTTCATGTGCATCAGCATTTGAATTTCAACTGAAAGGAAGCACCTCTGTCTGAACCAGAAACTCTGCAGGAAGCTCCACAGAGGAAGACAAATGAACCAGAAACAGACCTGCACATGAGGGTCCCAGTGGATGCATATGTTTGTGTTTTGCAGAAGAGTGTGTAAGAACAAGCTGATGTATATTAGAAGAGCCATTTCTACGTATGTGTACATATTCTGTTCATACAATATCGAGAGCGATAACTTTTCCTAATTTTGAAAGGGGGGGAGACAATATGTGTATAATATTTTTGTTATGGTGAGAGAGGGACGGCAAAAACATGTTTTTTAAGTGCTGGTCGGTTTTGATATTTTAGGCTATTTTCATCCCACTTTTCAGTCAAACAGTGGAATGAAAATGCTAAAAAAATATATTTTAAGCTGTTGACTTTACCACTTATTCAAATTAGTGCATATTTAGTGAGAGCCCTTATTTCCATAAACATAAAATTTAGGAAACTTTGTTAATATTAAACCATTGTCTTAGCTTAAGTAATCAACTTTTATTTGTTTCTCGTTTCTGATTTTTAAAAAGTCCTGAAATTATACAATGCACACATATTTTAGACAATTTTTAACATCTTCCAGATTTTCTGGTTTTATTCCTGTCTGTATTCTGACAGTTTTTTATAGAGGGATTTTCTTATACCTCTCAAAGCCTAGTTTTTATAATATTATTGCCTTCCTAAAAACAAGGGCAAAAAAAAAATCTTTCTGTCTGTGTTTGACAGTAAGACTGTGTTTTCTGATATATGAAGAGATAAAAAGAGATTTCCAAACTCTAAAAAGACATGCTGACTTTTTGTTCTGGAAAAGTTCTTGGATCCATAATGCCTCATAAGTGCAAATGGACTTATTTGTGGTGAAAAAAAAAAGATAAAATAAAAATTTCTGAAAACTTTTTTATTAAATGAATGAATCTATCAGCTAAACTGTTTAACCTGTAGTTCCTCCCATTAGAACAACAGATCGTTGTTGCTAATGTAAATGTGAGATCAGCTGATGAATCACAACATCAAAACTACCTACATAGTCTTTGTGCTTCTCTTGCGTAGGTCATCTCATGTTAGCAATGAATGCAAATGTAAAGATGTTTTGCAGTCAGCTGTCAAACTGGAGTCTAACACCATCATCCCAACTTGTCATCTTAGATTTCTGAAGCAAGGCAGAGCAGAAGAACATCACTGCATTTCCATGAAAAGGAAAGGCAATTAATAACCTTTTATATTGCTTATTTGGTAATAGATTACCATAAATTAAACATTTTTAATTGACTTGAAAAATGTTTGGCAAAAATATCAGAAGATTTCTATTTTGCCAGTGACTGATTTTTGGTGGCAAATTATGTTTCTCTGAGCTCCAACTTTGTTTTGTTAATTGACTTTTGAATACAGATACCATGATTTGGAAGAATACTGTGAATTTCATTGTTTCTAACTTGCTAAATACTATATGCAGATTTTTATTAATGTCTATATAAGAAATACAATCACCCGAAGCACAAAATGTACCTTGATATTTCAGTTATGGCACACTACAGACTCTAAAGGATAACTAAATACATGAGTCAGTCCATTTGCACAAAGTTAATTGAGACAGAGGAAGTTAGGAAAAAATCTCCATAATAGGTAATATTTAGAAAGGTCAACATTTACATTATGGTAATACATGCATTACGTGCAACAGCAGCAGATTTCACACTCATCTATATTTGTTTTATGTATTTGAACTGTGGGGAATAGCTGTATGTGTTTACTGTGGTGTGCTTTCAAAGGGGGGGAAACAGCTACTGTGCCTTGGGCAAACATAAATACTCAAGAAACTCATTCGACTTGGTATATGTTAGGGGTAGGATTTAGGTTAGGAGTTTATATTAGACAATAAATAAATAAAATAAAACATTTCTAGAAATGTAAAAACCCCTGTAAAAACAACCACGTGTGTATATATGGGATAATGGTGTTAGAAGCCTGAGATAAGGCCTGGGGGAATCAAACCATCCCATAAGGGATTCCGAGGCAGATGGTTGTCTGCCTGGTTGTGGTGGGCAGCGAATCCTCCTGCCCTTGTCTCTGACCTGGTGTCATCCTTTTCCACTATGAAGGGGAGCTGAAGGCCAGTGATTTGTCACACTGGAGTCTGCCCTTGAAGCAGGAACACAGTGGGCTTTTTGAACCAGGCTGTAAGGACACTTACTGAACTGTAGTGTGAAACCTGGATGTTTCTTTCTTATGACCTTCATTAAGTGGTCTTAAGAGATATTACCTTGTGCAAGTTTGAAAACATCTTCCAACACCCTCAGCTATTCTTATAAGCTATCTCAATTTATTCTTTGAACTCCAGATTTTACCTCTTTATTGCATCACAGATACAAGGCTTTGTTTTGTGGATACCGCCTTAGGTAAGAATTAGTGAGATTGCTTTAACTGGCCTTCTCTAAAATTCATACATTCTTTTATGAAGAGGTATTTCCCATTACTGTCTAAGAGAAATACTTCACTTATGATATGCTACAGCAGCAAATGATGATGTCACAGATTATGTGTGGAAAAAAAAATAAATCAAGATCAAATAAAATATTTATGGAGCATTCGGAACAAATCCCATCATGTATTCACCTGTGCCATTTCCCTTTAATGTGAAGCAGAGTGAAAGGCACAGAAGCGCTAAGCCTCAGTCTCTAGAGAGGCCTGGAGACAAATGCTGGCAATATCAAAACCGCAGGGAGGGAGGTGACAATGTCGTCTGCTTAATTGTAAAGGAGTGCAAACTGCAGGCAGGCAAACAGTGTTAGAGGCTGACTGGAGGTGAATTCTGGCTTAAGGTTGTCCTTTATGAGGTTTCTATACTGACACCTAATGGCTAGTGATATAAAATATTCAAATAACTGTGGATGTAGAACATAAATTTTATCATAACTGCAGAAGGAACTTCCTGAATAAATCCACTATCTGAAGGTTTTGGCATGGCCGTGTTTTTCCTTTAACTCCTTTACTTTACTCCGTTTCAATTTTTGCACTGCTTTATTTACAGACAATGAGTCTGAATACTAATTAATTTAAAAATAAAATACATATGTATGTATTTTGCATATTTCAATAGGCCTACTTGTAGTGCATGGGCACGTTTCCATTTTGCTTCGGAAACATACATCAACCACACCACTCTCTGAGTCTGAGTTGGAACTAGACCAGTGTTCAAAGCCCAAAACAGAGCCAAGAAATAGAACATGGTGCCTGACTTTTCAAGTGCTTGAAGGTTAATTATTCAAGACTCCCCTCTCCTCACAACAAGCCAAGAACAGCAGGATAGTGCGGTGAGCTGCAGCTTCTTCTTTATTCCCTTGGAGAGTGTCAGAAGTTTAAAACCACTGTTCAACTGTAATTGAAATGCACACGTTGTCTGATGTCTGGTACCTTCAAGCAAGGAGAATAAAATATAGGACAAATATAACCTCAGATACTTGGTAAGCAGAGCAATCAGTGAAATGATACCAATCAGCAACAAGACTAATCTGTTCTTTGTTATTGTGATTATGCATGCATTGTGAGCGTAAATTATGTGCAATTAGTTTGCTCATCTGTTTAAAGATAAAAAAACACATACAGGTACTTCATGATGAATATGTTGGGTATGTGAGCAACAACATAATGAGATTAAGGATTTTGATAATTAGGTTTCCATAGTTTCATAAATCAATTAAAGCCTGAATAAGATTGTTGTATTACAAAAAAAGAGAGAGACAGAATTTAAGTACAAAAAGTGGAAGTAAATTGTGAAAGTTACATTGTGAAATATGCCCCCCCACCCCACCACCCCCAAAAAAGCCTCTTTTCCTCTTCCTTAAATACTTAAATACCTCTTTTCTCAAAACTATCAAAATCTTCAGCAAGAAAAAAGAAAAAAATTGCTTAATGCTGATTAAAATGCACATTTAAAAATTAAACAAATTTGAAATGATAACAAAAGGCATAAATCTCTAATATAAATGGTCTGTATTTATATAGCGCTTTACTAGTCCCTAAGGACCCCAAAGCGCTTTACACATCCAGTCATCCACCCATTCATTCACACACTGGTGATGGCAAGCTACATTGTAGCCACAGCCACCCTGGGGCGCGCTGACAGAGGCGAGGCTGCCGGACACTGGCGCCACCGGGCCCTCTGACCACCACCAGTAGGCAGCGAGTGAAGTGTCTCGCCCAAGGACGCAACGACCGAGACTGTCGGAGCCAGGGCTCGAACCACCAACCTTCCGATTACAAGGCGAACTCCCAACTCTAGAGCCACGATCGCCCCAATATATACCCAAGTCCAATATATACCCTATCCTTTATAAACCACCAAGAGTTTACAAGCAACAATGTGTGTGGGCTCATCATTCACCAGGCTAAATGCACCTCAAATATAGATGAATAAATGATAGCGGCTGACCTTTTTACTACAAACGGTTGTAAACTGTGAAAGAGAACCCTAGTGCTGTTTAAGAAATGTAATGTCTTAAAGGCGCTGCTAGAAGAGTTGTTACTTTGTCCATCAGGAATACACTGTCAAATTAGAAAGGCGTTATCTTCTAACAGCTAGCCAGCTGGATTGCCTGTTTAACTGTGAACTGATTGCTCACAAACAAGCAATCACAAAACTGCTATAATAACACTGGAAAACAATTCTCTGATAAGGTCATTGCAGGAGCGGATAAAATGTGTTTGTCAATATTTCCTTGGCCAAAGAACTGACACAATGCTGAATGTGACTCCATTAGTTAAAATGCAATAGTGGAATAGTAGTGGTTGCTACTGGCAACTGAATGTTCAAATAAAACCAGCTGCTTGTGGCAGAACAGAGAGTATTAAGACCTCCTCTTCCCCTTTCCCTTTTGGTTTTACACTTGATAAATGATTTTATTTTTTAAAAGTAGCTCTGTCAGAATATAACTGGAAAACTTGATGAAATTGTAGCTGTGAGCCTCAGGGCAGATGGGTGGGTGCATGAAGAATTCCCGTGATGCTGAACAAAAGGAAAGCACATTTCACATTAAATAGAAGAAAGGATTTCAATCCAAATCAACAGTGGTCTAATGATGCCTATGCGCCATGTTACTCATGTCCCTTCTGGGCAACCATGTTAGCCATAATTTCCCAGTATTTAAAATACACTAACAACTCCTTAAGAAAAAGACAGAACTTTTTATTCAGCTCAGAAATGTTTTTATCCAACTTGGTAGTAAGCCTGTGGTGTTCTTTAATTATGCAACTAAACTTGTTTTTATGTGTATTCATTAATTTCATTTTATTTTGCAGGAAAATCTAAAAGCCCACAGTGCAAAGGCATCCTTGTTAAGGGATTGTCCTGATTTTGCCATAATTGTATATTTAAGCGTGATGGGCTGTCTCTCTCTGGTGACTGGTGACCTGTCCAGGATTTGCCCTGACTCTCACCTTACCTGACAGTTAGCTCACTGAATGGCTGGATGGAGGGATGGATTAATAGCTGGATGGACGGATGTAAGGATGGATGAATGCATAGATGGATAATCCAGTTACAAATGTTTTTATAGCACATATGATAGCAAAACAAATTTAGATACCTGTTTGTTCAGATTGTATTGAATACACTAGCTGGCATAACAGCGATGAGGTGTCTATTCCAAGTTTCATTTAAACAGCTTGGAATGTAATTGGTACACATACATTTTCACCATTTCAGATTAAAATAACCACCCTTGTCAATAACTCCAATATGTTGGGTAAGAGCATAACAAAACAACCAATGACCCAGAATCAAGATATCACCAAAATTCACCTGTTTATTTCCCTGGTCTCCACGAAAGTCAACATCAAGTCAACAACTTTATTTTCAGAAAAATCTATTCTTTCTGCCCACACAGAAGTCGCCTGGACTGTTTTGCTGGGGTATTGCTTATTCCAGTCATTAATACCAGTGCTATTACCCAGCAAACTGAGCTCATGTCTTGAACCAGTTCTGGACTTTTAGGCTGCTATCACTAGTTTTGGCCCTTATACCTTACTTTATCAATTACATGAACAAAATAAATGAATAAATAAATAAAACATAATAATAATTTTATCCCTTATAATCTGAAGGCCTTGTGACACAATTTAGAGAAATAAAAATAACTTGCTTATATCTATAGCAATTAGAAAGGTCACTTTTAAACACTGATCCCTGCGGTCAGAACATAAGAAAACATTTCACAATGTTCATATTGACCTTATTAGAGTATGCCTTTGTGGTAATAAATTCCACTCTATGGACAATCATTTTTGATGCTTTTGTGTGTATGCTCAAATAACAAATGTACAAACTTATTGTAAATGCTTTGAACTGGGTGTTTTCTGCAAAGAAGAATCCACCCTGCTTTATTTTAGAAAAAAAGAAAAGAGTTCAGGAGAAGGACAAATGATATCACTATCCTGTCTTGAAATTTTCTTTTTATTGTATTGAATACAAAAGATAAAAGTGCAGAAGAGCAGAACCCATTATGTCTCTGCCTACAATGTTGCATCAGAGTAAGTGAGAAAAGTCATCATTTCTCGGATATTCTGATGCAACAATACACATTTATTCCGGTACTCTAAAATCCTTGAAACACAATTAAAGGAAATGGAAATTGCAGTAAATCCATAAGTGGAATGTGTGCGTGTGGTGCATCACACACTTGAAAACCTAAGATGAATTTCAACTACAGAAATATGAAAAATCATGTGAAAAAGTTTATCAATCACTCCTAGAGTCGAAGTGACAATAGTGTCTCATCACAATGTGTTTTTTTATGTTCAAAAATTCTATTCTTTGGAAAGTACTTCAGATTTATGTATACAATTAGCTTAATGTAAATGCCTTGAGCCAGACATTTTGTTTAAGTACTTTACTTTAGAAAAACAGTTTGGGGAAGTGCAAATGATGTCATCTTATAAAAAACCATCGACTTTATGTTGTTGAATAAATAAGACATACAAGAGCAAAAGAGCAGTCTCAATCATACCCATTATATCTACAAATCGATCTATGTGTTTCTATATTACCTGTTTAGATCTACATACAGACCTAGTGCGCAATGTTGCGTCAGAATCTCCTGATGCAATAGACTATTCTGGTAGCGTGAAGGTTACAGTAAGTCGTTAATAAAATGCGAAAAAGGACAGATCATAGTGGCCTCATCACAACGTGTCTTCGTGCGTGTGTGTGTGTGTGTGTGTTTGCGATGCTTCTACATCCCGTGCTTCATACAAGGTGCACTGACCAAGTGTTCAGGAGAACAACTGAAATCGAAAATCATTAAATATAAATAAATAAATAAATAAAAATCTAGCTTGATATCGTGATATGTGATTGCATTTCCTTATTGAAATACATAAAATGAGGTTTGGCATTAGACTTTTTAATTAATGGACACAAACTTTGAAAGAAATACGACGTGTTACATCACCCTCCTCTGACAGGAAGCACCGCCCAAGAGCACCGCCTGCAAGCTTGCATCAGAATATCCGGGCAACGTCATCAATCCTTCCCCGGCATCTTGCACCGCTTGCAGTAGATATACCTCAGACTTTATCTCTCGGTTTAAAGTAGGATAGCTTTAAACTCCTTATGGCTGAGAAGACTGTCGTGGATAAAATGAGCGAATTACAAGTGGACGAAGGCAAAAAGGTGAGACTTCAGTCTGCGTTTTAAGTCATGTAAAGCGGTTTGCAGTTAGCCTAGCCTATCGTTAGAACCATGCTGTCATTTAGCCACTCAGTAAGAACTTTTCGGCTAGCTGGCTTTCATGGGGATTTTTGTGTTGGCTTTACTGAAAATTGTTCATCTTAAGGGAACTAGCGAAATTGTTCATTATTTCATGTTTTTGTTATGAACTTTACCACGGCAACAACAGTTATGTCTATTTGGCTAAGTTGGTTTGGCTAATGTAGCAAATAAGTACACGTACACTAAGGCTCAAGCCGGACTATATTCAGAATTGCGACAGTTTAATATTTCTTTCTATGTTGGTAGGCTCACACACGTCAGACCAGCTTAAGGTATTGAATGACTAGCTTGGGTTCTCCTTCTAAATCGGCACACCCAAGTGCTTTAAGTAGTTGTAACACAGCATTTTGTGCAAGGTTTTGTTATGTTTCGATCTTACTGAATATGCTAAAGTAGCAACAAGAAAGATGTATTTAAAATAACCGATATGTATACATTTTTAATTTGCCCAATATTATCTGCATTCGTTACTATTATTAAATGATCAGTTGGTAGGAGTGTACATTTTACATTTGCATGGAAACTTTGTCCATGAGACCCTTCAAACATGTTTTTCACCTAGTTTCTTTTTTATAAAAGTTAAATAATTACATGGTGTGACATGTGTACAGGAAGGAAGTGGTAAAGATGGAGGAAAGAAGAAGGGTAAAAATGCTGCTGAAGACTCTGGAGGCAGGGCTGAGGTGAGTTATTATATTGTCAGGAAATATATTGTCATGTTGTTCTGCTATTATTAGATCTTATTTTTCAAGAACATGAATCATGTACTTGTGTAGATCTGTGTCATCTCAAATCAACCACCCATTGGCTTCAAGATAGTGTTTTTGTTTTTGTTGTTGCTGTTTTTGTTTGTTGTTGTTGGTTTTTTTGTAATGACATTATTCAAAACACAGATTCCCTAAAAAAAATTAGACCCAATGATTGTTACATAAAAAATAAATACAATTAAAACTGCAATGAGTAGACAGAAGAAATGACAATGAAAGGCTTGCTTATCTACTCTCTTTTATTTTACTTTTTTCAGCTGTCACCACAGCCTCAATACATTGAGGAACGTCTTACTTTGTACACAAAGCTGAAAGCAGAGCATGATGCTCTGATGGCAGAAAGAGCTGCAAAGGATAGCAAACCTATCAAGGTTACTCTGCCTGATGGAAAGGTTGTTGAGGCGGAGTCCTGGAAGACCACACCCTACAAGGTGGCCTGTGGCATCAGGTCAGTGCTACAGAATGTACTTTTTCAAAGATGACCCCCTTTTTGTATTTCCTGTAATCATTTTTAGTTTCTAATGGCTTCACAACTCTAAAGGCAAAATTGGAAGCAGCTGGAAATCACACTTGTCAACTTTTGACTGTCTGCTGAAGACAAGAAAATAATGGGGTAAAAAAGCAAAACTTGGTTTGGTTTTGCTTGGAATGTTATCCCTTAGTACCATCCAATGTAAAGTGATTGTAAAAAGGGGTACACATGAACATAAATTTTGGCAGCTACATAACAATCATTGGTTGGGGGGGGGGGGAGGCTACCAATATGTTTGGGTTTTTTTGGTTTTTTGGTTTTTTTTTCCCCATTTCATAATCTTTTTATAGATGACAAATGTCACAGCCCCAAGACTTAAAAAGTAATTTAAGTATTCGTTTTCTTTAAATTGCACTGGACTGTTAATGGCATTATTATCACGCAGTGTATATCCCTGTCAGTAAAAACACACATTGTAAGGCCGATATAAAATACATTTGGAATGATCAATTCTCAATGTAAAACAAAATATTTAGGTTCTGTGTAGGGTGGGTAAATATAAGGATTTACTGGCAGTACACTTCTCATTACTAGTCATAGTGAAACCACCCAATGAAATCCACACATAATGAAACTTAAGTGTTTTAGTCCTACTTTTCATAATACTACAAACGTGTACATATTAACTAGATCATTAACTACACTCTACAAAAAATATTGAGGCATGCTTCTTAATTGTTGCATTCATGTGTTTTCACTCTGCCTTTACAAAGATTTGTGGGAGGAAACAAATGTTAGAGTTAGCTCATTAAATTTGAGTGTGATACTGTTGCAATAGGAAATTTCTTCCCTCTGAGATATTCGACTATCAACTGTGTCATTAAGTGGCAGAGCACGTAAAGTTACAGACTGGGGTCACAGAGTGCTGAGGTGCATAAAGGTTAACAACACACTGTTGATTCAGTAACTGCAGAGCCCAAAGCTTCCTCTGGAATTAACATCATCACCAGGAGCTTCCTAGCTTGGGTTTTCATGGCAGCTTCTGTAGTTTTGTGTAGGTGGCCCAGTACTTTTTGTGCTATGTCATTTAATATAAAAGTTTGCATTTCATCATATTTGTCCAGGCATTTACTCATATAATGATAAAATATGTGATGTCTTTGTTCTCTTGTTGGCCATTTCTCAATAAGGTAGAACAGAAATTCTGCTAATCACAAGGATATGGCAGAGCTATTCCCAAATTCCCTCTCCACATGTCTGAGTGTGAGAAAATAAAAGGCAAATTGTGTTGTGCTGCATACATAAGCATTTGCCATTTTATTTCTGTGTCTGTACATTATTGTGATGTAGACTATTTGTGTCTTGTGTTCAGTCAAGGCCTTGCTGACAACACGGTGATTGCCAAAGTAAACGATAGTGTATGGGACCTGGACAGACCTTTAGAAGAAGACTGCAGCCTTCAGTTGCTCAAGTTTGATGACGAGGAAGCTCAAGCTGTAAGTCAGATTTTTCTTTTCTCTTCCTGCTTGTACTACATTGTTTAGAAGCATAGTTTTGGAAATTGATTCTCAACATCTTCTGGATACACAGCGTCATGCTCGCTAAACATCAAAGCTTCAGTTACCTTTTGCTTTGTAAAAGCCATATTTATATACTTGCAAAATCTTCTTTTTTTCTTTTTACACAGGTGTTTTGTTTTCAAAGCATGCAGTTAAAGCCTCAGTTCTCAGTGTATTAATTTATAATGTGCATTTTCTTTTGGGTCTCCTTTGTGCACTTCCTCAGAATTCAATGACTGGTGTTCCTGGTGTGAATTTGATAAGCAGTGTCACTAGTTCCTTGTTTTTAAACTGGTTTTATAATACTGGCTTCATTCTTTTGTATTGTCAGCTTTTTCTCTGCTCTTTGTCATTAACAAGGAATCTGTTCAGTGTCACAACCTTGATATTTCCCCTTAAAAGTCTTAGTAACACAAAGGGTTTGAATACTCCTGTTTTCTAAATTTGCCAAAACTTCTGTATTTTCATTAGGTTTACTGGCACTCCAGTGCTCATATCATGGGTGAAGCAATGGAAAGGGTGTATGGGGGCTGCCTCTGCTACGGTCCCCCTATCGAGAATGGCTTCTACTATGACATGTTCCTAGAAAACAATGAGTGAGTTTCGTATGCTCTAAGTTCAGAGTTTCTGTCTAATTAGTGGTGTTAGTCTGCATCCAGTGATATTTTTGGTCTGTACCTCAGGGCTTAGCAGCTGTCAATCTGGTTTACTGTCTTCAGACCAGAAGCAAACACAAAACAGACAGATTGTAACTACACTAATGCTGTCTAGCTGGGGCTATGTGTGGGGACTGAAAAACATCTTTCTACATATTTCTGTTGGAATAACAAGTCTATTCAAATTAAACAACGAGAAACAACTTAAGGGAAGCTTTGAAAGGGGGATTGAGACACCTTCAGAAATTTCAACAAGTTTTCCTCATAAACAACTTCTTAACTTGACCTTTTTGGATCCACGTCTCTCTGCTTTAGGCTGCAGGAAAGCTTGAGCAGTGCTGTCTAATTAATTCTACAACCTCCTTAATGAAGCCATTTTATGCTAATGGCATTCTTGGAGACTGTTTTCTTTTTTACAAGGATATTTTGACATTGCGTAAGCCCTAAAGCCGAGGACTTTAAAGTAGTTGCCCATCCTTGGATGAGGTTATCTGTATTACGAAGACTTAAGAATTATTCTGTTGGACAAAAGTCTGTTCTCATGGTTAAATATCTGGTCACATCCATGCTGCCCTTTGGAAAGCATGGCAGACTAAATTTAGCAGTGGAGGCAGTTTGCATATTAATGTGGGGTTTTAAGTGAGAAAGTGTTCAGTGTGCAGTTCTTGGTGTGATTTCTTGATGTTTTGGACAGAGGTGTATCGAGCAATGACTTCCCCTGTCTGGAGAGTTTGTGCAAGAAAATCATCAAGGAGAAGCAGCCGTTTGAGAGGCTCGAGATAAAGAAGGAAACTCTCTTGGAAATGTTCAAGGTATCTTTAAACAACAGAACACAAATATGGAACAAAAATTCAATTGATTTGATGATTTTTTTTTTTTTTAAACATAATCTTTTGTTTTTTTCTAGTACAACACGTTTAAGTGCCGCATTCTGAATGAGAAAGTCACCACTCCCACTACCACAGTCTACAGGTGGGTCAGTGAATGTAATAGTATCCTGGTGATATATTCTTTTTTTTGTTTGTTTGTTTGTTAATCTCAAGCAAATCAAATAAAAAAACCAGATGCACTTTATTACAGGTGCCTCAGACTTTAACTATCATCCAAAACAATTTTTTAAAAATACCGTAATGTGACTATGATATGTGTGTGTGTGTGTATATATTATTTATTTAAATTTGAAAGAGATATTGATTTGCAACTGCACTACTTAATTGGTTAAAGATGCTGTGTTTAGTTCTTTCTGTCACAGACTGGGTCGACATTTCGGCGCTACATTCAAAACACAACTGGTTCTCCTAGTCAGTATTTATTTTAAATATAGAACAAAACAGGTGACTAAGTGAACTAAAGTTACAATATTTTCCATTTCAGATGTGGTCCCTTAATTGATTTATGCCGGGGACCTCATGTGAGACACACTGGAAAAATCAAGGCACTCAAGATACACAAGGTTAGACTTTTTGCTATCAACTGTGGAAATTTATTGAACAAACTTGCAGTTAACAATATATGTGGATATAAGAGAGATTTAAAATACTGGAGTCTGTGTCCTGAATGTCTGGCTGTAAGCACATTTGTCCCTATTTTTAGAGCAGAGTTACCCTTTGTTTTATCCCCAAGGGATTTGATGGACCCAAAAGAATGATGAAAAAGCTTACGTACTCCCTTTTGTGTGCTAGAATTCATCCACATACTGGGAGGGAAAGGCGGACATGGAAACCCTCCAGAGGATCTATGGAATCTCCTTTCCTGACCCCAAAATGCTTAAAGACTGGGAAAAGTTTCAGGAGGAGGCCAAGAACAGAGATCACCGCAAACTAGGCCGGGTAAGAATTGAAATGTAAATGAGCTGTGAGTTAGGAAAATGGTCTCTTACAGGTTTCACTGTTCGCAGTCACTTGGTATTGCAAGAAGAAAATTTAAAATGTACGGAGTAAAGTACTCAAACTAGTTTTTGAACAGTGTGAAAACATGTATGATCTTTAAATCGGTTAATAGCATGTGTAAATAAGTTTTATTTAGTGAATTGTTTGGTAAGCTCATAAACTGATTGTCACATACTGACATTAATATAGCATGATGGAAAAATATCCATGAAGCAGATTTTAGTTTGCTGGTTATTGAAAGAAAACCCGTAGTCGTCAGCTCATAGTATAGGGTGTTGCAGCCATATTTTCAGTGTGATGAAGGCGTGGAAAAGGGCACATACCTAGACAAACCCTATTTAAAGCTTAAATATGTCACGAGGTGTCTTCAAATTGAAACCAGTTTGACTTGTTTGATGGCTCTTTTTAATTTTCTGTCTCTAACAAACCCCATTTTATTTTTACATTCAGGAGCAGGACCTGTTCTTCTTCCATGACCTGAGTCCAGGGAGCTGCTTTTTCCTGCCTAAGGGAGCCTTCATCTACAACACCCTGATTGAGTTCATCAGAGTAAGGCTGAGTTGTCAGACCCACTGATAATTACTGTGATCTAACACTGAGCTTGGAGATGTAGAAAAAAGAGAGGTTATTAGGGAGAAAGTTTACATTTGCAGGAGGAAGAAGAAGAAGTTCTGCGATGATGGAAAATGGCTTTATAATGCACACAAGAAAAAAAACGCTCCAATTTAAGCCATGTGTCATATACTTTAATACAGAGAACTAAAAAGGGATTGGTAATGTTTTGATAATACAGCATTAAATCAGTGTCTTAAGCAAAGGCCAGATGAATAGGAAAATAATTCATGTTTTCTTTCCACGACAGTAATGCTGTAAATGGAAGCTTGACACATCCAATTTATGCTTATTTAATAAAATATTGTTTTGGCCAGGTAATAGAAAAGCATTGCTCAATGTGATGTTTACCTTCTGACACACAAATTCACTTGTGAATCTCAGAAAAGCTTATTATTATCCAACACTTATTTAAAATATATTGAAACACTGACAGCATTAAAGGAAAGCTTTATTTACACCTGTTCTATTATACAGACACATAAAAGTCAATCTTTTTCAAAGCATTTATTTTCCTGGGTTTCCAGTCAGTGCAGTCATAATAGAAAACACATTCAAGGCAATTTCACTTAAATAGATTTCTGACTGAGCAGATTTGGAGTAATGAGATTTGTTTTGTTCAAAAAACAAAAAATGGTTCTGCATTCTGCTTTCACAAACAACAAAACACCGAAAACATATCAGCAGATATCAGGATTTAAAAGAAATGACAGATTATTTTATAATATCATCTGTCTTTCTGATTTGAACAAACCAATCAGCTCATGGTGAATTAAATCAATACAAAAGTGAATACCCTTATATTTCAGTTTTTTCCCCAAACTCTTCATAATATATGAACAAACAGGAGAATGCAAATATGCAGCAGTATAAACATGTTTGCTTGCAGAGTTGTTTACCATTTTATTTATGCATACGTCCCTTATTAGAGAGTCTCCAGGTGTTGACAGAAACCACTTCAGCCAGTTGTTTGTAGAGGTGATGGATACACAGAATTGTGAAGCTGAGCTTTTTGGAAGACTTTGTGAGAAAACATTGTCATGTTCATTGCCAGAGTGAGTACAGGAAGAGGGGCTTCCAGGAGGTTGTGACTCCCAATGTCTACAACAGCAAACTCTGGCAGACATCTGGGCATTGGCAGCACTACAGCGAGAACATGTTCTCCTTCGAGGTGGAAAAGGAGATCTTCGCTCTCAAGCCCATGAACTGCCCTGGACACTGGTGAGACTTCTGTTTCCTCACAATCAGAGTTGTTGTCAGGTATAGTTTCAGTTTTAAAGGGCAACTACAAAAGAATGAGGGAAAGAAAAACACTCCTTTTAATGCACAGTGTAGCAAGTGTTGCCTGTAGTGTGAAATATTTATTTTTTTAATACTTGTAATCAGAAGTAACTGCTTGTTGAAGGAAGAGCTGTGTATTACATACATGTCCATTACCATTAAATAAACTCGGACTGCTGTCACAAAAGAAAATGCTTGTCAGCCAGTTCAGCTCAATGTTTGCTGTGTTTTCAGTTGTTGGCCGAGGACACTTGCTGCTGCATTGCAGTGCAAACAAGCAGACTGCAGTTATTTGTATTCACATCTTTTATCTCTTTCCACTCGTTCAGTCTTTTGGTTGTCCACAAAGATGACCTCTCTGAAAATCACACTGTAATCAAAATTGATCTTCAAAGTGTTGAATATCAGTTAAATCAAATATTACACTCAGGTTTTCACAGCAGAGCATTTTTTAGGTATTGTGATTACTCTAGGTATAAGTTGGCAGTTGCATCTTTGTGTATTTTATACATATGTTTGTTTGGCACCAGTTTGATGTTTGATCACCGGCCTCGCTCCTGGAGAGAGCTGCCTTTTCGCATGGCCGACTTTGGTGTCCTGCACAGGAACGAGCTGTCAGGAGCTCTGACTGGCCTCACCCGTGTCCGCCGCTTCCAGCAGGACGATGCTCACATCTTCTGCTCCATGGACCAGGTGAGATGTGCATTGAAATGTGTACAACACACATTTTGGCTTTATATGAGCCCGATGAGACCAGTAAGAATTGTTTTACACTTAAAAATCTGTTTACAGTCTTGGCATTTCCCACTAGGTATGTGGGGCCAAAAAATTATTTAAAGGATACGTAGGATGCTAATTTCCGATTAGTAGAGCAGCTTTGCATCCTACTTCAATATAATGGATATTTACGCATGGATGATCGGTTCACTTTAAAGGCAATTGTTACTGGTTGAGTGCGAAGCCTTCAGTTGAGACTGAAGAAAAGTAAAATAAATCTGTGAGTGTCGCATACACCCCTCCTGAACTGTCAGCAGTTGGGTTTCTTTTAACAAAAAAGACAATACCCCTGACTCTGCTATATCAACTTTTGTTTCCTCCTTTAAAGCATGACCATGTTCAGTGTTATTTGACTGAAATACTAAATTCATTACTCTTTAGAAAAGGATACCATTCATACCAGTGTAATATTTTAAGTCACATTTATTACTGAAATACTTTCTAAAAAACGTTTTAATTTTTAATACATTTCCAAAGAACGGCACAGTTGTAACTGGTGCAAACAAACAATATTTGGAAAGACCAAAAAAGTTTCTTAATTTTTCGGTTCATAAGTCTTATTACAGCAGCCGTGATCACACTGATTAATTTTCTCTGTGAAGGCACTGGATTGGATGTTTAATTATTTTGATTGCACTTGTGCACAAATTATTTCATTTTTAATTTTTCTCTTTCATTGCAGCAGCTGGAAAGCACTGCTTGTAGTCGTTTTTGTTTGTTTGTTTTTTGTTGCTGTTTGTGGTGGTGTGGTTTTGTTTTTGTTGTTGTTTT
This sequence comes from Haplochromis burtoni, assembly GCF_018398535.1. NCBI lineage: Eukaryota > Metazoa > Chordata > Actinopteri > Cichliformes > Cichlidae > Haplochromis > Haplochromis burtoni. The sequence goes on from NW_024582415.1 coordinate 1,658,997, forward strand.
GGGTTGTTTTTTCCCCCCAGTATTTAGAATCATGCAAAACAGACTGCAGGAGATATGCTCTTATGTTGCATTAAATTGATAATCAGTGACTTCAGCACATGGTTTACATAGAAAAGAAAGCAATCATTTTCCTTTCAGTTATTCTTATCGTGTATTTTCCTTCACCTTCAAAACACTCACTTGTTATTTTATATTATTTTTTTCAATTATGATGAAATCTTTGTGGTTGTTTGTTGTTGTTGTGTTTTTGTTTTTTTTGTTTTTTTTAAATAAACCAAAAGTTGAGCAGCTTATCAAACAAAATAATTAGGTTTCCTTCTCTAGCTATCCTAACACAAACAAACATGAAATCAGCAACAGAAATTACATTTGTAGCCATGTCCAGATGGATGATGCAAACACTATTGCTTTTTTGTTTTCTTTCTTTTATCACTGACCTCAGATTGAGTCGGAGATCAAGGGATGCCTGGACTTCCTGCGGACTGTTTATGATGTCTTTGGCTTCACTTTTAAACTCAACCTTTCCACGAGACCAGAGAAGTTCCTGGGAGACCCAGAGGTCTGGGACCAAGCAGAGAAGGTATTCAAAAGGCCTCTAGCTTCACTACATGTAGAAAATAAGAAAACGCTCAGTAAGTGTCTCACTGGAACATTAAGATTCTGATGTGAGACATTGTTAAGATGTAAATTCTAGCGCCACTCCACTGACAGCGAATGGAGAAGTGAGACTTGCAGACCCTAAGTACATTTATATTTTAATGAGGTTTTTTTGTGGACTTGCAATCATGTCTGAAGAAGGGTTTTTTACGCTTTGAAACCGTCCACGTATTGTTGCTTTAACTGTCTGCTTTTGCTGCCAAATCAAGTTCACAAGTTCTGTATTTTACATCTGTAGTTCGGCTCTAATTTGCCCAGCTTGTCTTTTAAACAAGCATAAACAAATAATAGAAGTGAGTTGGACTGAGTCATAATTAGGCTTTATTGCTCGGTGTTGTGGGTAACAGCGTTGCAGCTTTTCATGAATGACATCAAGCATCTCTGCTGGGACAACTTGAATTGTAGGAGATGAATCTGTAGAGCCACTGTTAAATGATGGTTACTAAATGCCACATATATACCGCATTGTTGTTCCCACAGCACTAGTCCATGAAGGACATAAAGTGTTTATTTGTCTGGCAAGCCTGTGCTGGCTGCCTTTGAATGGTTGAAAAAGTTTGACTGATGTAAAGCATGTGTTGAATTAACTTTCACACGGCCTTTACTCTTCTCTCTATCTGATTGCAGAGGTATTTTATTTCAGCAGTCGGATAACTATTTCATCTGCACTTTGCCACACTCGATTCATGCCACAAAGATGTTCAATTATGTTTTTCTCCAAGTCGGTTTTTTTTGTTTGTTTTTTTTTTTACTCTGTTGGAAACTCTCATCTGGCAGAATAAGCTGATACATTTTGTACCTTGTTGTCACCACTTCATTGATTTTTTTTTTTTTTTTTTTTTTTTAAATCATGATTGTTTTGTTTTTTGTGGTGGCGGGTTTGTCATTATAATCTAGTGCAGTCTCCTTGGTGGAGGTTCAAGATACATCCTCTGTTTTTTTTATAACGGAAAATGTTCAAATGTTTTAAACCCATGAGCCACTAGAAAATATGGTTTACATTTTTGTTCTCAGGCACTGATAAATTACCATGAACTGTAGCTACACTCATTCTTGAATAGATAGAACATAATAGCAGGGTAGAAGAAGAGAAAAGCATACTTACTCTTTATTACTGGCTCTGTCTGCCCTTCTGTTTTTCAATTTATGGGTATTGTAGAAACCTGAAAGAGTTCCTTTTCCTTTCTGCTCCCTTTTTACAGTCACTGGTGTCATCATTCAGTTCTCAGTCCTTCCGTTTTTAATTTAATTTTCAAGCATATCTTTTGTCTGCTGGGAGAAAAGCATTACTGGTGGAAGTTATTTTTAGGCTATTTCATTATCAATAAATTGATTGGTTACAGTTACTATTAAAGTTTTAAAGACTATGTAGTTTGCTGATAAGTAGCACACTACAAATATAATTCAAATGCTACAGTATAAAAATTAAATGTACTGTATCTTACTGACTGCACATGTTAATTATGGGCTGCTGCTATCTTTTTCTAATTAACAGTTAGTCACAGTTCTTAGAATAGAAATAAAAGCCATAAAAAATATCAGCTTGCAAGTTGAACAGCTGTCTTACTTAACCTGTCATCTGAAGAAAGCACTCTTTAAATGCAGCACTGACTTTTAATGATTAATGTGTCCCACACAAAGGTGGAAAATTATACACACAAAAGTGACTGGGGAACTTGGCATCATGCTTGGAAGAAACTGCTGCATATTTCCCTCAGCTCGTTACTTCCCACAAGCAACCATAAAATATTATTGAGATGTTAGCATTTCTCAGTTCAGTGATTAGTTCCAGATGAAGAAAAGGTCAGGTCTAAAGGAGGAGCCTTGCTTAACACCTCTGTTTACCTGCACGTTTGTCAGAAACTGACATGGTAATAAAGCAGTTATTGTTTGTATTTACAGCAACTGGAGAATAGCTTGAATGAATTCGGAGAGAAATGGGTTCTAAACCCAGGTGACGGAGCTTTCTACGGACCCAAGGTGAGCTGTGCGCTGCACTAATGATGTAGCTAAACTGTGGAACTGCAGAAGGGTCGCTTTTGATCACAAGTCTTTTGTCTGCAGATCGACATTCAGATCAAGGATGCCATTGGTCGATACCATCAGTGCGCTACTATTCAGCTCGATTTCCAGCTCCCGATCCGCTTCAACCTCACGTTTGTCAGGTAACGACAAGTTTTATATGTTGGGTAATTAAATTTATGGCCCATGGGATAAGCTAAAGTGTCAGTGAGAAAGCAGGAAATCCAGTAACCAAATAGCGATGAGTAATATTCTTAATATGTAAATAAACCCCCTGACTTGGAGACAGTTAACTTGTCTGCCAAAAAAACATTACAAAATTATCTGTCTTCATTACAGGTTTATGACAATACCCAGTAATAAAGCTTATAAGTGCAAGACCAACAAAAAGGAGCACCACCATAGCAATTATCTGTTTCTCTTTATAGTGCTTAAAATGTATAAAGTCTAGAAGCAGAGCTCCCCCCCCACCCCCCAGTCTTTTTGTAACAATAATAAATGATATTTCTAGCAATAACAAAATAGTAGTACTTTCACTTTGCCTCAGTCTGAGAACACCTCAAACGGCTTCTGTCATTGTCTGTATAGCAGGAAGGAACAGACAAGAATTACAGCTGTCACAGGTGATGAGATCAGAAGTGACAGAAAATTCAGAGCTTCATGCGACTGGAAAATGTCAGTCTGTGACCTATAAATGTGATTTTCACTTATTACCATAGTTCATGTGTACAATATGATCATACTCACGTATACAGTAATGCGTACTCTTTTCCATTAATGGCATTTTAGGGAAATTTTACCAGTTATGCAAGTCTCACCTATTATTATACATCTCACGATTCAGGTCATATTGTAGTCTTTTCAAACTGTCTTTAATTGGTCATTTTTTCACTGTTGTTGCATCACTTCATAAACTGTTTAAATTAGATTAGGTGATGTTTGCCAGTAGCTAATTAAATGATCTGTTGCCTTAAATTCACCTTGGTAAATAATTAACCTGTAAAGCATAATTGAAAGTATTAGTAGAAGCTGGCAGTTGGAGTTTGAGTTTTACACATCATGTCGTGCACTGAGTGCCATCTTTCACAAAAGGGCAGTGGCTGCATGAAAATTAATTTAGATGTTTTATTTCTGTCTGGGGGGAGGTGAATAAGGTGACATCACAATATAAAATTGAGAATTAGATAAAAGACACTCTAGTCATTAAATAGCATATGCTGTCCTCACCTGTTTGTTAATTGGCCCTCCATCATTTTCTATTGATTGCTTTTTGTAAGTCCCTCACTTAAAACAAACATAAGTCTGAGTTTTGTCCTGTATAAATGGTTGTGTTTGCTGAGGGGAAATTTTCACTCTGTTATTTATTTTTTTTCCCTTTCCAACAACCTTTGTAGCCACGATGGTGACGACAAGAAGAGACCTGTGATCATCCACAGAGCAATCCTGGGATCAGTAGAGAGGATGATCGCTATTCTCACTGAAAACTACGGGGGCAAATGGTTTGTAAACAATCAGTTTAAAAAGGTTGATTTGTGAAGTAGCACCATTCTTGATTTTTGACATTTTTGGTTTATTGCTGTTCTTTCAGACTGTTCCCATGATTTCTTGATTAATGGGCTAGAAATGGAAGCATGACAGCTCAGTGGGGGGTGGGCGGGTGACATTTTTTTACATGGGTTTCTGGCAGACGGGCAGGTTTCTGGCCTGTTTTTTAATAATCAGCTAAATGCAAATATGTCCTCCTCTGTTTCAGGCCTCTGTGGCTCTCTCCTCGTCAAGTGATGGTTGTACCCGTGGGACCAACCTGTGAAGAGTATGCTGAGAAAGTAAGAACTGACCTTGGCTGCTTCCGTATTTACATTTAAAGGACATTACAAACAGCACCCTCAGGCTGTTGAGCACTTTAATTTAACTTTATACATATTTTAAAGCCTTTACATTGATATTGTGGCTATTGGTTGGATCACTGTATGTTATCACAGACTGGAGTCATTCAGTACTGCAGTATTTAAGGATCATTAGTTTCGTCTCTATTAAACTACTGCATGCTTTGCCGAAATTCAGCCTGCTTTGTTGCCTCAGCTTTTAAGTGTATAATTTTTTAATATTTCTGAACCAAGTCATGCAGGTTTTCGTGAAGCTGTCACACAATGTTTTATTTAAAATTAAAATTAAAGCAATGCTCTGCTACTTAATTAGGATGTTAGTTCATAAATACTAATGGATTTTTCTTCTGAACGTTTTTTGTTTTGATTACAATTTAATTATTTGACATTGACCTAATCATGGCGAGCACAATGTTATCACACCTAATAAAACTGACTGTCAGAGCTATGAAAATAAAACTCTGTTTGTATTAATGTTTGTTTAGCTTTTAACATGTGTTGGGGACATTCTGGTTGGATATCGTTGGTGCTGAACATATTTGTAAAGGTGGTCTATAGTCCCAATAATTTAATGGGAAAAGAGAACAGCCCCACAGTCCACTGTGATTGTAATGGTTTCTGTAATATGATCTTTATTCTGTTCAGACTAAAATGTGTAACATCTACAGACTTTTTCTTGTAAGCAAATGAATTAATTTCCAAAACGTTCCTGGACTGTTTTAAGTGTTGGTTGTTTCTCTCATTAATGTGGCAGATCAAGCAGGAATTCCACAGCAGCGGCCTCATGACTGACGTGGATCTCGACCCCAGCTGCACCCTGAACAAAAAGATCAGAAATGCACAGTTGGCGCAGTATAACTTCATCCTGGGTCAGTGGCAACACACATTTGTTTCAGTCTTGTCTGTTATTCCTGTCCTTATCGCTTTCTCACTGACCATCTAGATATTGATTTTCCTTCTCTCCCTTTTTGTCTTTGCATGTTTCCCTGTTTGGAAAGTGGTGGGAGAGAAGGAGAAGACGAGCAACACAGTGAACGTACGCACCCGAGACAACAAAGTCCACGGCGAGCACAGTGTGGAGGAGTGCATCAAGCGCCTCAAACAGCTCAAGACCTCCAGGTGTCGGAACGCCGAAGAGGAATTCTAAGAAATCAAAAAACAGTTCCTTGAGTAACATGAGGGTAAAGGTTGAAATATGTTTTTGATAGGGAATAAAACTGCCTTCAATGTTTTGTCTTTGCTCTTCTTAAATGATTTTTCTGGTATCTTCCTTTTGCTATTTTATATCACTGTTTTTAGTTGTCAAATCACATCGTTAGTATAATTTTCCTTATTCATTGTTCTTAGACAAAATCCAGCTCGTGGGAATGTAATGTGGGGATGTCTTTGAAAGGTTTTCAGACCACTGCTATGAATAAACCAGAGAACATTTTCCAAATGTAATGAAAAGAAGAGTATGAAATGAGGATGATCTGATATCCTCGTGTTGGTGTTGTTCCCAGATCATCATGAAAATGTTGTTCCAGGTTCAACATTGCAAGTGACCAATCACATTGTTGTGACGTTATTTTTTTTTTTGCACGCCAAGCCATTCGTGCATTTATGAAATTCCAATGTTGCAAGGACAATATCAATTCTGCTTACTGTTTATTAAAGGGTTACGGTTAGGGTCAGGGTCCATTGATCGGCGGACAGAGGCGGTTTCACGCAGCTTTAGAACAGTTTTTTGTTTTACGCCGCTTTTTCCCGAAGTCGCAAAAGTATGACGTCACAACATTCTGATTGGTCACTTGCAATGTTGATCCTGGAACAACATTTAGTATGATGATCTGGGAACAACACCAACACAAGGCTATCAGATCAACCATGAAATGACTTGTACCTCAACTGTCAGTGTGTATCACTCGTTATTTCTTCAGGGAATTGTACATTAGTTACAATTTTGATAATTAAATCATCTATCCTCGACAGTTGTACCCTGTGGGTTTGGGTTTTTTTTGTATTGTAGAAGCAGATTGTTGTTTGCCCAACAGTCACCCAGAAAATGTACAAATTAGACAAGTTAACAAGAATCTAAATTTCAAAGCTGAAATGAGATGGCTGATGACGATGATGGTGGGGTGGAAGTGCGGAGATTGTAAAGGGAATATATCCATGTGTAAAAACCGGATCCTTATCACCATCCTCCACTCGTGCATCATACTTTAAGACGGGAATCAGCAGTGTGCTGGCAGGTACACACCTGATGCTATTTATTACACGCTTGCTGAGCTTTGGGACCATTTACTGTGCCTGTCTGTGCTGTTAGACTAACGCATGAGTGAGGAAGTTTTATTTAAACACTGGGAAACGCTTCCAGTTACCTATAACCAGTGTGATAATACATGCAGACAGGATTAAACAAATAAATGTCGCTTCTGCACTTTCACTGCATGTTGATTGTGTTTACTGCACAATCTGTATTGCACCCAACTTGAGTTTGGGGATCATTATTATTCCGGCCACTAGTGGGTGCCATATCTGTGTGTTTTACTTACACAGCTGGAACAGACAAATGAAGACAGGTCTAAAAAGTATGTGCTTTGTATCAATTCCAAAGGATTGAAATTGTAGAAAAAATGGCAACAAACATTATGTACAATAATCTAAAAATACTTTCATTAACCGTTGCATTTATTTGTTCACTTAGATTTAGTGTTTATGAAGTACTTAACAGGTTTAGCATTTGCCCTTCTTCCGGTAATGACTGTAACTGTTCCTTTGCTTTATTTGGGGGGGAAATTGCTTAAGTCATACAAAAATTTTTAATTTAAGTTGGAAATAAAGCACAGACTAAGAGTGAAGGATGGTCTCATACTTGCAGAAGAGGTGGGAAAACTCTGAATACAGGCCAAAGAAAACATTTCATTTGGCTGCTCCACAAGTTGAAGGTAATTAAATGTGAGAGAAGCCATAAGTTATTTTGGCCGATTTAGGCTTTCGGCACCAAATAAAATATGTTCACTGGCTATATTTCTTGTGTAGAGTTTAATTTCACACTTCATGCACACTGATTGTTTAAATGTATGTTTTTTGTATATCCATTTTCTAAGTGTAAATGCATGAAAAGGGTCCTGTGTGTTCTGTGCAAACACTGTCTTGGCCATGGCATGGTAGTTATGAATTTTTAGTATTTGTTTTCATCTCTCCAAGGTGAGATAGGAGACAAAAATACAACAAAGAAATCAGAAGATAAGAAAAAAAAAGTGTGTGTAAAGGCACCCTCCTATCAAATCTGACCACAAGGGGGAACAGCTGAACCAGGATCTCGTGGGGGGTGAAAGGGAAGGGGCCTAATGCCGGTGGAGTGTGGGAGAGAAAAACATTTTGATAAGGGGTTAATGAAAAAGTCAATGGAGTAGAAGAGTGTCAACAGACAGAGCGAGACAGCCAGAAATCTCTGGGGATGCAGCTCGGCTGTTGACTCTCAGCTTGCCTGTGAATCCTCGCTCCCTCTTGGATCCTTCCTGTATGCTTCACTGACGACCTGGCCATGAAGGGTCACAATGCTTCACTGAACTGAGCAAACTTTTCTTTCTCATGCCATGCATGCATTTTAAGGTATTGATTCACATACTTAAAGGTCCCACTGCTGCTCTTTCCCTAGGTAATAAAGTGATTCTATGAAAACCTTACAAATAGTCTTGTTATACAGTATATTATACAGTACTGTTTTAATACTTATTTTTTATGTTAAGGGTCCCGAAGTATTTTTTGATTATCATGTTTCAAAAATGATAAAAATTCTCAAATTAATTATTGGAGAAAAAAAAAATCACATTTAGCCAACAATGTGATGCTCAGACTTGGCACTGCTTAACAAACTGTGATGTATTCATAGCTGAGCTAGCTGCAGCTGCTTTCACTGCTGCAAAGACATGGCAAAATCAAACTTCATAGGCTCCTATGTTCACACACATACACACTCAAGTCTGTCCACAAGACTAGAGCAACACTTCAACACCGAGTCTGTGACAAAGTAGGGAGCTCACACTGTATATAAAAGATGGGCATCTGCTTCTTGAACCCAAATGTCACAAGTGCAGAGTAGATGTGACACAGAGGGATGCTGCATGCTCATACATGAAGAATTGTTAATCACAAGCTCTAAAGTCATGCTTTATTACATGGAAACTAATGAGAGCCATAATTTGCAAAATGACCATAACTCGTCAGAAAAGTGTTTACTGATGACATGGATCAAGGTAGCTGAGGGTCCCCACAGAAATAGTGTCCTGAAAAAAAAGAAAAAAGAAATAGTATCCTGAAAAACCCGAGGTGGCTATGTACATCTTTTATATACAGTCTATATGGTAAACGAAACAAGTTTTGAAAATGCTGCTCTTTGAAAGAGAGACGAGTTCATACAGCGCTACTAGGCACATTTTGCTGTCTTTGGACAATATGTTTCCAACCTGTGTGCTAAGCAGAAGCTAGGCTAATGTAATATTTCTATAATTATGGTATCAATGTTCTTATCGAAAAGCTAGAAAGAAAATGTATTTCCCAAAATGCTAAACCACAATTTATGCTGAGACTTCTCATCCCATCTGGCTTTTTTTTTTTCAACAGTAACAAGTTGTCATACTTGCTTTTATGTTTATTTTTCCTTGTCGCTATGACAACTGAAAGCAGTTGTAAAGTTAGTCTGTATGATGCATGTCAAAGTTTTTTTTTTTCCTGTACTCCACCCCCTCCCACCCTTAAAAGTGACAATCAAAAACCAGAAAGCCTCCCCCGCACTCATGTTCCTACCTACTCTCTGCCCTTTCATCCTCAAGACATGTTGTTTCTGGGCCAAACGAATGCATATTTGAATGCTTACCAACCGTTTTCTTCTCCAGAATACTTCTCTGTCTCTGGAGCAACTCCTATCAACCCTGCCACACACACACACACACACACACTCACACACACACACACACACACACACACACACACACACACACACACACACTCTCATGCACACAATCTCCTACTGCACCATAACCCCTCTGCATAAATGCAACAGAACCCAAAATTATGGTCAGCCGCTCATGAAGTTAGTTTTGCTTGGGAAAACCAAGCTGCCAGCTTTAATATCATAATGTTACCAAATTATATGGTTCTAATTGGGAACTGTTTGATCACACTTTCTGGCAGCTGAAAAGCTAGCGTGTGACCATAGAAGGCTTTTTTTTCTCATCTCAAAAGTATGACCTCTGTTTCTGACCCAGCATAAATTAAGGAAACCGCTTTACACCAAGGAGAGGCCTTTGGCACCAGTCACACCCTGCATGCAGCCAACAGCAACAGTTCACTGTGAATATCTGTGATGTAGGTCTGGAAGATGTGCAAACACAAGACAGCTGCATGTCAAGAAAAACTAAGCAGCAGTAGTTGGTTCAGCTTTAAACAGTACAATAGTATATCAAAGAGCAAAGATGAAAAAGCAAATTCAATAATCAGATTTGATTTAGTAACTTTGTAACAGATTGCTGTTTTAGAGAAAAACCTGTTTACTAATATCTATTAATTGATATTTCAGTATATATTAATAGTTTTCAGGTAATAATTGAACTTCTTATCCATAACTTTTAACTTGAAGATTAAATAAATTCACACGTTTGTTATTAAAGTAAAGTAGATTTAATGCAGTCTGATAGTACGACTCATGGGTTGGATGAGCTAGAATTACCTCAGGTGTGTGTGCGGGATGTTGTGCAATCTACTCTTGTGATAATAAAATTAAATAAAGATCACACAAGTATGTTCTTGTGATTGTGAGTCATTTCATGGAACTGCTGTGCCGTTTGCCAATATATTGTATATCTATATGATTGTGTTTTTGGGAATCTCTGAGCTAGACCACTATTCCTTTCAGGTCTATTTGATCTTTCTAGCAAACTCAGCCCAGCAATTATTTCTTAACAGGTGATTAATAAAGTTTGACATTCTTGAGCTGCAATTGCGGTAGAAGCAATTAGCCCCCGACACTTAAAAAAGCCCCGACGTCTTTACCACAAATCAGAATTTTAATCTTAAAGGCAGCACCTTCAGCATCACATTAGCAGATGGAGTGGAGTTTTTTTTTCTCCTAATATACTCCTTATGGTAAAGACTACTGTAAATCAACCCCATCCATAGTCCACCTTTCTTTCATTCCTGTGTTTGTTGAAATTGGCTCAGAGCACTGGTCCAACATGAATTTAGCAACCTCATTACAACCAACCAAAACCCATTACTCTGCTCTGCCCACGGGGAATAACACCTTTTTCTTCATCAAGCAGCAAATAAGAGGTTTTACCCGCAGTTTCCATTACTTTACACTGCACAACCTGATGCAAAATACCTCCAGACTTACTCTACTGACTAATTTTCAACACATTTTCCCCTTATGCACCTTATATTTACTCATGCAAATTAGCCTAGCAGTGAGATTTAATAGAATTTCCTGATGTGTCTTTTCACACAGCTTTTTCCTGGTAACATTCGACCTTAAAAAAATCTCATGCAGTCTCTGACGGTTTCCCAAGTAGCTGACCTGTTAGTTGGCTATTTCACTATGAATTCCCCTTTTCTCTCCTTGCTTTAACCGAAACACAGTCTCTTCCTTATATGTAGCCAGCCAGATGTTTAGGCTGGACGTTCTCCACGGAGGAGGCCTCAGTGTTCTGCATGGTTGTTATTTATCTACATACTATTTTTCTCTTAAACAGTGTTTTTTTTCTTCCTTTCAGCTCTCGGGGGTGGTTTACTTTAGCCCCATAGCAGGAGGTGCAGCGGGACTTTGGCAGCATACCCACAATTCACCAGTGGCAGACGGTGCTGATGAAGCTACATAAATCACTAGCTCATGGTGCTAATAGGTGGCAGTATAAAATCAAACAGAGACCACCCATGCTGCAGTGCAGGAACAGGAGCATCAAGTCATGTCTACCGTACCATACTGCACTGTACAGCCATCCGAAACACTTAACCCCCCCTTGTTTCAGTCCAAGGGGCTCTCTTAGCAACACAGGAAAGGCGCGTCTGGCATCCACAGTGCAGTGATTCATATTTGGCACTTTCATAAAGGTTCCAAGCTGCTGGAGTTTTTTTCAGGCCTATTGTCAAATGTTTAACTCCTCAATCGTCTTTTCGGAAAAACCTATAAACTTTCCAAGACCAATCACCGATTAGGAGCCTGTGCTTTTTCCTCATTCAGATGAAGATTTCAGTACATCACACAGTCCCCACCCCCCCCACAATTTTTCACAGTGAGGAGAAAGGCCTGCACACTTACCATCACCCGGATTTTTTTGTGTGTAGTATATTTTCATGTATAAATGGAGAAGGGCTTGAGCTCATTCAGCAGAGCTGCTAAGAGGGGTGTGAAGGTGACTGTTTGCAGGGCCTCTTTCTTTGTGAGAGGGGAGATAAAACACAAGCAGCGCATGAGGGGTGGGCCCTCATTGAAAAAAGCAGAGCATATTGCTCAATAACAACGCTGGGATCCCCAGGTCAAGCACAACAAAACTTTATCTTGGCTGAAAGGCCCCCATGACCATGTATAAAGCACACCCCCTCTATTCTCACATGTTTGAACTTTTGTTGTGTTGAATGATTATCACATATGAAGGGTGTGCTTTGAGAGTCAAGAGTATGCTTCATGGAGTGCAAATAGCATAACAATATACATAAATCAAGTGGATCACCCTATTCGTGTTTTTTGTCCATTATAACTCTACGAGGCACAATTATTACATACTCAAGGCAGACTGTCTTAGAGTCAAAGTTTAATTGGAAATATCTTCCAGGCCTGAATCAGTGAATGAAGAAAAAACAAACACATATTGCTACACACTTTTAAAATCAGTAAAGCACAGTCCTGCATCACTAAATCTGGAATATTAAACTAATATTTATTGTTCACTAACAAACTTGTTGTATCGTGTGCAGATTGTTTTATTTTTATGAAGCTGCAGACCAGATTTAGAAGGTCTGGACCAGTCCTCAGACCTCTAGCCATATTTTTTGCCCGGTTATGCTCTTACACAAACCTTGGGCCACATCGAAGCCATTAAGTTCCATTTGACACGTCTTTTTTCTTTACTACCCTTTCACTTCAGCCTCATCCTGAAATCGCTCACTCTGATGGACTTTAGCTGTTACAGGGTGTCCTTTACAGCCTATAAATAGCTTGAGGTCATCTGTCATTAAACTAGAGTGTGCCACAAAATAAATCCTGGCTGTGCTCGCCCCAGACGATAAAGTCCGAGTGTTTATGGCAACTACCTGTACTCCACTCTCACTCTCTGTCCAGGTGGGCTGATGAAGGGAAAATAAAATAAATGATGTCAGTATTTGCAAGTTCGAAGGCTGGCTCTGTGGTTTATTTTAATGGTTAATGTCCAGGTTTTGCAAATATGTGCCCTGCTTAAACGATCAGTGCATTCAGTTTTTTTAATTTGCAGTTTTGATTTTATGAATAATGATCTGCGATGGTTTTACTTGTGAATGAGAATTGGATATTGTTATATATTGGATATTGTTTGATTATGTAACTACATAAATTTAAAAGTTGCACTCATTATGATCAAATTTAAATTACTTTTTTTTTTTTTTTTTTAATGGAGCATTACCAGGAAATAATGTTTTACTGTGAACTAGCCAAGCTATGGCTGTTAGACTGACCAGTGACCACAGCTTATCTGAAACGATAAAGGTTATTCTAATGTAGTGGTTATTGCAGACTACCTATGATTATTTGTTTCTATAAAATAATATAGATATAATGCATGTCAGCACAGTCAACTTAATTCTGGAGTTAAACGGCTTTTGTTTTTCATCATTTTTGTTCTCAGGATTTTCAGTGGACAGGAAATCATAACTTAAATCTCTGTTTTAGCATTTTTAAAACAGATTTTTCCACTTAGGCAAGAGTTGTTATTGCAATATACAGCTTCCTTGAGTATGTTTTTATCTCACAAACACAGCTTATACAACAAATACTGACTAATATTGATGGACTGACGACCTATCCAGGGTGCATACCTTGACTCATATGGGATAAGTTCACGCCTTGCAGTGAGCCTGAATAGGATAAGCAAAAGAAAACCGATGGATGGATGGAAGTTCCTCGTTGATGAAGAGCTCAGATCATGGTCAATAGCCGCCTTTAAGGGTAATCAGCTGTTACTGGTGAATGAGAACCTGCTAACATCTGGTAACACTGTTGGCAGTACAACAGCTGATTACAGGACAACGCCTAGAATCTGGGGTAGCAGCATACAATCAACACTATGATTACAGTGCATAGTTTAGTAGCTATACAAAGTACCTATACAAAAAAAAAAATGTTGGCAGTGAAACCCTCGGACATGATTTTATATCATGTAGCCTATAGTATCCATCTTCTATGAATTTGGCATCAGGACCTTCAGTGGACACGTTGCTAGCGCGTTGGAGCAGAAAACACAGCTTAATCAACCGATTCATTGTTTTGAAAACAAATCAGACCGTTTGAGTTGCTAATTTGCTCTCGGTGGCGCATTTATAGTAATCATCGCCATGTCTGCTTTGGAGTAATTTTAGCCTAAATTTTTAAAAGGTGCAACTGTTTCCAGACCTATCTATGTAAACGCTCGTTTCCAAAGTTGGCAAAATCTTGAGCAAATATTTCAGTTTAGTTAAGTAATCTTCAGGATTTCAACAAATCAACTGCTACTCATTACTTTGCCGTCAACGAGACGCCCCAATCTAATGGAGTCTGATGTGACATCCCACCCGAGTGACATCATCCCATGAGGAAATCTTACTTCATCCAGTACACTGAGAAGAGAACCTATCAGGCTGCCAATGACTTTGGGCATATTTTTTTAAATGTTGTCATGGGAGAGGTGACTGCATTTGCAAGAGCCAAACAAAAGGGGCCTTTGTCCCTCCACATACATTTGTCCGAAACCACCTCCCCTAATTACCAAGGTTAGTCTTTGGAATTGACAGCATAAATATTAAACTGTCAAATTCTGTCTGTTGGCTGCACGTTCCAGCATGAGTCACTGACTGCCGAGGTCGAAGGAAAACAACCTTCTCTTTCTCTCTGCTAAGCACGGCTGGTCAGTGGAGAAGAAGCGAGCGCTTCTCTTTTACCTGTTAGAGTACTCAGCTATAACATTTTTTCAGTGGTTTTCAAACCACTCTACAGTATCTTCATAATCAACCTTTGTAGCTGCAACATAAACAAGCTTTAGATGTTGCAGTAGGTGGATTTTGTTAAAGTGGACATTGCCAGGGCAATGATACTTCCTCGGTTCAGCTACTGAGGTGGTGTCCCACATTCTCAAATTAATAGGTATGTTTTTGAAATGTGTTGCATCAACTATTACATTTATACAGATTAGCATAAAATATGCATATAACTAAGAAATAATTTTATGACTTAAAATATTTTTTTTCTGTAGTACCTATACAAAAGACTAAACACAGACTCAGTCACTTGGATTCTTGCAGGAGTTTTGGGCTTTTTCTTTCCTGTCGTTTACGGTGAAATAGACCATTAACCTTAATCATTTTCCAGTCAAAGCCTGGATATAACATCTGCGGAAATGTTCTGTCTACAAATCTATCACCAATGATCTTTTCAGATGTGAGTGATACCCTGAGACAGAGGAATACAGCTCTATTGATGGCATAAAACCTAAACAAACTATGCTGTCAAGAAAGAGAGCTGCGCAAACAGAAGATTAGAGAGGAGATGAAAGAAAGAGGAAGCTGGTTCATTCAGTTGTTGCCAGCAGTCTGTGGCTTTCTGCTACTGTATCCAGTGGAGGGTTTGAAACCTGAACTCACTGGAATCTGGAATCTTAAAAAAAGCTCCTTTTTGTCAACATTAATAAATATACAGCCATGTGTTTTGTTGATAGTAAAGCACAGACGTACTACTTATTCTAATTACATTTTTATGTTTTATTTATTTTTAGAGCTGCATAAGAACAAAACTCTAATCAGAACATTTTGTCATAAAGAAAAGAAGTAGCAGAGTAAGGGATTCCTAAGAATGAAAACAAATCAAAAGTCTAAGTCAATAAATTCCTCTAAATTCAACAACAAAACATGTTTTTCCATGCCCTCCGCAGTGGCACATAGAGTGTTTCTGATCTCATGCCCGTATCAGCAGGGCAACTTAAATGGTGTAATCGTGTTAGAGATCAATGTGCGTTACCATGTAAAGATGTGATAAAAGGTTTGTTTGTATGTAGGAAAAGGTGTTTTGTGCAAACAAATACTTGGGCTCATTTGAATCCCTTTTCTATATATACATTGCCACAAAAATGTCAAATAACCTATTATTTCTGAATTTCTACTTCAAATCTGAGGTTCTGGCTGGACTCTCTGGGATATAAGTAGTAATATTAGACAAACAAATCTTCGGTTAACATGTCCATGAAAGCCTCCTTAGGCAACAAATTTGCCAGAGTGACAAATTAATAAAATTATGGATATCTCCTCTTTGTTTTTATTTCATTTCAGTCCGTTTTGCAAGGTCACAAAATCACTTCAGTTAGAATTATTTTTTAATTGATGTTCTTTTGTTTTTGCAAAAGTCTAATTTTCCTTTTTATTTTAATTAACCAAAATATTTGTTCCCATCTGATTTTAGTTTACTTTTAATTAACTATAATAATCTTGCAACAGTAAGTAACAAATTAGTGATTTTTGCCAATTTGTCATAGTTAATTGCCTTATGATCACAAACAGATTGGATATAATTGCTAATGTGACCTCATTTGTCCACAAACTGATAACAGACTGACTCACTTTTATTGCAGTTTTATCACAGTCACTTTGAAGATGGCAAGTAATTGCGAGTGGCCACAGACCTGGTCCCCATCTTCAAAGCAACAATTTCAAAGATAGCGAGATTACAAGTCTACTGCACGCGGCCACAATAGTTTTGGTCATGCCACGGTCTCCAACCACTGTTTTCCCTACTGTTACTGTGGCATAAGCTAAATTTCTTCTTAGTGGATGTCCCTCCCAAACTGGAAGTTTAAACAGCAGATGACCAGGACTTCCATCTTTAAGATAACAAAATTAAGAATTTCTCCCTCTTCATAAAGACCCTAAAACAATCTGCCTGAGACTGAATATTTAGAGTAGTCTGAAGCCTGAGCTTTTGAATCAGAGGGATTACTTGTTCATAAGGTGAGGTCACTTCAAACTCTGGCCAAGTTTAATATGATGAGACAATTGATGTACAGACAGAAAGTAATAAAAGCATAATTGACCAACTTAAATCTTACTGAATAACAGCCCACGCATGATCCTACCAGCACTGGATCTAGGGCAGCGTCATGTCAACGCATGACAGGACATGCAAGCTACAGCTACACTTGTAAGTCTATCATAAATTTTGGAGGATGTCAGAATTGTATTTTTTAGGCTCTGGTAGAAACCTTCAGCTGGCAAGAATAGGCTTGAATAGTCACATCAGAAAATGTATTCACAGTTACTTTGATAAATAACAAATTACTGTAAGCATTTTTGTGTTTGCTTACTTTTTCTTACTATTTTACTTATTCATATGACATTATTACCAATTCTGCTTTAATGTCTTTGCATAGCATTTTCCATCATGATTCTCTGCAGTGTTCTCAAAACAATACACAATACACTGACTGTACCCAAACATTACACCATTATCTGATCAAATCTGGAGTAACCAATTCAATTGTATTTTGAAATGTCTTCTAAATACTTACGTTTTTTGACACGTGTACAGCTCTACATTGTATATTGTGCTTGTGTGTATATGTGTACACTTGGTTTACTCATGACATGGAGGCACGAAAGGGCACATTGTGGTATCTCCTGATAGCTCCTCCTCTTTAGCGCGCCAACAAAAGCACCCATCGTGTTGTTTGGTTAGTTTCGCTGTAACCCCCACATCCACTGTTCCATCACACAGCACCAAAACACAAATGAACAAACACTGTCACCCACAAGCGGTTGCTAAACAACCAAGGTAGGCATCCTTGGAGAAGAGCGGCACTACCCTCAGTCTTAAGGACCCCTAGCTGCGCTGTGGGCTGGCCATGCATTGCCTGCAGAGAAGTGTGACAGTGAGACCTGACAGTTCTGCTGCCTTGCCCAAGGACACGCTGTCACCGTGGCATAATAGGAGCGGACTGAGTGGCCCCCGGCCGTCAACAACAGCACATCCCCCGCTGGACGATTAGAAAGAACTTTTCAACAATGAGAAGGCCAACAAAAGGCCCATGTTAAATTAGGCATTTAATTCAAGAGTCGGTCACAAGGGCAAAGTAATCAAAAGACATATTAAGGGGACAAGAACAGGCATAGTGTCAGATAAGCCTACAGAAATGACTTAGGAAGAAATCTTGAACACTATACCTGGTTGACTAAGTTCAAAAACAAGAGATTTACAAAAGAACGCGACAGTAAAACACAACACAGGCTTAAGACTCATCAAAATAAGAGAGTGAGGCTGGATTTCACATTTAAGGATTTCTGTTCTTGTTGATCTTAGTGACAGGGCCAAAGCCAATTGTGAAATTAAAATCCCAGCAGTACAAAATGAAACACACAAGCTCGTGTCAGAGTGTCAGGGTGTAATGCTAACTTTTATATGCTGATCGCTGTTGTAACATTAAAAAATGTGAAAGCCTGAGCTAGCAGAAAACAAAATTGTGAGACTGTTAACCTGTTGAAACCTGCATTGTCCTAAAGTGTGTCACTTTACACAGTGACAGTCAGGATGCTTGTACTGGTTTGCGTCTCGCTGGTTAGTCTTAGAACTAAAGGTTCAGTGCCTGCACAATAAAAGAATGATATATGACATAAGTTTAAAAACTGACATCAATAAAGTCATCTGGCATGCACCCGTTTCCTCAAATCACAGTGTTATAGCTCTCGTTTTGAAAATTCTGAATTTGCAGTTGTTGTTATTTTATGATTTAATTACAAGTGTAAAGCTTTTGAGGTTAAAGGAGAGCTGCTCTCTCAGCACTTGTTGAGCAGAGGATAATTATATGGAGGGCAAACCTCGTCAGAGTCAGAGGAATCCACTCGGATTTGCAAGAGAGAATGGATTTCTTGTAAGCCTTAAATAAAATTTAATTGCAGTAAGCTGTCTAACACAAGAGACCCCACATCCCCCCTCTGGGAACTTTGATTACATTACAAAGAGAGAAAAAAAAAGGAGTATTAAGGAACCCCGGTGGCCCCTATACTCACATAAATCACTTCATTTATATTTAAGGAGTTTTGCTTAAGTCCAAAACACGTACCACTTTCAGCTCAACACGGTGGCATGGCAGCTTACTAATTTAACATGGAAATTGATGTGATATATCAGCAAATGTTTTATAGGTCTAACAGAAATTAGAAGCTTGATTTTACATGCCATATATGCTGAGTTTAAACACAAAAGTAAATTAAAAGGAAGATGAAACCTAATTGTCCTACTTTGGAATGCATGTTTCTGATATCCTTTGGCCTCCTGCCCTCATGTCTCACTTGTCAAGTCATGTTGTGGTATTTATAGATTTGATTATCCAGCTTTGCTCCTGCATTCTATCCTCTTTGAACCTTTAACGCCTTTGCCTACATCCTGCTTTAATGCATGAGTGTGTGTTTGTTGTGGCTTTTAACTGTCTGTGATTACTGTTTAAATGACTTCACTTCATAGGTACAGGAGGATGCTGTATAAATATCAGTAATAATTTCTAATGTTTCTGGCAAAATTCCTTCCAAAAAAAAAGTTTCCTTTTTTTGGTAACAACTGTGCAAATGATGTTTACTGTGAATCTTTATCTCAGGTCTGAGATACTCTTGATCTCTCACTGAACCTCAGATGTGAAATGCATTATTACCCACATCATTAGCAAAATGAAAACACACAGCCTATTTTATATATACTGTTGTAACAACACAAACAAGCAATGATAGAGTCAAAGTTTCCTTTCAAATCAAAACTGTAGCAACCAACTGCTCACAGAGACAGGGATGTACAGAGGGTTAGAAATTACCCTGACTGTCTGTGATGGAGAACGTGGCCAGTAAAAGTGTTAAATGAGCATTAGACAGGTGTCACTGGTCCTTAAAAAAGACAAATTCTGGTATTAAAGCTACACAGTATAGAGGAAAATATTTGGGAAGACAAGAAGAGAAACATAAAGATGAAATAGATGAAAATACTAATCTATACATACTGCTTTCCATTACAACTAAAAGAATGAGTGTTTTATTGCTATAACCTGTTTGTAGTTAAATGACTTCTAATATTGTGTATCTGAGCTCACTGAATAGTTTAGTTTGAAGCTTTATGACTTAGAGAGTAACCACTTTTTTTTTTCCACGACCCCTGTACAAGTTGAAGCTTGCTGCATGGTTTCCAAGCCCAGAGGAGGGAAAAGAGACGCTAACTGAGCTGGAAGGCAAGGAGGGTAGGAGTGACATTCCTGCTGTGAGTCCAAAGCAAAAGTGTGTTCCTTATTTTCTAACTGGATCTTTGAGGATTCTGTCTGAGAGACTTTGGGGGGGATATCATCTAACTTTAAAGATCATGTTCACCTTTTTCATAAATAAAAAAAAGAAAGGATATAGCAAGCAGCATAACATATTGGGTTAGGATGATCACCATTCAGATCCAGATATTCCTCCTTCATACTAGCCGACAGCAGTCAGTCTATTATTGAAAGTAAACAGCTAAACTATATATATTTTTTTACTTTTTTGTTGGTAACAAGGTAGACCTGCATGAACAGAACAACTTTAAAAACTGCTGTCATTTTACCAAAACTAGTTAAAATGTGTCAAGCAGTCCCAGAAGTCTGAACATTTCCAATAAAGTCTTCTCAGCAAGCAAATTATTTAATACAGTACAGAAATCTAAAATTTAAACTGTGACATTTGCTCATCAAGATGAGATAATCTCAGTTGAAATTGCCCTTGAGCCTGTCAAAAGGTCTCTAGACTGCTTCTTCCTGTCTTCAGCAGCTCTGATGACTCAGCGGCTTCTCTCAACAGAAAGATCATTCTTCAGTTTCTCTATCCTGCAGGGTCACAACCTGCTCCGGACAGAAAAGACCCTGCAGGCTGTTAGTCACTTAGTGGAAATTCCTGCATCTAACTGAAAGTTACCTCTCTCTGCAACTCTTTCTCCATATACTCCATATCCATTTACTTATTTTGTGTGGCTCTTTTGTGTGTTGCATGGCAAATACATTCCTGCTTTTTAAATGACGACAAACAAACTCTTGCATTAGGCAACTTAACTTTGCTACATATTCCTGGTCTCATGCAAAGAAAAGTTTTATTTAAAGAGAGATTTAGATTGGACTTTGCAGCCCTCATGATGAGACGCGCATGTAGGTAACAGTGCAAGAAAAGATGAAACCAGGAGAAAGAGCAAACCACAGGCATCTCTGTGGAAAACCTTAGATTTCCTCTTTCTTGATCCCCTCCACAAAAGAGAGCTTTGATGGGCTGATGTGCTGGCTTATAATGAATATCACTGACAACATCTTCACACCTCCTTCTATATAACACTGAATGACTCAGGCAATACATGCTCTCTAGTACAAAGTCAGTTCTGAAACAACTATATATACGATACAGATATATAAATTTAGCTAACCGACTACCAAAATAATAGAATCTCAAAACATTAGCCACCTTTTTTTCTTTTACAAATGTGGCTAATCATAGATGGAAACCAGTGTATAAAGGGACAGAAACAAAGATTTATAGCTGGAGAATATTTTTTCTTCACAGCTATAATTGTGAATGTTGATGTTAATTAATAAAATCTTTCACTCTCTTCCTGCACTGCTCATGAGAGGCTTCTAATGGCTTTGCTAATTTTCTACGATGGAAAGACTGTTGATACACTTCTACAGCAATAACCCAGCATGTCACTCACCTGTCAGTAAAGGCAGTACATTAATGATCACCCTCCTCTTTGTTTTTGTCCTTTTTGTTTACAGTGTTTCTAGCTGTGTGAACTTTTGATGATCGATTTCACAATTAGAATTTCCACCAATAACCGCCAATTTTATAACCTCTTAAAACTACTAACACAGCACCCTTAACCACTTACTAAAAAGCTACTAGCCATTGGCCAGTGTGTGTCGTGTGGTAATTTTCACAATACCTTTCTGCTGTGAGAGTAACATAAAGCATTATTTTTGCAAATTAAGTATTCAGTTAGTAAGTTAACTTGTAAAAATATCTACTAATAACTTGTGTTATCACCTGGTTTCATTTATTGTCATAAAAAAATTGCAATTTTTTTTTTTTTATCGTTCCTTATAGGTAGCTTTTTGCTGAAATGTGTCCATTCTCACTGTTGTGTCAGTGAACATGTGCAAGTCAGCTAGGGAGATGACAGAAAGGACAGCCTGAACATTGTGGAGGACTAAGCCTTATTTTTTGCGACAGTGATCGTTGGTGTCTGTGTCTATCAGCTGCAAAGAGCTGAAGAAACAACTGCAAACCCAGCTGTGTCACAACACTGGCACAGAGGCTGTTTGAAGAGGAGAATGAAGCTTTGAAACAGAGCCACCATGCAAAGGTTAATTAACAGGCTGAGGAGAGAGAAAAATTAACAGACTACAGCGTTTTATACTTTTTTGGACCATAGGACTTTATGGTGGGTTTTAATTGTATTTATTTTGTATGGGACTCCTCTTGCATGTCAACAGTGCACATTACCATTCTTTGTCACTATATCATTTAAAGCAAAAACACACAAATAAGTAGATCAGCAGGACCTCAGGCAATCGCATCTTTTAACAAAAGCAACTTGTTCCGTGAGAGGCACAATTAAAGAGTGGGAGGCAGGAAGATTACACACAGACTTTATAGGCACCTCCAAATGACTCAAGAGCAGACTATTCACCAGCTGGTAAAATTATCCACCATTGTCACGAAACATTCAAAGTCAATCATCGCCGGTAATGCACCCATCTCTTGCTTTTCCCATAAGAATAGGTCAGCTCTGTGGGGGTTGCAAAAGTGGAAGGAAGACTAAAAAAAGTTCTGACATTTTTGCAAAGTGAGAAAAAAAAGAGGTCAGTCTCACTGCTGTCAGAATAGATAAAGTCACAACAGTCTAAAAAACTCAGGCACATCAAGCACAGTAGAATAGCGCTAAAGAATTAGGTAATAACTTCAACACATGACATCTACTACTTTCCAACACATATGATACTTCAAAGGGGGGAATATGGTATTTATTGATGGGCCCATAATTCAGTTCTCTTCTAAAGTGGCTCCAGTTTCATTGGATAGGGCAGAGAGAATAGAAACCAGATGATAAGCACTCTGGGCCTCAGCTTTCACTTTAGGCCACAAGATTGCCAGGTCAAATCTCAATAGGGGAGAGTCCCATCTTCTGAGAATCAGGGGTAAAAAATATGTAACAAACCAAATGTCCTCACTTTTTTTAGTCTGATCCACCATATCCCATTCACATGGGATTAAGCAACACAAACAATGTGTTGATTTCTAATTTGTTTTAAAGTGGGTGTCAAGTTCCACTAAAACCAGTAAAAGTGGGTAGTGAAACAATATTGGTTTTCATATACCAGTCATGTTTTGGTCAAGTTTGGTCAAGTTTCAGTAGAAGCCTATAAACCTACATATACTAAACTCTGTATCTATTGCTTTTTACTAAGTGTTTTATTTACTTTAATCACTGGCTTGTAGTGTAGCACCACACTTAATATACAGTTTTTCCTTGAAAATGGTATCACACACCAAGACTTTCATTTTATCTAAATACACCATCACTGCTCTGGTTAATATTGTCTGATATAAAACCTTCCTTCTTAATGAACACCTTGAAATTAATAATAATAATAATAAATAATGGATTGCATTTATATAGCGCTTTTCGAGACCCTCAAAGCACTTTACAATTCTGCTATTCATTCACTCTCACATTCACAAACTGGTGGAAGCAAGCTACAGTTGTAGCCACAGCTGCCCTGGGGCAGACTGACAGAAGCGAGGCTGCCATATCGCGCCATCGGCCCCTCTGGCCATCACCAGTAGGCGGTAGGTGAAGTGTCTTGCCCAAGGACACAACAACCAAGACAGACAGTGCTGGGTATCGAAACAGCAACCTTCCAGTTACAAGATGAGCTTCCCAACCCCCTGAACCCAAAATAACCCAAACATGGATCTAAATCTATTTCACTTACACCACAAAAACCATCACCTCTTTTATTTTGTGTACTGTTTAGCTCTTTAATGCTAAATGAGAATGCTGATTTATTGTGTAAAGCTTAATGTTTACTTTTCAGCATCATCCCAGTAGCTACATATTTTGCTGAATACACACAGCCTCTAATATATGACATGCAACACATCACTTAGAGGAGGGCAACTGGCTTGTGTGAGCCATCTGTCCCATCTCACTCTGCAAACGCCAAAGGGATTTCCACAAAGCAAACACTGGTTAGCCTCGCTATTTAGTGTGGAGAGCCACCGTAGCCAACAACTTCACTTTCAGAAAATAGCTCAGTCTACCCCTGAAACATCACCAGTGTGAGTGGAGGAGTGTGTAATCCATATGATTCTGCACTGGCCCAGATACTGAAGCAGTGAATAATTCTCTGGCACGGATCCAAACTGGATGTGGTTTCACTATTTGCTGTAGATTTTCTCCCAAGGGGGGGG
Organism: Haplochromis burtoni; assembly: GCF_018398535.1. Taxonomy (NCBI): domain Eukaryota; kingdom Metazoa; phylum Chordata; class Actinopteri; order Cichliformes; family Cichlidae; genus Haplochromis; species Haplochromis burtoni. Next base: position 1,683,272 of record NW_024582415.1, read on the forward strand.
GCTTGCAATCCAAGATCCTCTGTGATTCAACCATGCCATGCCTGCATATTTAACTGATATGCAGGTTTCCTTGCAGTAATCACCCTACAGATTAAAACAACAGCAAGAGAAAAACAAATTTTGTTGTCATTTTACTTCCTGCTGTTACCTTTTTTACATTTTCAATCACAGCCATTGACAAAATCTAAGAACATATAAAGAATGAAGCATTTAAAATGAAACCAGTTTCTCAAGTACTTTAAAAGTTTCTTTTGGCCTGCAATTGGTTAAATACAGCTGCTTGTAATGTACTCTGCTTTTATACAGTGTTGTACTTTCCCACAGATAAGTTAGATGATGTAATGCTATTTGAACATACCGTATGCCCAGCACAGTTTTAATAGAGTTTGATCGTAGAGCAAGCTAAAACATCAGCATTAAATCCTAATTGAATTCTTCACAACCGAGAAAAAAAGGACTTTTGCAGAGACTCTGTAGTTTATAGTCATCAAGAAACGCACAATAAGTCAGAGAAGAGACAATTTGGCTTTTGTGACAGAAATGTCCCCAGAAAAGGCCCCTGTAGTAACAAACCCAACGTCAGATCCTTGCTCTGGTTGAAAGTGAAAAATGTAAATATACTTTTTTGAAAGTGATGGAAGAAACAATGGACCCGATGGACTCCAAAACAGATTTAAATAACACCTACACTCTATATTGTCTGTCATTTTGCATTGATCAGTTTTACACATGGATCCAATAATTCAAAATCAGTGCTCTGCTGGTAAACCTGCCATCCTGGCATTCACGGCTCTGTCACTTTAACAAGCAAAAAAATTGCTGCAGATTAAGCATGCCCTATACTCTCTTAACATTCGCCACTGGCAGCAGCTTGAGAATATAACTCACCGCACCGCAAACACTACTCAGGAACAGGACAAAGACCCTAAGGTGCCATTAAGTTCCACAAATCCCAATCCTACAGAGCATGGCCTGGAACAAGTCCCATCCTTAGACACTCAGAAAGCTAAAGGATGAGTGCCAGAGACCAGAGGATACCCCCAGAGGTCTCATGTCCATCCCTTTACAGGTCAAAACTGTTTTGGTGGCATGAGAGGCCCTGGCTGGTTGATATAATTTACAATATTTAAGTCAAAGTGGGTTTTCATTGCTCCTTTAAAAAAAATGTCATTCTTTATTGTGAAGCCGGGGAAATCCTGAAGCTATAGTGATGTGCAAGCAGCTTCATTTACATCACTCATTAGAGACCAGGGAGTGAGTAACCCGCAAAGAAATGTCAGTAGATGGTCTGTGAAACAGTCATTCAGGGAACATTCTTTGATTGCTCATTGGACAAATCGACATACAGCAAATAAAAGAGGGTCTTACGTGCAGACGTTAATGCACGCACACACAGAGAGCTTCCCGTTAGTGTGCGGGCCTCTTATTGTGCAGCTTAGCCATCTGTCTCTCAGCAGTAGGTCCTTGTTACCTGTTGTACTCTTTCTTACCATGCTCATTCACCAATCCACGCTCAGTGCCAGCAGTCCCTTTCACCATCTCATTTAGTAAAGAGATCTCAACCAAAATTCCTCCCAGAAAGAAGGATCCAAGTGTCTTACAGTTTGACAAAGACCAGAAAAAGAAGCTTATCTGTGCTGCTTGTTCAAACTAAGTAAGTATTAGTTATTAAAGCTTCTGACCTTTTCAGTAATTAAGGATTATTTTGACCTGTATGGACCTAAATAAACGAGCAAACAAAATTCTTCAAGCTGTGTAACATTTCAGACGTATGTCACCTCACTGTCAGAGCCTTTAGCAACTGGTGTAGTTGATATTGGGAGCAATGGGATACAGATGCTTCTCCTGAGAGCATGTGAGGGGATTTGACTTTGGCCCCCGCTCAGATGAGATGCAAAGTTTATGCTGAACTAGTCTGCAGTAGTCTTAGAAGTCAGTTGGATGTCCAGACCTGTACCATATGGACCTAGTTAGAAGCAAGCCTTAGGCCCTTTTTTGTCTCTGTACGGGACCAATCATTGCAGGCAGCGTGAGGCTTCAAAGATTATAGTCAAAGTTTATGTTTGTTGGACGCAAGAACAAAAAAGCTGGCATCTAATAATGATTCCTGAGAAGTGTAATGAAACTTGGATGGAATGTAATTAATATTCAAGTTAACTGGATTGCTGTTTACCTTAAACATGCATGGTCCTTCATGCAATTTTTGTACACTTTGTCAAGTTCTGGCCACATCAAAATGTCAAATGGGAGTGAATCAGTATATTTTAGTTCAAAATTAGAGATGCATTCCAAACAGCCAGAGAGGTTTTTTAATTAGCAAAAAAACCATTTACATATAAATGTTTAAATAAATAAATACATTTATGTATTTTTTCTAAAAAGTCCCAGCAGCTGTTTGCGTGCCATTCCTTCTAATGACCTTTGGTTAACTTTGCACCTAATGTCCTAATGTGGTCATTATCATTGATAACAGGAAGTTAATTTTCCTGTTCCTAAACTACCCAACCTTTTCTTACCAATGACCTCTCAGAATAAGGGGCCAAGGCCAATTATAAGCAAGCTACTTATTGTGCTTTAGTGAGTCCAGATGTTGTTGCCCAGCTTAGTTAAAGTCACAGCAGAGAGTAAATGACCGCAATGAGTCAGATCCAAACTCAAAATAACCTGAAAATAAAGACAATGTAAAAAATAAACAACAACAAAAAAATGTGATTTATCTACTGTTTTTAAATGAGCCCCTTACACACTATGATATGCAGTCTTCATTAAGTTACTTTAAGTCAATATTTTTAACAGTTGACTCCAGGTTTTTGACATTTCACATTTTAACTACCATTTACAAGTCCATCTTAACACAAAACTCGCGCACACCATGTCAACTTAAAAACCACGGTTTCTATAGCGGAAAAAGCACAGCATTCTTAGAGGATATCCAAATTCCATAGGAATGCAGTGTCTTCCATTTGCTTATCTGTTCTTCAGCACTGTCCAAACTTACACTATTCCAGAAACAAAATAACTAAATAAATTATTTTTGTGAAGCTATTAAACACATGTGCTTGCTTCACCATTTGAGGCAAAAGCACACCCTTGAGTACAACCAGGCTTGGAGGCACATGAGGGAGATACTAGCAGCTGGTGATGTGCGAACTGAAAATTTATAGATTATTTTTACGCACTTTCTCCATATGACCAGAAGAGCTAACAATGAATGGAAATTGCTAGAGGACTCACATGGCCTTAAAAGGGAGGTTTAAACAACTGGTTAAAAAGCTTTACCTAAAGTACAACACTCAAGATGTGCCAATATTATGTGAAAATAATAAATGATTAAATGAATATTAAATAACTGAGGAGTTACAAGGTTAACTGACTTTAGTTATTGTTAAACATAAGTGGAAAGCAGTTATCTCGTACCTAACATTTCCAGGGAGAAACACCACTGAAGCTACCTTTGTGTTTGCATGACTTACACATTCTCACTCTATATAATGCTGTGTCACTTCTATTACGCTAAAATCTTGCTGCTGCTGGCACCTTGTTTCAGTAGATAAACACTGTGAACTGGGCTGTCGTTGGAAAGCTCATTGGAAAAGAAGGATGGATAATGCTCTTCATTTTGTTAGCATTAACGCTGCACGCTGCAATAAATAATCGATAAACCACTGCTCGGTATTTCTTTTTATCATCATAAATATCATTATTGCAAAATTGGTTGGAAATCGTGATGCAATCTTACGGCTATATTGTCCACCCCTACTGTGGCTAAAAACAGAGACGGCTCATTATTAATATTGCAGTCTTGATAAGTGCACCGTTTTGTGGGCTGATGCTGTGCTAGCCTTTATTACACACGTTCAAGCTTAACAAGAAGGGAATTTTCAAAAACCAACAGCCTGTTTCAGTGGTGTCTAAACACACATCACATTTTCAAGCTTGTGTATTTTAACATTTGAGAATTGTGACACCGCTGCAGACACATTCAGAATGTAAAGTTGACATTTTATTCATCTTTTAGAGACACACTTCACAGTAAGTAACACTGCAGAAAGTTGTGGAATGACTCCTGCTGAGTGTCTGGCTCTCGTCAATCCACAAACCAGACATGCAATCTGGATTATGTGTTGCTCATTTTTTTTTCTTTTAATTTCAATATACACAACCTACAAAGATGCTGTGGTTTAATAAAATAAATAAATAAATAAAAGCCAACTAAAATCAATCACTGTATGTATGTCATGTAAGAGGCTTGCTTCTTGCTACAGAGCTGCTTCTAGGGTTTGGGGTTTCCGAGGGTAGTCCATGAACAATTTATGTGCTTTTTTGTTTGTTTACTGTGGTTTGCCGGCCATAAAAATAAAGTCAGCTGAAGGAATCTCTCTTGCTTGCGTTCCTTCTCTCTCTGTGTTTTTCTCTCACTCAGTCACTCTCTTTCACTCTTGGCTGACTGTCAAACCCTCCGAGCTATTTGGAACGCCACACCCACCGTTGGCCAGGACTGAAATTAATTGCTGACTAAAAAAGCGCCTAGCAACTCCATCGCCGTGCAGCAAAACACATCAACAGGTTGTCACTTGTGATATCAGGCGTGTTGGCTCCTCTGAATTATAAGAGCTGACACCAGTAAATGATACACCAGCAAAAGAATTTACATGACATCATGGAGCCCAACATCTTATAGGAAAGAACATAAAGTACAATGGCTCTTACACTCACCATTTTTTCTTTTTCAATCGTTGTTCACCAGTTTACACATAAACCTTAAGCTACATGCTCACACAGCGGTACAAACCCATATTCTAACACAAATATACTGAAGAGTTGAGTACAAAGAGCATGTCACAGTAAAATGTTGTGTCCACAGTGATTGTGCTTTATAAATAGGCACAGTTAGAAATGGAGGCTACACACCTGACTGCTCATCGCTGCTTTTGTTACCAGATGAAAATCAAGCTTTAGTGCTTGCTTTACTTTACTTTGTTTAAAATGATGAAACTTTTTTGTTCACAGTAATTCTTTTGTTCTTTTCCATGATATCATTTTAGTTTGTATAAACCATTCATCACTAACAACTTCAACAACATGCCATGTCCCCTACAGTTTGCTGAGTGTAGAGAAATGTTCACCGTAGGAAATTGAAAAATAGGAATACAAGCTGGGGCAGCGGAAATTAAAATAATGAAGTCAGGCATTTGGAGGCCTGCATTCAAAACCTGAAGCAGTTCGGTCTGAGACCTTTTTATTAACCTGTGTCTTTGGTTAGAGGAATGCTTATGAAGTGCAGCTGGCAAACAGTCCCCAAGGCAAAACATGTTTATAATAGACCATGATACCCCTTCCCTTCTCCGTTTTGTTTTTTCTTTCTGAACACTGTGCATCACAACAAAATTCAGATCTTTGAATATAATACCTGTTATAGTTTTGATTAATGATAATGATGGAAATGCACAATAAATACATTTAACAAAGGCAGCTCACTTAATTCAAAACTCACTACAGAGTTTACAGCTTATTCTAACTAAATGCTTAACACAGTAAATTCCTTCAGTGATTTTCTGCCTCTAATTTTCACTTAAAAGACAACATGCATGTCATGACAGTTTTTCTTTATCGTTCCATCTCTTGCTGGTACCGTCTTCCACTTATGGCAAAGAATGTCTGCTGCGTTGTCAGAGTGTGCAGGTGGAGGTTGTACAAGCAAGAAGACACACAGAAAAATACGCTGACTTAAAAGAGAGCTGACTTTGGACAGTCTGAAGTCTCAGTCTGAAAAGCTCATTGATTTCAGATAAGAGTTTGCAAGTGGGTATATTTTTGGATCCACTGTTTCGACTGATCAAAACATTAATAATAATGGCATGTTTTATTTTTAAATTGTCTTTTAGACCATCTCTAAGAGTTAGCACATAATTGCACCACCAACTGCAGACTACTGCTACATCAAACTGCAAACAGATACATTTATGATCATCCAAGCTTCACTCCTTGTAAACAGGGTAATGTAGATAAACAGTTGTTACTATGCATTATGCTGGATGTCAGATGTATGTCTGAGCATATTCCAAAATGTCCTGTCCTTATAAGAGGAACACATCCCATAGATGATAATAAATTATCATAAATTTGTGTCTATTGCCAAATACAGTAGTTTCTCGAGCAGGTAGCAGCCTTGTTTTTGTACTGGACTTCCAAAATGGCAAACAGTTATCGTACACCCTCTGGACACTGTAGTGTTCTTACCTGACAGGACCTGTCAGGTAAGAACAGGAAACTGAGGCTACAATTTGCACAAGCTCATGAAAAATGGACAACAGAAGGGGGAAAAAATAGAAAAACATTGCTTGGTCTTATAAGTCTTGATTTGTGCTGTAAATGGTACAGTCAAATTTGGCATAAACAACATAAAAGCATGGGTTCATCCTAACTTGTATCAACAATTCAGGCTGCTGGTGGTGGTGGTGTAAGGGTGTGGGAGACATTTTCTTGGCACATTTTGGACCCTTTAGTACAAACTGGGCATTTTTAAAAGCCACAGCCTATCTGAGAATTGTTGCCATTCACCATGTCCATCCCTTTACGACCACGGTGTAATAATACATGTCACAAAGCTCCAACTGGTTTCAAATAATCTCCATAGTCGCCAGATCGCAATCTAGTAGATGTTGGAATTGAGATTGTAAACAGGAGATTTGCATCACTGATTTGCAGACAACAAATTTGCATCAACCATGTGATGCTCTCATCCACTTTGATGCAAGTATGCCATGATGAATAAAAGTAGTCATGAAGGCAAAAGGGGATCTAATCCAGCATTAGTAAGGTGTACCAAAGTGGTTAGTGAATGAGTTGGACCCAACAGTATAAAGCCAGATTCAGATTTATCAAAACAGGTCTGAGACAAGGCTTGAGAATGCAGGATAAGGCCTAGTGACGTAAGTGTTTTCTAAATTACATCCATTTGTCATTTTCACACATGCACTCAGGCAGACTGTCCTGCACTGGTGTCTCTTTTCGTAGCTCTTCATCTACACAGAGAAAAGGTTTATGAAAACTCAACTGATATGGATGCTGGAGAGACTCACTTGTATGCACTCTAGTATGTCAGCCCTGGTTGATGACACTGAATCCGCTGTCATACGTAACAAACAAAATAAAATACAATCTTTAAAAAGATGGTACAAGCAAAAATGACTTGCTTAACAAAATTATAAGAATGCTTTTTTTTCATTTCTAAATTAATCATACAGCTCGAACATATTTTAAGAGGATAATCCATGCAGGACAGTGAGGTTTGCTACTGAATACCACATAGAATGACTTTACTTGTGAATTAACTTGTCTAGCTCACGCTCACCATAATTCTTCCCCATTTGTTACACATCCAGACATAATTTCCTGCAAAGCTAATTGTCATAAAAGTACAAAGACTGAATTGATGTCAAACTTCTAGACAAGTGAACGTCTCAGCCCTCAGTTGACCCACGGCTTTCCGTGTGTTCATTAAAATACTTTAGTAGCTGCAAGGCCTGAATGTAATTCTGATAGTTCAGGGTAGCACCCAGGGAGAGGGACTATGCTCTAGGGTATCATGGGGGAGAGATTTTATCTATGGCTCCATTCATGGGGAAATATTTCTGTCCATTTGGCAGAGGATTGCTCTCTCAGTGGGCTGAGCCAGAAGATAAGAGAGATGACTAAGGGCAGGAGACAAGCTAATGGGAGGGAAATTTCCCATGGATGGCCAAACCACTAGCAGCTGGCCATCTGCAAAAACACTAGAAAGCATGAAGACATAATGTCCCCCACAAGTTAAGGTTATCATCAGGATCAGATTCACTATTTTAATGTTTTTTAAAAAAAAATACTTCAGAAATTATTGTTTCTGTGTGACACAAAACACAATTATTTGTCACAAATTTCCTGTTGTGGATTGAACCAAAACTTCAAGACACTTTGGACAAGACCCCTCTTTGTCTTTAGTTCTAAGAACTTGAGTCAGATTTTCCACATACCTCAGCAGTCACCCTTTTCAATATTAGCTGATTATGATAAAATAGGCATGTTTTTACTTATTTATTATGAATTCCATACCAGTGTATAAAGATGAGAAAATGCTTCCAGTACAAATATGCTCAAAAAGATGCAAAAAAAAAAAGATGCAGATGATCTACCGATTTACCTTTAAAAGTTAAATGCACAACTCGCAAAAGAATCCCTGCTTAAAAGGAATCAAAATTACTCACATTAACAATGAAATACACTGTTCAAAATAAAATAAAAATAAAATGCCTTGCCAGTGAGCAAAAGTACATTTGATCAGCGTACCATGGTGTGTTACTGCAGGTGACTTTCTAACTCATGAGAGTGGACCACAAGAAAAGATACGCCCTGATTACTAGCTAATCGTAAATTTGTAATTAGCTTGTCCCCCCAAAGCGTGCTATACTTAAACATCAAAGCCCTCCAAAACATCTAAACATACAATTAGAATTAAAATACTGATTGCAGTAAGATTTAGAGTGGAAAAACTCTTGTTGGGAATCGCAGACAGACACACACGCACACTCTCATGGACACATCCAAAGCCACTACCGGAAAGCCTGTGGTCTATGAAAGAAAAAATGTCCATAAACACGAGTGTGGGTTTGCCTTGGCTAGAGCATGTTACTGTCTCCCTCTTCACTGGGTGTGTAAATCTTTTCTGCCTGGTGTGCTGTGAATCTGTGTATAGCCTTAAGCAGTGCTGTATGCCAGCATGTTCCCCCCCCCGACAACTTTGCGGTGCACAATCGCTTCAGTGTTTCACATTTCTGTCCAAGGCCTCTGGCCAACACAAGGATGGAATATAGAACCATACGCCAGCCAGACTAACGGCCATGGCCATTTCCTGTGGCGCTGCACCATGCACTGGGATTGATCATCAAGGGACTCTCCACTCTGCACTCTGAGAATCTTTCTGTGCTACATCAGGATTCATATTAGCAAACCGCTGCAGACCTGTGCTCAGTTTTCACTTACATCTGCTCCTTTCTCTGTGCTCTTTCACCTCTCCCCTGCCCCAACTTCCTGTCTTACTCTGGCTTGCTGAAAGGACTTGAATATTTCTGCTTCAGAGCATGAATTTTAAGTGGATTTGAAGCTGCGGTTAATCAGTGGTTTATCATTTCTGTGACCAGTGATAATTTTGTGGGAAAACGGACCACAGCAAAGTCCACTTTTAAAAACAAATATTGAGATAGGCACAGCTCTGAGTCTTTTTGTCCAAAGAAACCAGACAAAAAATGAACTCCCAGGCTGATGAAAACTTATTTTTGTGCTGGTTATATGGGAACACCAGCAGGAGGAAAAAAGATTGTAAGCCATCTGGTTTTCTGAGCAGCAGCTATAAGGCTGAAGTTTTAAGAAGATTATAATAGACCGGCCTTCCAAGAAGAATTGCAGGATAAAACTGAAAAAAAAACATGTTTACATTCAAGTAATATTTTTAGCAGCAGTATTGATTACGACAGGAGGAAAAGAGGAAGACACATGATACAATAAAGCAGCAGAAAAGTGTACGTTCTTCTACTGTAGCATTAATAGTGCTTGGATAAATAGCAACAACAGTTGTGTTTACAGTGATTGTAAATCCAGTGATGTTCAAAATAAATGAATGCAGGTGGAATTATTGTCTCTTCATTCTGAAGACATTATCCATGTGGACTGAGTTATGATGTGTTTGGGTTTTTTAATACAGAGACCTCGTTACTTCTGGCCACACGTCATTAACATCAAAGTCAAAATTCTAAAATGTGTCTGCAATTGGTGTGACTCACATTCATTTTCTGACATTTTAATTCATGGTATAGCCCCATAGGATAAGGTGTATGATCCAATAAAGCACACATATTTGCAGTGAGTGGAGGGCGTGTTAGTGGGTCATTGTTCCTGGCCAACACTTGGCTCTGTAGAGTGCAACCGGTGGGCTGACACCACTTCATCCACACTATGTTCAACCGGGGCTATGCAGAAGGTATTACACTAATCAGTAATATACTCTTATATACTCTACTAAATAGTTATTATTTGCTTAAGCAGTAAATATGACTGAAATCACTTCACCATTCTGCACAATTTGAAGAAGGTTTTGTTACTTGTGCATAGTGCCAAACATGGATTTTTTCTAACCATTCTAGGTTTTCAACCATCTGGCCAAAAATACTGTAACTATGATATTTAATAGAATTTACCTTGACACTATTATCTTTCGTGTTTTTTGATAGTTGACACATGAGTTTAGCAAGTGGCAAAGACTTCTGTAGGTGTTCTTTGGAACAGCTCTGCAAAGTACACAATTTGTACACAATTCAATTTGTTGCATTGACAAATAAGCAGGATATTCTTGTACTTTTTTCAGCTTCATGCTTCCATCATGCCTCTTCTAAAAATCTTCTAAAACTTGTTGTAATAGTATTGCAAGGCATGGGTCACATCAACCCACGAGAAGACTCACACCCACTTCCAATCTGATCCTTTCAAGCTGACCCATGTTAGCCTTTAGAGAAATCCGCATCATCAACAGTTACATATTTTTTCTTTTTACTGCCAGGGATTCATTTGATTACTATAGACACAACTTAGATGAATGTAAATGGGAAAAAAAAGTACTGTACTGCACCCTAAGCTGGAAAAAAAAAAGACAATTAATACTGGATTTTTTTGTGCATGAGAGAGGAAAACAGAGCATTCATCCACACATCTTTTAACGAACAAAATGAGTAAGTGTTGAAGTGCTGTGTTACAAAAGACGCCTAAAAACACCTGGTTGCAAAATGTCTGCACACTTTCTTGCACAAACAAACCTTCAGGGTCACCTGCAGCAAAACGTGTTCTCTCTTTATGAGCCAGCTTTGGATAATTGCATATCTTTTACAGTACAGTTTCCATTTAAAAGTGCTTCACAAACAAAGAGATTTACTGGGATCTGGAGGGTGCTGCTACCATTAAAGGTGCATGAGGAGAATAGTTTATTTTGGCCAGTGCATAGCAGAGCACAGTAAAGCAGGGATTTGAAAGGAGATCAGAAGGTTTTCCCATCGTGGTCACTTTGTTTGATTGGACTTAATTCCTCTGAGTGAGACTAACATGTTTCCCTTTGTTGATAAACTGAGTGACAAAAAGCACACAAAAGCTGCTCATTAGTTGATAGTTACTGCTGATTGAAGGCATTGAAATCATTTTAATCCATGTCATGCTGCATGTACTAACCTGAGGCATCAACAAATAGAAGTTATCGCTAGTTTTTGAATGGCTGTGAAACCCAAACACAAGACAATTACATCGAGAATTAAAGGATAAACACAGCAAGTAAAGGTCTTTTTTAAGAGGGGCTAAGATTACACAAGCAGAGGGTTAGAACGGTAAATGTGGCTCTGTGCCCTTTGCTCTTCTTCTTGAGGTTTTGTTTGTTTAACAGTGTTAGATCCTGGAAGCTCTTGAGGTGCTAAAGAGGGAGGGCAAGCTGAGTGTCAAGGATGACGTTGTGTTTCCAGAAAAGAAAAGAAAAAGCAGCATTTGTGTTGTAGGTTTGCAGAGGAAGTTGAAGCCTGTTCTTAATTTAACTTAGTGCTGGAAAAACAGACTTCAAACATTCACTAGTTCTGTCTTCCCTGACATGAGGATGTGTTGCTTTTCTTCAACAAATCTCACCGGAATGTGACAAAATGTGTACATTTCTTTCTGATATATGTCAAACAATTCTCTGAAGAAGACATAAGCATAAGAGATTTAACCATTTATGCAAGCAACCATGTGATCCTTTAATGGTGACAGTCTTCACTCCTGAGCTAACTTGAAACACAGCTGAAGCTCATGGGTGTTTCATTGATTTTGCCACAAACTGAAACATTCTGACCTAAAAACTGAGCTAAATGAAACAAAAAATAATGTTCACATTTATCTGAGATGCCCATTAATGTGTGGACAAAAATTAATCCGCCAAACACTGAAACTGCTAATGCCAAACTAAAACTAAAAATTTTACACACTTGGTAAGAATATTTACACCTACTGGCCACTTCATTAGTTATACCTGTTATACACTGCAAAATCCCAGTGCATGTAGGTAAAACAACCTGCTGAAGTTCAAACTGAGCATCAGAATAGGAAAGAAAGGTAATTTAAGGAACTCTGAATGTCACATGGTTGTTATTGCCAGGTGGGATTTCAGAAAGTGCTGATCTGCTGGGATTCTCCCACAAAATCATCTCTAGATTTGACAGAGGATGGAAAAAGAAAGAGAGGAAATATCCAGTGAGTAGCAGTTCAGAAAATGCATTGCTGATGTCAAGGGTCGAAGGATAATGACCAGACTGTTTCTAGCTGATAAGAAGGCAACAGTGCTTGTTACAACTAAGATATGCAGAAGAGCATCACTGAATGCACAGCACACTGAACCTTGAAGCAGATGAGCCACAGCAGCAGAAAGCCACACTGTGTGCCATTCCATCCATCCATCCATCTTCATCCGCTTTATCCGAGGCCGGGTCGCGGGGGCAGCAGCCTAAGCAAAGAGGCCCAGACCTCCCTCTCCCCAGCCACCTCCTCCAGCTTATCCGGGGGAATACCAAGGCGTTCCCAGGCCAGCCGAGAGATATAATCTCTCCAGCGTGTCCTGGGTCTGCCCCGGGGCCTCCTCCCGGTGGGACATGCCTGGAACACCTCACCCAGGAGGCGCCCAGGGGGCATCCTTGTCAGATGCCCGAACCACCTCAGCTGGCTCCTTTCGATGTGGAGCAGCAGCTGCTCTACTCTGAGCCCCTCCCGGATGGCCGAACTTCTCACCCTATCTCTAAGGGAGAGGCCAGCCACCCTTCGGAGGAAGCTCATTTCTGCCGCTTGTATCCGCGATCTCGTTCTTTCGGTCACTACCCACAGCTCGTGGCCATAGGTGAGGGTAGGGACGTAGATCGACCGGTAAATTGAGAGCTTCGCTTTTACACTCAGCTCCCTCTTCACCACGACGGACCGGTGCAGCGTCCGCATTACTGCAGCTGCAGCCCCAATCCGTCTGTCGATCTCCGGCTCCCTTCTCCCATCACTCGCGAACAAGACCCCGAGATACTTGAACTCCTCCACTTGGGGCAGGAACTCATCCCCGACCCGGAGTGGGCACTCCACCCTTTTCCGGCTGAGAACCATGGCCTCAGATTTGGAGGTGCTGATCCTCATTCCCGCTGCTTCACACTCGGCTGCGAACCGTTCCAGTGCGAGCTGGGTGCCATTCCTGTCAGCTAAAGACAAGAACGTAATGATCAACAGTTCAGGCTCGTGGTATAATGTGTGGGGGGTGTTCTCTTTACACACTTTTGGTCCCTTAGTACCAACTGAGCAAGGTTTAAATGGCACAGCGTCCATGAGTATTGTCACTGACAATGTCCATCTCTTTGTGACCATAGTGTCCCATCTTCTCATTGCTGCTTCCGGCAGAAAAACACATCATGTGAAAAAACTCAAATAATCTCAAAATGACTTCTTGAAAACAACAGTGAGTTCATTCATGCAACAATGTGATTCATGCAACAACCCTGAGGGCTGTTTGCAGCACCTTGCTGAATATATATGACAAAAAAAATAAGGAAATGAGGTTTACCAAATAAAGAATACCATGAGTGTGTATATGCAGTAAAGTAACATATTTTCATTTTCTGAGTCACATTAAAATAATCAGACACCTTGTCAGTTGAAAATACAACACAGGAAAACAAATTCTGGTCACATGTTTAGCATCTGGTTCTGAATCATTTAAATTATTAACTAATTTAAACTAATTGAGTGACTAGCTCCAGTTTATAAATCATCTAGGTCTGATTGAAACTACAAAGGCACATGACAACATATTGAGAAGATCAAGATAACTTTGTATAACTTCTAAATTTCAACACACAGTAAAAGGCAACCAGAATTTTTTTTTCTAGAACTCAGCAATCTGCACTGTCAAGCACAAACACCATTGGATATTAGCTTTTAATTAGCTTAGCTTTTAGGTGGTTTCAGGAAAGCTTTGATGACAAATCATGCATACGAGCCTGATCATTTGACTTTTAGCAAACAATTGGAAATCAGCAATGTTTTTACAATTATTTCTGAGAAGTTGTTGATCTGTAGTGTTTCACTTGTCACATAATGCAAACTGAGCCATGTCAGACATAAGATAAATTGAGGATTTTTCTATGGCCAAATTATGGCTTCAATTTCAGCTCTCAGCAAACGTAGCATGTCTGCACCTTACAACCAACAGAGCGAAGAAACATGCAGAACAGCCGATAGCAGCCAGCTGGCATATTCACTCATAATCAGAATAAGTTAGAATTTTAAGATGCCCTCATAGGAGCATCTCAGATCTATTAAGTGAAGACACACTAAATTAGAGAGAATTACTGTCATCATTAGGTTTAGATTAGCATCTTGTTAAATAAACTGGATCCAGTCATGATGGTGGCTTCCAAGATATACGAGCACCTGCACTTTAATCCTTGACAGGCATTTAACTAATTTTCACATTGATTCTCAAAAATAATGGATTGTATTATATATTTTATATATTATAAGATTCATAAATATTATTTATTTTAACACAGGTCCAAAAATGAAAAGATTTTTACTTTAATTAATGAAATACAAAAAAAGTTGCAAGTTCCCACATTATGGAATCTAAAGTTTTTTATTTCCTATTAATTTTCTGTTGACCAAAGTCTGAGTTATTGGGCAAACTGCTACAGCCTTGGTGTTTAAACATTACCAAGAAAAATAAAGTTGTGACATTACAGAGCTACAAAAATGGAAAAGAAATAGAAAAAAGCAGAGACAGAAATGGAAATTCAATTTGCAGAGCTTTTATGAGGCAAGCTATCTAGCCAGTTCAACTTGAAAATCGCTCAACTAAAACACACATGGCATCAATGAAAATGGGCTTTATTTCAAGAAAATTGCCCCTTATATTTTAAGACAGACTTTTTTGCAAAAGCATTATTACTGAATTTTTACAATATCATTAACTTACAGTATGTTTTTTCCCCCCCTCAGGCTAAACAAATGCTGAACAAATGTTTTGGCTAAGCTCAGCCAGTGAGTATACACAGGTATCTCATTAGGATCTTTTCTTTGGCTGGTTAACCACCACCAAACATACACAGCTTGGCTTCATGCCTGCAAAAGAGGTACTAATTTTAAGATTAAACATTGTGGTTTACCCCTAAAATGAGGAGAGAGCAAGTGCGTGTACTCACGTGCACACACACACACACACACAAAAACACACACTTCAAACAGCTCTGCTACTCAACCTGCCCTATAATGCTCTGCAATTAGCTTGTGTTTTGTTTGATGATGATCGCGTCTGCCCTGAGGCTGTTTCAGATACATGATGAAAATGTCCAACTAACCTCATCCTACAATTCAATCATCCAGCTGCAGCCCTCATTGTGACATGCCACATGTCTTATTAGCTGGCACAAAAAAAAAAAAAAATTGTAAATCTTGCATTTCATCACAATTTTATTATAGTCTACCGCAACACACACAAGTTACAGGTTCCCAGGTTGTATAAAAGAACATCAGCTCTTCACACTTCTTCTGATAGCCAAACCACAAACAAATGAATCAGAGAATGTTTCTCTACAGTGTTACACACTACAGTTAATGAAACTACATATTACATTAGAGTTAATAATAGTAAATAGAATTTGAAAGTGAAGGTTTTCTGTTAATTTATTAATTATCTTTTGTTTTGCTCGATTTTACTGATTTATGGTGAAAAGAAAAAACAGACCCAGCCTTCCAGGGAGTGAATGAAGCACAGTCTTTTATTCTCCTCAAGCCGGAGACACAATTGCAAAGTACATTACTCTTTTTTTACCGTAAATTAACTTCGACATTTTTGTTTATTTTCTTTCTACATTTAGGTATTCTATTACAGATGTTTTTAATTGGTCTTCAGGGCTATTTTTGGGAATCTGAACCTCGGATTAAATTTAGGGATGTTACATATTTATAAGTTTATTTATAATGAATTGTAAATCAATATGTGTTGGACTTTGTTGCCGTCTTTATCAATGATTGTCGCACATTTCATTGGGGGTATGAGCCACAAAATTAAGATTTCAAATGAAGTTGTCAGAAGTTTTGCTCCTGTGTGACAGAGCCACCTGTCTGAGAGGCCCACTGAGAGGCTGAAGGCCAAATCTTCAGCAGCTTGTCAGATTCTATGATTAACATTCCTGGCCGGGACTCATTTAACAGCTCTGTCAACAGGTGGACACAGAGAAAGAGGCAGCACACAGACAGAATAATTGGAGGGAATTCTGACTCTGTCCTTCATCACCGCTAATAATGAGACAGGTGAAAGAAGGAGCTCAACCTGTGAGTTTTCCTGCCTCTCCACCCCCCTCCTCTCTGCACAGAGAGAACACAATAATTTCCATGTGAGCGTCCCCATATGGAAAACAAATAGAAAAAAAGTGTAACTTTTATCTACAAATCTAAGATAATAATCATTTTTCAGAGATTGTCTTTTTGATTCATGCTTAATGTTTATTATTATGTTGCAAGAAAAAAACAAAATGTTAAAGTGGGCTATTTTCTTCGTTAAATATCCTGTGTGACATTCAAAACATGTTACTGTATATTCTTTTTGTATTTCTTTTCCATAAAATAAAGTTTGTAGGTGTCAGAAAAGGAGACAAAGGTCTAACTGGTGGGGGTCAGTTTGGAGCCGTTTCCTTGGCAAGGGGATTTTTTGCTTTTTGTTCCAATTTTTAAAAAAGGGAGGTTTTTTTTCTTTCCAAGGACTTGGGGTTACAAAATGCTGTGAAAGCAACAGCTGTTGTTTCCTTTTCTCCGAACAAAGGCCAAGTACCCAGTGGAAGCTGATACGCCATTCAGGGGCAGTTGTAAACTGAAACGGGCACAGAGAAATGAGTCAGTTCTTCTCAAAGCCATGATAATTTGCTGCTTCAGGCAAAGATGGTTCAGTGTGAAGAGGATATGAAACGGCACCCTTTTTCGTTTCAAGTGTTAATCGGGGGGGGGGAACAAAAAAAGTTACGAAACTTGCGTGCAGAATCAGACGGAATGCTTAATTTATTCAGCTAGGCTGCCAACAAGGAGGCACCAAACAAATGAGTGAAGAAAAGCACAGAAAGTGAGGCGCACAAATGAGAATTTCCCAAATTGTGTTGTGGTCGTACTTCACAGCTAATAATTTGGGGGGTGAGGGGTCAGGGGGAGGGGGCTGTATGTCTCCAAATCAAAAGGGTGCCATTTTCATTTTGCAAATAAACAAACTTTTTTTTTTTTTTCCCAGAGGTTGGCATTGCAAATCTGGAACTGATTATCTGGTTCATAAATTCCACTGGAATGCTTGTAATAAAGCATTGAGAAAGATATTTTACTGCTGCAGCAACACTGCCTTAACTTTATCCTGATTGTTCAAGTCAAACTGTGAAAAAATAGCTTTACAGCATAAATGATGCAATCTCTCAGACTTCTGCCTGAGGTGCAGCCGTAGGTCAGACACTAATCTAAATATTTATATCCTTCTCTCTACAAATCCAGTTTGGGGGAGGGAGTTGTTTGACTGTCTCAGTAAATACTTATGTGGCTCAAAGTCAAACAGAAGTCTATAATTCTCTACTGTGTTGCCACGTCGGACCACGCCAGCAAAATTAATTTTTGAACCCGACCACAAGCTTGACACAAGTGTTGTAATAGTTGTTTTTAGTAGAGGAGTCCACGGGCTTTCAGAACAATAGACAAATGTGGCGGGTATTTGAAGCTGCACTGTGGAATTGAAGGGAAACAATATCTATTCCTACTTGAGAGAGAGAGGGAAGAAATATTTGTGCTTCTCTGGAGCGCTTCGGGGACGTCTTATCACCTGTTTCAAACAACTTGGGCATTCTCGAAAACATGAGGGCCTAGGATAGATGCCACTGACTTAATTCAGCTGACAGTCACTTGATAATGTACTGGGTTATCTGATTGTCTTATAGAAGCGTATATGTCTATATTGCTTTCCTATTTCCATATATTTTCTGGAAATATTATGACATTTTGAGAAATGACTAGCATTCTTGCCTGGAGTTAGACGGGGATATTTTTTTCCACTGTCATGCAAATACTGCATCATGTTTTCTCATAGCACATCATATTGACACTGACTCCTAAAAATGCTGCCATTATGTCATTCTGTCATATTTTGATCACATTGTAAGTAAAGAAATGAGATTCTATTTATGGAGCACTTTTCTCAGACATGTAGTCACAAAGCACTGTACAATCAACATGATAAAGACTATATTGATATACTTCAATCAGAACTAATATAAAGAGTTGAGTATGGATTTATGCAGGCCTGAAGAAAAAAGAGAAAGCACATAAACTGTGCAGTCAATTCTCATGTAAAGCAGATGGATGATTTTTTAAATTAAAAAAAAAAAAGCCACAGTCACTGTCAGTAAAAAGCAAATGCAAAATAAATAAAGCTGAGTGCTTGCTGGACCATAATCAAATGCATCAGGGGAAGTTGCTGCAGAGGAAGTGCATTGGAAGGCTGGACCCCGAGCACTGGGATTACCATCATCATTTCAGTCAAAGTTTCTATAGTTTGAAAGACATTTGTTTCCTTGGAACAAATTACCAGATGTTAACAAAGTGTTGGACTCCTCAGTGCTGCGAGCATTCACATTAACAAGAGGAAACCCTACAATAAGCCTGTGGTGGTCATAAACATGCTTCTAGAGCTCGATGGAGGATTCCACGCTGTATGTTTAATGTTATTGTTACGGCCCTGGGCCGGCTGCGTAGTTTTGTTATTGAAAAGATAGACCACCGACTCTGTCAGCACTGTGCTTTACCGTATAGAATGTAAATTATTTGTTACTGTAGACCCACCATGAAGTCAGCTGGTGTTCGACAAGACTGTATGCTCTCATCTACATTGTTCAACATCTTCCTGGAAAGGATAATGGCAGAAACCCTGGAAGATCATACAGCCCTATTAGTAAGGGGAGGGCAAATCACCAACTTGTGGTCTCCTGATGATGTTGCTAGAATGGCCAAAACTGAACAAGAGTGGGAACTGATGTCAGACTCGACCTCAAACATCTGTAAAGTTTGGGATGAAAATAAGGAAAGGGAAAACCGAGCCGATGACAAACACCAAGTACGATAGTGAACATCTAGTTCCAACTTAGAAATTGTATCCTGTGAACCATTTTAAATATTTACTCTCTGTCAGAAATCTTAATTTGTCTTTGACAAAAGACAAATTAGTGCAAGACTACAAAACTGCACAAACAACACGATCCTGGGCATATCATACACGGATCACATCATAAACTATGATGATAATAATACTGAGGAGTTGCCATGGGAGACCTTCGCAGAGACTTTTGTTGCAAGTCAAAATCCATTATTTACATATACTAAAATCCAACTCTTTCTCACTCCCAGGTTTTCACAATTAATTATGTCTGAAATCCTCCTAAAGTTTGTTCAGTGTTCTAATAGCAGCTACCTTAGCTGTTAATGAGAGCACTGCAAAAACTCAAAATCTTACCTCAAAATCTTGAAACTAGAGAAAAACTAGATAATTTTCACTTGTTTCATTGGCAGATTTTTTTTACTTATTTCAAGGTAAACTGTCTCGTATTAAGTGAAAAAAGTCTGCCAATGAAACAAGTGAAAATTATCTAGTTTTTCTCTAGTTTCAAGATTCACTGTCTTGAAACAAGTTCATATATCATGGAATGTTGCTTTGTAGCTGATTTTGTCTTATTTTAAGTGTAACGAGATATTTTGACTAGAAATAAGACAAATATAATTGGTAAGATTTTGAGTTTTTGCAGGAGCACGTGGCTGGTGCTGTGCGAAATTATTTTTGCAAATGAACATTAAATCTGAGAACATTTTTTAGTCTCAATTAGTGTCTGGGAATCTGTTTTATTTTAAAACCCTACAAGATTTAGCAATATATTTATGGGCAAATATGAAAGCATGTTATACATTTAATTTGAAAAGCAGCGTTAAAATGAACATTTTTCTCCTGCTAGAGTGGAGCCACAAGCTACTTTTATTTTTGTTTTAATCTTGTGACATGTGTGTTCAGGTAATGTGTTTTTTTAAGTAGAGGGTTGGAGGGCTACAGTGGATTTTGCCCTCTCGGAGGTTTAACGGAGTGTCTACCTTGAGTGCTGCCAGCTCTGAACTGTTTCCTGCTGTTTGTTTAATCCACACCAGGGGCCTCAGTCCTGAAATAACATTATCATCTCATTACACATAAAAAAACACATTTGAAAAAACCCCAGTAGTTAGCGGTTTCATGATTTTTGGCATTACGGGAAGGCCACGTTATCAAAGACTTATTTTACCTGTTAAATTGGGACAATTTTCATGTGTAGTACTTTGTCTTAGAAGATATAATAAGTTTAACATCGTTTCACATTTTGAGAAATGCGCTTATATTCCATACTGAATGAACACACAGATGCAGCTCAGGTTACCACAGTGTTTAAGAAAAAAATGTGGAAAAAAGGGAAACAGCTTCCTCACGAATAACAAAATCATCCTAGAAGTAACAATTCACAATTCATGTGAAATGTAAAAACTAATTGTGGTTTCACACAAAACAAGAGCCTTTCTTGTTTTATGTAATGCTTCTGTCTCACTAACAAAAACTCACACTTCCATGCCTTTTCACTTTCCCTCTCAATCTGGCTTTCCCAGCAATACCCTCCCCCAAAGCATGCACACACATACCCACACACACAAATGCACACGTGCACACGTGCACACACGTCTTTGTTTCTTGCTTTACTCTCCATTGGATGCCCCGCCTCCTCCTGCCGTTTCTGCTGTGTCCTTAACATGACATATGAGCAGCTCAGGAAAAGACTCAGTCAGCTTTCTGTCTTCACTAGGGAGCTGCTAATCTGGATTTCCATGTGATGAGAAAAAGCCTTAAAATGAGCCAAGAAAAGAACCGTGGTAGAACAGTTCTAGCTTTTTGTTATGTTACTTTTACCTGCATGACCAGTTTACTTTCAAAGTTCATAACCGTTTATGCATTTATGCATTCACCATATGTTTCTGCATATTTCCAATGCTTGGACTGCCTTGCTGCATGTGAGGATTATCTTGTCTGTAACCCTTCATGCTTTAGTGTTGCTTTGTTGTGAGTGCTTCTATTATGTTGAAGCAGGTTAACAAGCTTCACGAGTGCACTATCCTAAACACATGGAGAACAACTCAAATGAATGCCAAAACAATGAAGACACATCTGAAAACCTTCCTGTTACATCATGAACTGAAGAACAAAGAGTGCTCTATTAATGACCCTGAATGACCAGTCGTGCCCTCAGTTGGTTTGGTAAAGCAGACCATTGTGTTTACAGCATTTGCACATCATTATGTGTTTAACTCATGTGAACCCAGTTTATTGCAGACTCATCGTCTTTTCTCTCTTTTTATACCTTCAGGACACAATTTGAGTTTGAACTACGGGAAGAGATATCAGTGCCGTAGGACTCATTTTTTTTTAAAATGAGATGATAGTGGTGTGGACGTTAATAAGAAGTTTAAGAACAAAACAAAAACCAAAAAAAAAAAAAATCCTCGTTTGTTTACTTTGTACATTTCCCTTTAAATCAAATAATTGCTTCCTGTTCCAAGTTATACACGGCACTTCTTTTGCTCCCACTTGTTGGACTTCAAACAGAGACATCCTCTGCTCTGAACCTCTTTTAGCTGGGGTGAAGTGCAGCCTGCTGAAGGCTTTTGGGTGTGTTTGCTCTTGGGATTTCACTTGAAGATGTTTACAAATGCCTCTGCAGGAAGCACAACAGGAAGAAAAGAGATCAAACCCTGTGTTTTCAGTGACACACTGAGCTTATATGGATCATTTCACTAATCTGTTGGATAAATAAGAATTTATTTTCACTGAGAATTGTTTGTATACAGACAAAATAAATATATCAAGAAGCTAAAATGCATCGTGATACTTCTGAGATATTGTATGTAATATAAAAGAAAAACATTTTCAAGCTTATATACTATCACTACCTTTCATGGCTCCCTCTGTCCTATGCCTGGTTTTGCATTAATTACTCTGAAGCCTCCTGTTTTTGTTCTAGTTAACAAAACCACATCAACTCACTCTGAACAATATATTTATGACCTACAGTCTGTACCGAGGTTGTTCTGCATGCGCTCACACCGCCGCCTTCACCCCTCTGTGAAAAGAGGGGGAGTATAAAAGAGGAAATGAATGTGTGAGGGATGAATACGTGGCCCTAGGGGTCAGCTTAATGGAGTGAGACCCCAGCCCCTATTGACTTCCACTGCCAAACTATTAACTCCTCACAACTCCCAAGCAACAGCCTCATTATTCATTTCAGTGTGAAAGCAGATTTCCTGTTTATATATTCTGTGATGTATATTTGTGTTTTGTTAGCAGAGGCATCATTTTCCAGAGTAGGACCATATATTGGCTTTGAAACCACAAGAATTGGTATAAAAATCAGTTTTTTGGCACATCACTGTGGGTTTGAACAACTATGGTCACACAAACTGTCCCACTGAAGTCAAATCACTGAAAACAACTGCTTCACAGTCAAGATGATGGTGTTTCTCACTAAAATTGATTATGTCTGATATAGTAAATTTTCTTAAATCAAGTCCATATCTGTCTATTTTAATTGCATTAAAAAATTACTTCCAAAGTCTACTGTCACTGATGGGTGTCTTACGGGTGTAACTGATACTTATTGTATTATTAAAATGTCCTGATTAATTGCTTGGCCTATATCTTTCAAGCAAAGAGTGGACTGCAATGGAAGCTTTGTTAATGTGATAAGATTCTTGCCCGTGCTAAGCTCCCCACACTTGTTATTTTCTTGTCAGTCAGCCTCTGACATTACATTACCTTCGCTGATACTCAGCATCACAGCAGCAAACATGTCTCAGCTGAAAAACATGTGTGGCTCCAAAGCACTAAAGTGCTCTCAGCAGGACATTTTCTTCGTGTTTTCAACTGGCGAAAAACACTTTGGTGGCCAGAGTCCCCTAACATCCTGGTAGAACATAAGATTTAATATAGCACTACTTCTTTTGGAAAAAAAGTAAAGCTCCAGTCAGAACTCCACTCTGCTTCAGACATCCACTACATTGGATAGGACTATGTAGATGGGACTTTGAAAGGGAAATGGGTCAAAAGACCTTTTCAGTGATGGTTTCATCAGTCTCTTAAATGTCTGTCTGTCAGACAAACTTCACATAATTTTTTACACTAAAATTCCTCACAGCCTCATTCAGACATACCCACAACACCATGCACAAAAAGCTTGTGGCAATAAGGAAAAAAATGAATACACTTCTACTACAAGTGTGGATATATAGGAAGCAGCGATTTCTCTGCAGGAAAACAACTTCAGACACTGTTGCATTCCTAAATCTTCACATGTCATGCCTTCTAAGATGTTGCTAGAGATAAGAATCCCACCAACTTATGTATGTGTGTTTGCGCGCACGTGTGTGTGTGTGCCGTGAGAGTATATGGGGTGTTATCAATAACAAATGAGAAGGGTATGTTTCTTTAAGACAAGCCCATAAATGGTGGCCCGGTCACCACCTTCTTCATTCTGAAGGGGCTAGCTGCAGTTTGAGTTTTCCTTGGCGGGTCAAGACTGCCATTGAAGTCTGAATGGGCTGCCATGGCAGATTACACTGCACAGCTGTCCCCCTACCGTGGAAATTAAGTTATGCCCCGTGTCAGCAAGTTTTGTATTTTCCACTCTAGTCCCCGCCCATCCCCCCTTTCCTCTCCCTGTCTCCGCTTCTTCCGTAAATTGTGGAGGCCCCTAAAAAGTGCATAGCTTGAGGGTGTGTTTGGAGGAATGGATAATCATGCAAGGAAAAAAATATGAAAAACCTCTCTATTTAACTAGGAAAGTGAAGATTATGATTTCCTCCAGCATACTTCCACTATGAGACACACTGTTGGTTGCTAATGAAATTATCTGCATACACACCCCACCTACACGTGTGTAAACAAAAAGACAAGCAGGCAAACAGAGCCAGCGCTGACTCGTTGTCTCAGTGCTTCTTGGACTGTGTCCTGCTGCACTTGTGGCCTCTGCCTTGTGTTATGTTTATTTGTGGGTCAAGTTGTTTGTGTTGTGGTCAAAGTGAAAGGCAAACACTTCAGCTCCTCCAGTGATGTGTGAACAAGCAAGGAACGTCCCCCTAGCCTGCAGAGCAGCTGGACCCGCTAGCTGAAGAAAGCTGAAGGGCCACTGGAGCCATACAAACAGATAGTAGTAAACTGTTAAATGTGTCAACTAGAGGACTATTACTAAGTAATTAACTCCACAAATCACGGTATATTTGAGGACAGTTGATGATCATTTGTTTCCAGAACTGTTCAGATAACAAAAGAATGCCCAAAATAAACAATAAATCAACATTGCTTGAAGCTGCTTTCCAGACACAGTTAGACACAGAAGCCTTTCCAGATAGGCAGAAAAGAAAAACAGATTTAGTTTTATTAACAACTCTATAAGGCTTGGCTACAATGCACTTGAATGTGTTCCAATACACAGCATATAAAAGGTGGATGTAACCATCTTGACATCACCCACGGCACTCTGATTTTGAAGACCCAGCTTTATCTTCATGGATACCAGTAGCTTGTGTATTTGATAACCCAAAGGAATCATATTTGGATGTGAGAAGGGCTAAGTTATAGATAATGGGGGTAACCTAGATCAGCGGTCCCCAACCCCCGGGCCTCGGACCGGTACTGGTCCGTGAGTCGTTTGGTACCGGGCCGCGAGAGTTGAGGCTCAGGTGTGAAATGTATGGTTTTCAGGGTTTTTATTGGTTTTCAGCGTTATTTTGTTATCGCTTTTATCATTAACTCGGTTTTCCTGGGTCTTTTCACGTGTGTTATGAATAAATCTTCTTTTTTTCGGTACCGGTACTAGTTTTATTTTGTTGTATTAATCCGCGACACTTTAAAGGCCGGTCTGTGAAAATAATGTCGGGCATAAACCGGTTCATGGCGCAAAAAAGGTTGGAGACTGCTGACCTAGATTACTAAGGCACATCCACAAAGTATACAGATGTACTGCACAGACAACCAATCATGTTAAGTCTAAGATGATTCCTCCAATAGGCCACAAGCTCAGTAAAGTGGTGAAGTTCATTGATTTGAGCTAGCTGAGGTGCACCTATCGGCTTCGGCCACTTGTGTCTGCACCAACTTGTCACCCAAAGTGGCGAACCCCCCAAATATTTAGGAGATTTGAAGCCAGCCTCAAGTGGCTATTCAGGGAACTACAGGTTTGGACAGTCCAGCACTGACTTAAATTTTATCTTCCCAAGGGTTCTCGATTGCATACGTCCTATAACCATGCATGGACTTTTCTTCTGAGATACTTGATATTATTTTTAGAGCTTTTTCATTTGCAAATAAATGTTGAAATGACAGCTGCTGATTTCTTGTGAGGACTTTCTGACTATACGTGTGGCAAGAGACTACTTTTCGAATATTTTATTTCGTTTTGTCAGTGTCCAAACACTAATGTTTACTCACGTTATGTTTAAACTTAGTAGTAATACCATATCCAAAGCAGGTTTTTTTTTTTTACAAAGTAACAACATTGGTATACTCACTCTATGCTGCTTTATGACTTTACTTTGACAGTGACTCACTTCCTCTACAAAAACCTCTACAAAAACCATGAACATTTCATTGTTTCATTGTAATCAAATGTTGATTCCAAGACATTGTAGGATGCCTCCAAAATCTTATCAGTCCTGTTGAATACATAGGTATTGGGATTTTTTTTATTCATTGCATACTCAGTGGATGTAAGTTGTGTTCAAAGCACTTCAAGCCTTAAAAACACACTGAAACCATCCAGTGGCTTTCTTTTCTTTTGCAGCTAAACCACTAAGGGTGTTTTTTTTTTTCTTTTGCATCATCTTTTTGATTTTTCCAACACTACACCAGCCTTATACCTACTGCAGTACAACTAACAAAACCAGTGTGAAACACTTTGTGACCTTCTTTTAGAGACCCTCAACAGCAACATATTAAACAGTGAATATATCAAATGGCTGCCACAAACAGTCAGGTAGCAAGGCGTTCTCTTGGTGACAGTGGGATTAGTGCTGCAGGTTTTCTCTCAGGACCCAAGGAGCTGCGCGGCAGCTTGAGTAACTGGATTACAGGCCTTTTTCTCATTTCAAAGGGTTGTGAACTCAGCAGAGGTCTTGCATGATGAAATCAAAGTGGCAGCTGAAATAGAACAGAGAAAAATAACAAGGGTTTCCTGAAAGTCTCCTGGCATCAGCAACACAGCTAATGAGAGAGATGCAAAATCAATGATCTTTGCTATGCTATGTGACTGGCGTCTCCCGAAAAGAACTTCAATTCAGAGAATCCCCAACCAAAGGCAAAGAGGAGAGCATAACCAGGAGAGCTGAAATAACTTACAACACAAAAACAAATTCCAAGTAAGGATGAAAAGGGAACAACTAACACCTATTTTAAACCATCTTTTTAGCAAATGCCTAAGCTTTGGCTGCAGCACAGAGGGAAGTCAAGGTGGAGTCCACTCCATCAGATACCCTTTGGTAACTTCAAGGGATTATTTCCAAATCCTTTCAAATGAACTTTCCATCTCAGTGCCTCCTCCTCTGTCTCAGCCATTCCAACTGTCCAGTCATTTTTACATCACTTTTTGCACAAACCTGTAAGGAGCCAAGGCCAAACCAAATGCCTCTGAGAAAAATGGTGAGGGAACATCCGGAGGGAAGACCCCGCTTCAAGGTTTTAAAAGGCATTAAGAAATTGTTTTTAATTGATGTTAAAATCAGGCACTAGGACTTTTACAGGTACCGGCACTTTTATGGATTTTAACTACCGGCAATTTGTTGGAATACAGTCAGTGTTGAAAAAAAAAAAAAAGAAGGAAGGATACACTTTAGCCCTTCCAAACCTTTTCAGAAAGACCGAAAGAATTGTTAAAAAAACACATTGACACATCGTGTTTTTGATTTAGGGTTATTAAAGGTGAAACTAAACAGGCTGCATGCAGGTTTTCCATTTATCTCTCTATGAAAAAACACAACCGGTGCCAAGAATCAACTGAAAACACTGCTACGAAAAGTTGACTTAAGGTCATGTGTGTGTGTGTGTGTGTGTGTGTGTGTGTGTGTGTGTGTGTGTGTGTGTGTGTGTGTGTGTGTGTGTGTGTGTGTGTGTGTGTGTGTGTGTATGTATGTATGTATGTATATATATATATATATACACACACACACACTGTTATGTTGTTTTTCTTCCTATTTTTTTTCCACATTGAATCAAAAGAAGTCTTTATATATATATATATAATATATAATATATATATATATATAATATATATATATATATGTATTTGTAAGACTTATTATCAGTTCTATTAAGGCAGCCAAACATCAAATCTCCAGCATCAGTGGTTGAGAGGTTTGCTCCTTGTAAACATTGTGCTGTGATAAGCATGAGGTGAAGGGGCGAAGTGATCTGCATGGGGTGTAGTGTGGGCCGTTTTGTTCAAGAGGCCAAAGAAACAGAGCTTGGAAGTGAACTGAGCTCACTGAAGCAAAGTTGATGGCAGAGATACCTTACACATTCTCAAAGAGCTGGAACACAAACAGCCACAGTTTGTAAATTAAACCCAAAACCACCACCACCCCACACCCAACATACACACACACACACACACTGCTCTATGTATGCTGAGGACGACAGAGAGCAAGAGAGGAGTGTTTAACGACAGAATCAGCTGTGATAACTCTCCATTTCTGAGGCACTTTTTGTGGCTGGTTAATTTATTTAGTTTAACTACAATAATCCTTTAAAACCACAGAAAAAATAAATAAACTTTGGCTTGTGAGCTAAACACTATGAAATATATTCAAGCCCTTGTCGTACATCACTTCCATTTTCTGACAAGCAGGCAAGTTTCGTGAGATTTTTTGCACTTCATTCATCCATTCACACACACTGCACATTATTATAGCCTAATCAACGCATGCTGCGCCTTTTCTAAGTGCTGAAACTGCCTGAACAAATGCGAGAGGCAAAAGAAAGACAAGGAGGAGGAGGAGGGGAGGACAGGCTGGGCTACAGAGCTATTCTCCTGCCTGGAAAGCTTCATGCACGGTGGATCACATTACCGGCACTGCAAGAAACTGACAAGGTATTTCGTTTAGGCGCTACGGGATCTGGGGAGCTCTTTGCAAGCAGCAAATATATAGACAGCATATTTTTTCTGCCTAATGTCAATTTTCTTCTGCAATATCTAAAAGATTGCAAGTAATCTTTTCTGGCATTAATGCTGTATTCTTGTAATTTACTTAAAGCTTAGGTATCAAAGTAAACAAAGCAGGTAAAAAATAAAATTAAAAAACATCTTCAAAAATACACAGGGCACATTACATGCATATTCAAGATAAAACACCCCTCACTAGGCTTGTCATGTGTTTTCTTCTTCTGCTGTTCTTCTTACAGTGGAGGTTTGAGACCCAAGCGGCAGCAGATCGTTCCCACATGCTTCCCCGTCGTTTGGCTCTCCAGAGGTGTCAAGCCAGCCTGAAAGAATGAAGTGCCTCCCCATTGTGCTACCCAACTATTATGTGCTTAACATTTCCATGACAAAGATGCCACTCGACTTCTCCTCCATCCATTCAGCTAGAGTACCCTTGTCCCCCCTCTAATAAAACATTTTGCAGCAAATCATTGATTCAAAGTTACCCAAAGCTGACCGGAGAGGCGTGGCAGATCTGCAATATCTCTTGCAAAAAATATTTCTGCAAATAGTACTACTACTAATGATAATTGAGCTTACAGTGCATACCCCCACACATGTGATATTCAAATTAAAAGGTCAATAAGTATAATTTCTGTTAATTTTGTGGAACTGCAGCTAATTAATGAATAGTCAATATGCTTTCACTACATGACTTAAATATGCCAGTAATGTCACAATGACATGACTTTAAATAAAAAATAACAACAGCGTAATAGTCAATGTTTCTGATATGGTAACGTGTTAGTTTTAAGCAATGCTTAGGCTTGAATATAACGCTAATCTAAAAAAAAAAATCATATGACTGTTTGTAAAGTGTCCTGAGTAGAAAAAAGAATATAGACTGTGATTTTAACAGCCAGTAAATTCTGACACCTGAGTTTAGTGCCCTCGGGTGTTGTTGGAGGGAGAGGGTGTTTTGTTGATTTATGGCGACAGTTGCTTTTGACAACAGGCAGCTAAATCAAGACATAGCAGGTCATTAGACTATCAGTCAGCAGAAGAAGCTGGCCTGCATATAGTTGAGTTTACCGTCATCTCACAAACTGAAGTTGGGAAATGTAGGTTTGTTTCACAGTTGCATTTGGCTTTAAAATGAAACTATTAAGGTTTGATCACTGTTATGAGACAAAAATCTTAAAACAAAAAATGGAATCAGCTCAACCACAGCCCTGAGTTTTTTACCAAATCACTTAACATTTTATTATTATACTAAATAAACTGAATACAGCTTCTTAATAGCACCGTATGTAGCTATAGATCAATCTATAATCAAAATGTGCCCTTTCAACCTTTATTATTATGCAAAGGTGAAAAGGATTTATAGAAATAAAAATACCACTGTGCAAAATAAAAATTTTATTTACTTATTACAGAAAAGTAGGTATAAAGCAAGTCACTCCAAACTGATGTAACTGTAAGGTGGAGGGGTGTCATCTGGGGATTGTTTTTAAAAAAAAGAACTGATACTTTTCTCTTTTCATAGTGGATTTTGTTACTGTTCAATCTGATACTGATCAAAGAATTGTGTGATAATGGTCATCAGACTCCATGTCACTTTTATCTGAGTTAAGGCACAATACCGTATAGGAAATAATGTTGCAAAATTAACACTCACAGTCAAGAATGATATCTTCAAGTTTCCTTTATGCCTTCTATAAAGGTATATCATTAAGGCAGTCATACAGTGGATTTAGACATTTCTTTCTCTGGGCTATAAACAGTGAATAAATCATCTCATAGCCTAAAACATATAAGATTCTCTGGGGGGAAAAAAAAAATCTATATAGGCTATACAAATATATGTACACTATATTCAGTCAAAGAAAAACCAAAAAAACTTCCCTTTAAAGCTGGAATTCTCTGTGTTTATTCACATGATGGTGATTTGGATGTAACTAGGTGGTATGTAATAAATTAGGCTACAGCTTTACTTTAACACCTAATCTATTTACACTGGATTCCAACATTAAATATGTGTAAATCAAATGAATCAGCCTGATGCCAAGGGGCAATGGCCTGTCCTAAAATATGTTCACACACACGCACACAAAAAGATTGGCAGTGCAAAGCATATATTGATTATACTGATACCATTATACTGTTACCAAAACAAGCCAACTCTTTCTCTTTTGTGACAACTTTACTATCAGTCTGTGACAGAGAAAGTGGGCATTTCTATTTAGCTTATCACACAAACAAAACACAACTGCAGAGTCATAAGTGGTGTGGTTTGATAAGAGAAACAGTTTAGATATCTTTCTGGCCTCATTTGCATAGAAATATCCCGATTTGATATCCTTCAGAGTCTTAAACTCGTTTCAAAGAAGATTTACTTGCGCCAAAAGCACTCCCCTTTAATCTTTGAGGCTCTATACTTTCACTATAGAAGCAGGTCAAGGAGTGACAAAAGTTTAGATTGCCTTTTATCCGGACAATAGACGGGGCAGTTTGTGAAACGGGGATTAAAAGAGGGGTAAAAGAGCTAAAACGAGTGGCAGCAGGGTCAAAACATACTGGGCAGCTGGGAGAGAGGCTCCGCTCTCTGGTTCTTCTGTATAATCCGTATACCCGTCTTCGTCATCTTCGTAGGACCCACTAGCCTCATATCTATCGGGCCTTTCGAAGCATAACGCCTTCATGCTGTTCTTGACAAACTCACAGATGGCCCTTTCTGTGCCATCACATACACACGTTTCCAGCTGCTGACCCTTCGGTATTTTACGCATGTTCGCGATCACATTAAGGCATGCGTTTGTGCACACTGCCCCGCTGAAAAGTTTCCCGCAGTGTTTCAAATACTCGTGCATTGCCGAGCTGCACTGAGGGTCTCTCTCGCACTGGTGCCGGGCTTCCGTGCAACCGGTGCTGGTAGTCCTTGGCAAGCAGGGCTCTATGGCCCGTTTGGTATTTGTGCACATCGAATCGCGGCCGCAGCTGCAGTCCTCCAGAGCCGGCCCGCTTTTAGTCAGATTGAGCTGGATGAGCGAGGCGATGCAGTGGCTGGGACATTTCTTCTTCTCCCCACTCAACACTGGTTGACAAGCGCGAATGTAGTGTTCGTACGCGTAGTTGCATTCAGCCTCGCTTTGGCAGTTCATGATGGCTTGCCAGCATATCAGTCGCCGACCATGGGACGGCGAAGCCAAGGATAAGTAGCCAAAAAACAAAATCAAGCAGCCAAGAGGCCAAACAGTTCTGCAGACGCTCTGTACCAGTGCACCATTGTACCAGTTTGCCATTGTTATGGCTGCAAAGAAAAAGAAACGATAAAACTCACAGCCGTGTCATATGTGAAACTTCTACACTACTTCCATGGATATTGTCTTCGTTGGAGAATTTTATTATATAATGTTATTATTCCGAGGCAGATGGTGTGTCATAGGCCCGTGTGTAGGCGTTCAACAGGCTGGCAATGCGTAATCCGGGCTCCATAAACCCGTCAGTGCTGATCCACTTGAGCCGGATTCTTGAGCGAACTATCTGTTATCCGTACATGATTGGGATGGAAACTGAAACAGTTACTTAAAGTAAAATACACAGCAAAAGAAAAGTTGTCCATAAGAGTTTCTGCAGCGTCTCACTCCATGGCAGTGTTTCGGGGCTCAGCGATTCCCCGTTGCGTTCCCTTACGAATCTCCACCAACAAGCCAAGCGAAGTCCCGAGTGTCCTTACGTGGACTGCACCGGGTCCTTGAGCAGTCCGTGTGCGCACGGAAGTGCCAACAAACAGTGCACGGGAAAAACAACAATCCTTGTGGGTCGCAAAGTGGTCCTCTACTCTCTCCCCTTTGACCATTTGTCTTTCGGTTATTCAGCCCCCTCAACATACATTAGCGAAGTGGCTCTCATTGGCTCGTCACTTGTGGGTTTCTACGTAGCGGTGGGCGGGAGCTGAGGGTGGGAGGAAGATGGTCTTGGGAAACAACTTCAGATTGATGCTTTGGAGAGAAGATTTAGTAAAGGCAACGGTGTTCTCAATTATCCAGAGAAATTATTTTAAGACCCTTTTCTATGCTCACTCAACTTACAAAATCACGTGACAGCAGCTTCTAAAGGAAATCCAAGTTTTTCAGGGAAATAATATTTCCCTGAACAACTTATCAACAACTTTGATTAGTCTTTTTAATTTCAAATTTCCGGTATATTGGTACCCATGATTTTTTCCCCCCATTAGGACATGTAGAAAAATAAAATACATCATTAAAAAAGGAGAACAGATTTGGACATATGCTGAACAAATACTGTTTTCAGTATTTAGATATTCCAATTTAAAGACATAACGGGGGCAAAGAGTGTCGTTTCTTTTACTTTGTAAAGTGATAATAAATTTCAGCAGAGATAAGCTGTATAATACCAATGTACCTAATTTACTTCTTTCAAATAATTTTGAACAGTGGTTACTAAGTTTTAAGTCGTAATATTGTTTAATTCAATATTTCACTAAAGGTTTTTATTATTATTATTATTTATTTTTTTATTTCTTCCAAAAGAAAACCAGAGGCTGAAAATGAGAAGAAAGAAAGAAGGTTGTAATAATAGCATCCTTTATGTGCTTCAAACACAAGACCATCATAATGTCCCAGCTTACCCAATTTCTTATGCTACAATATCGTACACATAAGAGGAAATGACAGCGTGACTCCCCTACTAAGCATTGATAGGCCATGCAACAAGTCCATGCCTGCAGTGCTAATTATCTGTGCAGCATCATCACTGATTTAATCATCTTCATCCTATAAACTCTCCCTCAGAAGAGCAGTTGAGTACAAATTAATTGAGGTATAATATGACCCTCATTGAATATAATTCACTCTAATCATTCATTATGGACAAATTTCTTCATGCCATTGCACTAGCTCATAACAGTCTTTTTGCTGATGAATCAGATGACTGTCTCTTATATTAGCAGTGTTATACATGAATAATTACATCAGTTTAACCTGATTGGTTGATTAATGTGAACCTCAGGCATATTTCATCAATCAGTTCAACTTTGTGATGAAGTTACAGCTTGATCATTTTGTGCTTTTTTCTGTCATTAGAGAGGACTGTGTCAAGTTTTGATTATTCATATCCTTTATTTCAACAGCTTAATAGTTTAAATTAGATATCAAGATGTGGGTAGGCAGAAACACAAGCTTTAGTTTTTTCAGTGAGTGCTTCTACTTGCATGTAAATCACAACAAATATCTTCACACAGCCTTGCAGTCTGGTCAGTGGTGGATATTTGTGGCATAACTGGAAACCTCTGTTTCCTCTGTGATGGAGTTTTCATTGCTTAAATACTTAATGGTTCTCCAAATAAGAGTCAAGAGTGTCTGTGGCTTCTTAACTCTGAGGGATGAAGACCAAAATTTGAAGACAGCTATAAAGGTTTTAGAGTTTGAGAGTTTAAACCTTTCTTCTATGAAAAGCTGCATGCATGCTTTTATTAATTGAGCAGCCGCTAACAACAAAGCAAGCCCTGAAAAGCAACATTTACACAAAAGTTGCATGCATGCTTCTTTAGTCTTTTTAATTACAACTCTTTTTTTGTTTGTTTGGGTTTTTTTCCATTTCACTGTAAGGTAATGTGATAGCTACATGGGGGTAAAAATTACATTTTAAAAGTTTTTTTTTCTGGAGTTAAAAGTCTTATATTTCACAAGTGACAACAAATTTACAGAATTAGGGTTAATGCATTAGGTTAAAAAAAACACAGACACCCAAGTTCCTGCATTTGTCTCACACAAATCTTTGGTTAAAAGCGAGGACATTTCTACATATTTGTTGGTACTGACCAACCTCAGCCCAAAAATGACAAAAACAATTTTTAGTTAATATTCAGATTACTAAACAAGACCAAGAATTGGACCAAATGGACATTTTTGTTTTAAAATAATTAAATTATGTAATGAATCTGTGACTGTGACTAATCTGCAATACTTCTCAATACTTCTCATGTGATTCAAGACAAGTTGGGATTAAGGTTTCCTTTGCATCTTCTGATTCTGGTAAAAACGAGAAACATCAATCAGCAAATGTCAAAACATATATAAAAGATGATGGGATGAACAGCTAAAACTGATGCTGTAAAGTCCAAATTTTAACATCTGCAGACCGTTTTAAGGAGCTCCGAATGTGAAATTTCAAAATGTTGATATTTTTTATGACTTTACTGTGATCATCACAAAGGTTCATAAGAACAATACACACCGTTTATGTCATAAAGGCTTTGCTTTTTTCCCCCCAAAAAATCTTAGATAGCTTTAGAAAGTTATCTGCCTGGACATCATCAAAATGACACGTGTGCGTGTGTGTGTGTGTGCGTGTGTGTGTATGTGTGTGGATACGTGCGTGGTTGTGAGTGTGTGTGGGTGTGAGTAAAATGATAGCCCACATGTTGACACATGAGCAAGAGGCGGCAGTTTAGTTCTTGAGGCCTGATGTGGATGAGGGAGTCAGGGAAAGAGAGCAGTGAGGGCACAAAGGCTGTTTGTGTTTCAAACAGTATTCTGATCTCAGGAATGTACCTTTAGGCCACAGCCGTGAGCTCCCACTGCAAACAATGCACTCAATGTCAGTTACGGCTGGCTAGCACAGCCGCTGCTGGCGCTACTCCAAGGTCCTAACTCGTCGAAAATGATGGATACAGGGAACTCAATACTTCAGGAGTCTCTCTCCTCTTTTTTAAAAAAGGTTTTCCCTATAGCATGAAGAATTGAAACATTGTTTATTGCAACACAAGCTTTCCAAAAACTAATATCTTTAGTGTTTCGTCACTGCAAACTCTAATAGAGGAAACATTATTGAATCAATATTATATATGTTTTACTGTATTCATGTAACTAAAGACACGACTCTGTGGTTCTAAGTCCGTAATGTTGACAAGGGCTTAAATGTAAAAAGAACTCATTAAAATTTCACCAAGTACATAAAAAATATTTCATCTGAAACACTTACAATATGAAACAACACACACAATGTATTGAATCATCAAACACTTTTGTCCCTGCCAGCAGCTGTATGCTGAAACCAGATGTGCTGCACTGAGAACTGAGCGCTATTACTTTGAAGGATCAATTAAACCCATATTCTTGCCGCAAAAATCCAATTAAGGGACAAACCAAATGTGTTGCTCAGAACGCAGAGCAAATAAGACCAACGCTTCGGGGAGGCTCATATGAGGCTACGCAGTTGGCTGAAATCATTTTTTCCCCACACAGCACCCAAGGATTACCAGTTTTGATTAAGTTGTGCTTTTGACAAGTTTGAATATTTTTCAGTAAAACTGATGTGAGTGCATTTCAGTAATTTGTGTTTTACCTGATGGTTCGAGGACTGAAACTTACTATCCTGTCACAGAGTTTACAATTCATTATAAATGTGCACAAGACACTTTTAGAGTCTAAGGACCTTCTTGAATTCTTGAAGTAGATCATTGCTTCTATGTGCGGTAATGTCCCTGTGTAAAAATAAATCTAGAAGATTAAATGTGTTTTTGATGCCAGAGAACAGACATTATGAGAGTTCATCCACTGAACGTTAGCTCATTAGTGGCCACAGGATTTCCGTTGTTGGGGTGAATTGTGTTGTGATTTTTTTTTTTTTTTCAAGTTATTGAGGGAGCTAAATCCCAGCAGGTCAGCACCAGTGGGCCTATGCTGTGCTTTCCGAAAAAGGAAATATCAGAATACAGGAAATGAGTTGGCAGGAACTATCCATTCAAATTACTTCCTCTTTGGGATTTCAGAGAAGTGATAATGGCAAATGATAAGTTATTTGGAACACTTCCAAATAAGATTACAGATTCATTTCCTTCCTCATGTCTGCCTATTAATTTGCCTCTGTTTTGTCCATCCTCTTCCGGGGATTAGTGTTGCTTTTATTCCTGTTAAGAACTGCAGAGTGACACAAGTGTTTAAACTCTTACCACTTCACAGATAATGGCAGAAAGTCATAAACGCAAGACCCAGCTTTACCATTTCTTGAATACCGTGGCTGCAAATGTTGCAAATCCCTTGAAATGAAATAGAAAATCCCCAGCAGTACTAAACAGCAATAAGTTACAATAATTACACCACAGTGTTCACTATGGACCTTCCTATAAACTTAAGCAGCAATACATATCTTTAGAACTTGTAGAAGTGGGAGTTGGAAATTCAAATTTTTCTTTCCTATTGCGCTTCAAAGTATCTAAAAGGAGAAGATGGATCATGACTTTGCAATCTGTCTAAATGGGCAAATGTTAATTGAAGTGTTATGGGGGTATGCTCCTTTAATCAGTAAAATTAAAGTCATTCATCAAGTGAAATAGACAGAGATCCTCCTGACCCTTTTCACACAGTCCGCTGCACTATAATTTCTACAGGACTGCACACATTGGAAGAAACCAACACTCAAATTAAGACTTCATCCATACCTTCTCTTCATGATTTTTAGGACTTAAGACAGCAAATGTTGTGGATTACATGCAATCTTGCTGCTTTTATTGTATCAGCTTGACCAAAACTAAAATATATTGAAAGCCATTTTGAAACATGATTTTGAGTCAATTTTCAGAGAAAAGGATACAGCAGGATATATTCCACATCTGTGTGGTTTAAGTAAGGGGCCTGCCTGGATAGATCATGCAGGGGAGAACACACATGACAGCAGCCTTGTAGAGGTGAATGTACTAGTGTAATGGCTGTGCTACTGCATTAGGGAGGTCACAGATTAAAGTTTGCATCACCACATGAAAGTGGTATCAAGCTCTAAAGACAAAAACTATTCACTTCTACAAACCAAGCAGCAGGTAAACAACTGGTGCTACCTTCCAGAGGAGGAGGCGGGACTCCAGTGGAATCTGCAAACAGCCTTGATGGATTGTGAGGTCTATCATTTGACCTCCTAACACACTTAATCACCTTAACCATGATGGTATTTCTTATCTTGAACAACAAGTAGACCACTACATAAATGTAATAACATTTTGATCTGCACCCAGGTAACTTCTACAGCATTTACCCTGAAAGACCTCTCCTCGCAGCCTCCAAACACCACACATCACACAAACAGCTGTTGCAACACATGCTGCTCAGCCATCAGCTTGTATATGCGGCTGTTTAAACAGGCCTGAAGGCCTTTCATATCACTACAGACAAACTCTAGCACATATGGACCAACCAATAAAGCCCTAACCTCCGACACAGACACATGACCTTAATCTCCCAAACGCGAAGTGCAGCAGGAAAGAATTTAACAATGTAAAAACACAACAAAGAAAACTTACACATAATCACTCTCACCACAAGTTCTAAACATTCCTGATCTGCTGTTGATGAAATGCTTAGCTTTGTTGTAGTGAGTGATAAACTTCAAAGGACACAGTTCAAAACGGCATTATTATTGCAACCTAGTCAATCCAAAATGCTTCTTTCTGATTTCTTTGGTTAAATAAAAAACAACAACAAATAAATGAAAAGGAAAGAAAGAAAGGAGAAGAAGAAGAAAAAAAAACAATGTGACTGACTGCAGGTAAGCAAGTTGTAAGTGCACATTGAAAAAAATGATAATAATTTCACTTTTTTCAACTTCTGTATTCAAGTAACTTCTTAGTTTTAATGTTTTAATATCTTTACATCAGCAAGTGCACAAATGTCATGCCCTGGCATTTGTCTCCTTTAGATCAATGTTTTGTTTCCACCAACTTACTTAAAAAAAAAAAAAAAAAAATCGTAGCTGTTGACAGATAAAATTCCTGCTTTTCGCTCCAAAATTTCAGAACGAGAATTTAGTGTTCAGCAACCGCAAACACTATATAAGCTGCCACGGTAATGATGCTGGTCAGAGCAGCGAACCATGAACTAAAACCATTTATAAAGTTTCAGAAAGCTGGTGTGGACTACAGACCTGTATAATAATGCTTTGAGACAAATTCAACTTATCTTCATTACTGACATAGGGGAAGAAGCGTGTGCACGCTGGACAGAACGCCGCTCCTTGCAGGGCCAATACACAGAAACAGCCATTCACATTCACATCTGTGGTCAATTTAGAATCACCAGTTGACCAAACCCAATGCACTTTTTTGCATTGTTGCAGGAAGCCAAAGTGCTCATGGAAACAAGTCCACACAGAAAAAACAAAACAAAAACACAGAGCCTTCTTGCAGGCAGCTAACCACCCCACCACTGTGGTCACCACCAGAGTGATGATTATTCTATGAGCAACCAGTTTCACTTTGTTACACACTGTATCCCACTGTCCACTGGCATTGGCAAAATTACCATCACGCATTAAGCCAAGTTTTTGAAGTGCTTACCTTGACCAGATCCTGAAGGTATACTCCAGTATGGTTGCTCTAGTCCTACTACTGTAGAGATGCTTGAAACAGAGATTTATTTAATATCAAACATTATTCTCATTTGGCTTTAAAATCATTTTTTTATATATATTAAGTAATTTACAGTACTAGATTGGGAAATCAATAAAAAGGAAATCAACTTCACTGTTCATAATTTACATTTAGGTTAGCCACTCTTTAAACACATATGCAACACCGTATCACACATAGCTGTATATCTTCTCATCATTTTGTGCAGTTTTCCATCACCAAACGCCATGCAGTTCTTTGGCAGGCCTCCAAATCGTGTGGACCAATTTAAGAGATTAGACCCACAAAAAGCACACAAGACCAAGACAAATGGCCCCCACCTGATCTCCCCCTGCATAGCTTTTGGCATCGCAGTCTGCTATAGAGACGTCAAGTAGTGCGAGAGGGAATGTGAAACCTTAGCATGTTCCCCATTTGGCACGTTCCTGAGGCTCCAACACAGTTATGAGGCCACTTCATAGGAGTGTAAACTGTGTATTTAAAAAGCCGTCATTGTGGGACTAACACTGGCCCTGGTGTAGGTTGTTAGAATAACTGAATGACACAATGGTTTCTTTTCTAAATAAACAGATGTGGGCAGGCTATTAAAACCTTCATTTTTTTCTCTTCCTCTGCATGTCTTTCTCCCCTCCTCCATCCCATCTGTATGTCCCCCCCACACACACACACACTCACTCACTTTCTTGCTTGGACTCTCACCCTCTCTCCACCCTCCATCCATATGTCTAAGAAAGGCAAAGGGCCGGTTTCCTCATGCAGCTGTTCAGTACAAGCGGCCCTCTATTCCAGCCTCCACAGTGAAGTGATACTAGTCGTCTGCTCAGGCTGATTAATTGCGTGTCATTCTTAACTCCTGCAGGACCACTGCGGCTCTGCAGTTCCTTTAAAATACCCCACCACTCCACCTCCTTCCCCCATGCTGCACATAGAGGAAATGAACTCACCACAATCCTGCTGCCACTGGACTCCTATCAAATATAATTCTCAGTGAAAGATTACTGTGTGGATATCAAAAAGGTCGAGGCTGGTCAAAATTATAATAATTCATAAGTTCTCTGAACGGCTGGTGAAAAGCAGTTTACTCTACAACAACTCAGTTTCATTAAGAGAGAGAGAGAGAGAGAGAGAGAGAGAGAGAGAGAGAGAGAGAGAGAGAGATCCTGACAATACTGCTTCAAACTGAAGCTGGAACTGAAATCAATATCAAGTTCAGTCTCATTTAATTTCATTTCATTTTTAAGCCATATTCTGTGATTTAATAAAAAAAGAAATCTATACAATATCTATGCACATACACTTGTTACTGCATATTAGTACAAATTTTCAGTGCATCTGTTTTCCATCGGTCTGTACAATATAAATCAATAAATCTTAATCTAAACTTATAACGTATAGAATCTGAGATAAACAATGTCGATGTACATATTAAATAAAAGGGAAAAACTGTCAGGACCTTAGCAAATAAATATATTGCACAGCAACATACCAGCAGAAAACTGCACTGTCCTAAATACACAGTCCCCGAACAGTTTCAGAAATATATCAATAAATGTATAAAACACAGAACGTAGATTAGCCACTCTATTTCAAGATTTAGTCCACAACATTGTCAGGTCTCTACCGATATTTTCTCTGTTCCTCCTCCTTTTGGGGAAATGAATTTCCTGATGTAGAAAACTTTGCTTGACCTGATTTTTGTATTAATTCTTATTTGCTGCTGTTGTTTTCTTTTCCAGTATTCAAATGCAGTGGCTGTGAAAAAGTCAGTTCTATATTAATTTGTGACCTACTCCAAACAATCGCCTTTTTGAAGCAAGTGTACAAACTGGAGCAAATAAAAGCAGAAAAAAATGAAAAATTTCTTTTGTTTTGGAACTTTGGCTGGAAATATACCTGTAACTGAAAATATGTTAGGAGCTTGAAAACTACTGAAAAGATAAGCAAACGTATTTATGAAAACTACGCTTGAGGTTTCTTTAAAAGTCACAACACTACAATCACTGTTTGCTAGTGTCCCCATAGTGCAAGAGTGCATTCCCAGCTGGTTCTGCTATGCTGATAAGGCATTGCTGCTGCCTGGTGACCAAATAAAAAGCATATGTCTGACATAGCATCAGAGACGCATCAATCCTCTGTGAACTCTTGACTCTGCGGAGATTACCGTGGATAAGAAAAATGTGACCAGTCCATGTATTGCAGACTTTGAGGAAACACTGGAGACATTTTGGAGTATCAAAATCCATACTTATACTTTGTAAGTTGATTGTATTTCTCATTAAAAGCCATAGCTTCTCCTTTAGCAGAATGTTTTTGGCCATTTTTTGTTTTCCTATTTTAGAAAAACTGTATTCAACCTTTAGTTACTGTGGCTTTAAAATTACAAATGAAAATTATACACTATTTTCGAGATAATAAACTCTGTCCGTTCTCTCGAGTCTATGCATTACTCCTCACATGCGGTTTAAGTAGCCTTTTAAAAGACAATCAAGATACTATTAATTGCAAAGTTTCTGCTGAGCTGAGGTGTTGCTATTTGAAGTACACAGGATTTTAATCCACAAATTCCCTTTTTTCACCTTCCTTTTTTGTTCTTGATAAACAACTTGGCCTTTGGCTAAGGGTTTAGTGTAGACAGCTCACCAAGATGACATGTTTTAGACAAGAGCTGAGGAAGAACAGAACAAAAAAATTGTAAAAAATACTCTGTTGAACCAAATGTCAAATAAAGCAAATCTCTAACACGAGATTGTGTTCCCACAGCACCCTGTGAGATGTATTTTGGATTGTGAAACAGCAAAGGGACAAAGCTCTGCAATCATAACTACATCAGGTTTTTGGGTTTTTTTAAGAAGACATACGATAATGTGAAATTCTTTCCTCGAAATGTAATATCTTGGCAGAAGGAGATTTCAATATTAATGCAAAACAGTCTACACACACATTGTAATGGACTGGGATTTTCAAAAGTACTTTATTAAATCATTTCTCAAGTACAGGTTCAGCATATTGGTTGTGAAATCTGAAATATCTAAGATAAGGTGGATTAAAATCCAGTACATCAGGATGAGTCATTCGTATAACCCGAAGGCCCACTCATAGGTTTCCCAGCATTTTTCTTCTGAGTAGGAATTCACACTTGCAAATGTTAAACAAAAAACACCTCTGTGCTGATGTTTTGTCACAACATCCTCCGTCAGTATCTGCTTTCAGCCGATAACAGCCAGGCAATAACTCTACAGGGGCCCCCAGATGGCTTTGGACAGATTCATCACAACTAACACCCCAGGTCAGCTGCAGGTAATCCATCAGGGCAGGGAGCTAATTCAGCAGTGTCAGGTAGGAGCAAAATAAGTCTGACTTTTTCCTGCACTCAGTTCAGGCAGAGGTTATCTCTCTTCTGATGCAGTTTACGGCTTCTTCCAAGTATTTAGCCCTGTGCACACGTTGTCCCTTGATAAAATAGGGTTCGATGAAACACTTAAAGATAGATAAAGGTTTGCATGAAAGTATGTGTAATCTGTAAAAGAGGTTACACACACAGAGAATGTTTAAATCGCTGCTATTATTCTCTCACAGCACCCATTTACTCCCAGGAGAAAATGCTCTCACTTACTCTCATGAGTGTGCTGTGTGATGTGGTAATGGACTTCAATATCAGGAACAACTGACAAAAGTAAACCACTCAACAGCTTCATTACTCAGCACTCTGGGCAACTCCTAACATGGCTGTTAAGTGAGCCATATGAGCTGAGGAGGATCCCATGCTCTTGCATCTCAGTTGCTCACAGCAACTCCTAACAAACAAATCCCACAGCCTTCAATAATGATTGGAAAGAATTAGGCAACAGTTCAATCTAGAAAAAAAAAAGTCTTCTGTGAACTTTTACATCAGCAGCAAGAGAAAAATGACCAACAAGCCATATTTAATCTTCCAGCAAGAAAGTTTTTTTCTCTAAAGCTCACCTATTATTTCCTTATTTTTAGTAGTTTATGTTACAATGGTAGGTGCACATATTAAACATAGCCAAGGTTTCAAACAATGAGGTCAACGTGCAATCCCTATGAGCCATAAGCTCACATAAGACACAGCTCCCAGCAGCTTTTCTATTCTTAGATCTTTATGATGAGAGAAAGGGATACCCTTAATATAGCCTTAATATAGCCATCTTCTGCTTAAATCTGTGGCTATGATCACATCAGCCTAGGAAGAGAAACTGAAACGACTTGTGTGAGGGAGAGCAGATGCACTGAGAAGCTGCACCAAAGCCTTAGGATAAATAAGGATTATTTCAAACTGTGAATCATACAAAGCTACTCTAGCAGAATCCAATGGAAAAAAATATTTTATTTTTTTTTGCACTGTTGCAGGATAAACACATGATCATAACATATAATCATTAGGCATGTGCAAACACAGCTAATGTGTTTTGAATTATTTTCATATTTCATGCTAAACTGCTTAAACATTCACACTGCTGCACTGAAAAATACTTCTATGACTATGAGCTTTAGTTCTGCATGCATTTATAAACAACAAAAGCAGAAAATATAGACTGCTTTGCCACATTGTGCCATTAGAACCAAAATTGATTAACATTTATTAAAATTTATTATTTCTGAACATGCTATATAGGGATGATCCTGCAAAATGACGATATTATTAAGATGAAGGGCCAGATCACTCAATGGGCAGGTGCCCAGAAGCCAATGCACAGTTGAGAGCAAAATGAAATAAAACATTTCTGAAATTGTATTCTGTAGAATTGATCTTGAAACCATATATTAACAAAATATAATCAAAATGTATGATGGACAGAATACAGTCAAATACGGGAGTATGTTTATTTTTTCATCCAGTTCAGGATAAAAACGCTGCTCTTAACTTTACACTTTCAGTTAACTTCACATTCAGTAAGATGGCATGCAAACTAATCTGGTGGTGTAGCTGTAGCAGCAGCTCACAACTGCAGTGGATTTATGACTTGAAAATGTATTTGTATTTAAATGAAAGAGGCAGGCTGCCCTCACCAGGGAAGACCTGCTGGACCTTACAGTTGAAGAAGTGGCACTCCATGTTTTTCTATGAAAAGGGGGGGGGGGGGGGGGGGGGGGGGAGAGTTTATTTCTGTACTAAGTGGATACATCCCAAAAGTGCTTTTCCCAAGAAAAGCTCTCCGAGCTCTGCTTCATTATTGTTTCAACACTTATCTGGGAGCGGGACTGTG
Source organism: Haplochromis burtoni (assembly GCF_018398535.1). Classification (NCBI taxonomy): domain Eukaryota; kingdom Metazoa; phylum Chordata; class Actinopteri; order Cichliformes; family Cichlidae; genus Haplochromis; species Haplochromis burtoni. The sequence continues at coordinate 1,727,248 of NW_024582415.1, forward strand.
GTACTGGCAAGATGTGCTGAAAGAAAGAAAATAAGACAGACAGAGAATGAGAGCGGAAGAAGATAACAGGTGTGCATGTGCATGAATGCACAAAAACATACACTAATACTGTATTATCATTAAAAAAAAAAATTCCAACTCTCCAACTTAAACTCCATTTAAGGTTCTTAAGAGCATTTAGGGAAGTTGCACTATGATGGTATGACATTCCTGTATGTCTGATTACTGAAGAAAGAAGCAAAAAGCAAAAAGCTGAAAAGATCCTGGTGAGCATTATGCCAGAAAGCATAAAGTTTTTCTGTGTTGGGAGGGATGTGTTGCCTGAGTGTACTCTCATTATTGACGCTAATAATTAAATTATTCTGCCTCAGTAACAGCCAAGGTTTTTCAGTTAAAGTGGATACCCTTTATGAGACAAAAAATGAACCACTATGTCTCTGGGAACAAAGTCTTAAAATTAAGTCAGCAAACTCTTTAAATCACTATTTAAAACTATTAAAAGTAAATCAAACACCACATAAAAGCTAAATTAGGAGTAATAAGGTCCAATAGCATGTGTTTAGTTGGCAACATTAAAGAACTGTACTGGCCTGGATTGAAAGAAGAAAACACATAGAAGTGCATCATTTGCACAGAATATATAAATTTCAGAAGGATATAGTTCTTGGATTTAAATATGAGTTAACCACAAACCTTATTGTTTAACTGATAAGGCTTGTGATTAACTGATGAGAGAAGCTAAAACCTGAGGTGGAGTAACACTCTTGCTACCAGAGGAGCTTTTTCCTTTAAGGAACATAGCCTAACTCAATTGGATCGTTAAAATTCAGGGCCAGTCTTAACATTAATATTAAGAATGGACTATCAGACATTTTCTAGTAAAGACTCTTGAGACAACAACTGATAGAAGGATGCAGACTAATGGCGAGGCCACATCTCCACTCTATTAAATACAATATCCATCATTACAAGCGACACTGAGGCAAAGGGGACATTTGGCATAATTGTGGCCATTTCCTGGACCCAACCCCGCACCCTGGCTGTCTCTATACATGGAGTCTGGCAGTCTGGGCCCATATAGACAGTGCAAGCACACACATCCATCCAACACACAGCAGACCTCTAATCCAACTGTGAGAGAAGCTGAACAATCTGCTCCTTCTTCTGGCGTTCCCTGTCCAGACATATTTTCTCCTCCAATCTGTCCACCCCAAATGAAGATAAAGGGGAACACCACAGCCTGATTTATCAGTCAACATGGAACTATCTGAAAGTCCCTTCTAAAGATTCCTGGATAATGTCAACTTGAAGACCCTTCTCTACCCCTGCTGATTTATTTTAAACTCTCTCCTCCAGACATATTCCTGACAATACTCAAGAGCACTAATGATAAGGCCAGAATTTCAAAGTTAGTACTCGAGGGTCTCTATTGATGTTGTTACTATAACAACATGGCTAACCGTGGACTTTAGATTACTGCAGAAGAACCTGTGATAATAACTATAAAAATAAGTTGACAGTTTCTTCTTAGTAGATGCCTGAAGTGATCTCTTATGTGAAGAATGCCAGAGAGTCCACAGTCAGGTTGTTTAAATTGGAAAATAATATAAAAATCGCTATAGGCTTCAGTTAATAAAGCTGTTTGCAGTGTTAAAATCTAATTTTGCCTGGGCATGTTTGCTGATCAATACAAATAATTTTACAAAATGATATCATATAATAAAATGTGAAATACAGTTTTCCATTACTTTTTACCAGAGGGCCACAGATCATTTATCCAGTGACGAGCTGATTTTATTTTTTTACTTTCAAACTCCACAGACATAAACTTGTGCAAATTGACAATTAAATTTGTTTTAGTGACAGTGGCCCAGCAAATAACACAATATTTATGATGGACCTTTATTTTTTTATATGTATGATACATAAATTAATCACACACAAGGGAGAAAAATGAAATTGCTAGTTCCCACATTAGCCCAATTGATGTCAATCAGCACAGTTCAGTCCACAAAAATGTGATTAAATAAAGCTACCCTGATATTAACTGTAACTGGCATCAATTCTTCTTCTTGCTAGAGATGTGTTAATGTAACATCCGATATCTGCTGAATCTCACAAACGTGTTTTGACAAATCTGGCATGCAGTGGCAGCTTTTGTTTTGTTTTGGAGTTTTTTCCCCAAGCACAGTCAGCAGAATGATAACCATGTAATCGGTTTAATCTCCTTTACGAAACACGTACAAGACAAAAACACAAAAAACAGGTTAATGTACAACAGCGGGAAACTGTCACAATTTAGGTCTTATCACTTGCTGAAATAGTGACAGTTCGTTTGTGTAAATGGATGTTGCTGATTTCATTGGAGTATTGCATGCTTCCATTTCACTAACAAATTGGACCACAAGCATAAAAGACAGTAGAACTGAACCAGCAAAATTAACTAACTGTATGTTTCCGCTGTCATCAGGTTTGTTTGGTTTTTTTTTTGTTTTTGGTGTTTGTTTGTTTTTTTGTTTTGTTTTTTTACAATGACCCATTTACACTGCTGTGCAAAAACGTTGAGCCAAGCACCATTTTTTGTATTTCGCCAGGAAAATTGGAAATATAAGCAGTGATTTATTGAAACATGAGCAAACATACACGGAAATACATTAAATAAGACAAAAAAAAAAAAAAAAGAGTTTTCATTGGCTGTTTTATTTTGTTTTCTGTCAGGGATAATTTCACACTGCTTTGATAATGTTGAGAAATACTTTAAAATGCCTTTTGTTCAAGACCACTTTAAAAAGAAAAATTACAAGAAAGCAAAAATACAAAGAAATAAGACTTTTCCACATATGCTGAGCAAACACTCAACTGGTGAATAGCCTTAAGTTTAAAAAGACTGGTTCTATTTCAGCTAAACACTATAATCAATTCCTCCTTACACAGAAAAGGTCAGCATGCCTGGTCCTTAAATCTTTGATATGCACCACACTCAGGTCTTATCATAAAAGCATTTTCTATGGTTTAGTAAGTCTGCTCAAAGAGGAAGAAAGATACCCGGAGTTTGCTTTGAACTTCAGATAACATGGTCTCCACATGTGTGCCAAGTGTGTGTGTATGCGTGCGTGTATTTTCTACTTCAAAATAAAATTAAGCATAAGAAACATTTGGCATTTAAGCACAGAGCACTTTTCTAAATGTTGTTTTTTTCTTATACAGGCATTATGGAAAAGAAACACAATTAGGTACAGTGCATTTTTAATTTGCTCAGCCACAGATGTTAAGCATCAGCACACTCACATAAAAAACATAGTAAACATTAACCAATTTGCCACATCATGGTGCAGTTTATCTTGATTATAATGTTCTTCACAATCTAAAATTCATTCCACAGGCAAACTTTCCTGAATGAAGATTTCAGAGCCTAAAGCATTCTTTCTAAGTGACCTGATTTTTCCATTAGCCTCCACTCAACTTTCTGTTTTAGAGTTTGGGGAAAAGCAAAATCTGATTCACTCATCTTCCAGTTTCCCTACCTGACAGGAGCAGCTGCACCTCATGACATATAGACGATGTCATTTCCAAAATTCCTTCAGTGCTGCACTGCTCTCACCATTTCTGTCAACACTCAATATGATGTTCTAATTTTACCAAGGCTGGTACACCTGTGCACACTGAGCATTCACTGTGTTGGTCTCTTCCCTATATTATCAGTTGAAACTGGCAGATCCTAAATGTCTGTATCTATTTATAACAGGAATGTTTACTAGTTACTAGTAAACTAGTAGTTACTAGATGAATTTAGTAGTCACTTAAATGAGGGAATGACACACACACATATATATGCTAATATACATAGACAGATAAACCTACAATTATGATTTACAGGCACAGACAGCAGCCTGATACCAGATAACACGGGGAACCCCTTGGAGTTCCCAACACCATATGCAGAGCACCAGATCCTCATGTTTTGGCTGCACAAATACAACTCACTGCATGAACAAGGAGCACCATTACCAGTGCAAAATGCAGAAGTTGGACAATCCACAGGACAAGGTACTAAGTGGAGAGGTAAGTGAATGGCACTGGGGACCGAAGCCTGCAGGTATCCAAACAGAGTTTGTTATAAATAAATAATATCGCTATTCAAACTTGTCTTCCACAAGTGAACTAAGCAAAAGGGCCACTGACTCAAACAGAAGACACTATGGCTGACAAAGAACCAAATAGTCCAACATCCTGAAATTTCCTCACAAGATGGGAAGCCAGAGCAGGACACAAAGACTTATCAGTACAGACCTTTGTGCTGCCAAGATGGTTTTGTATGCAACAGACCCCATGCATGGCTAATCTGATGTTGACATAAATTTGACTAAATCAGAAGTACAGTGATTTGCCTCGTGGATTGTGATTTGACCCAAAAAAAGATTGTGATATGATCTTTTGGCCAGACTGCCAACCCCCTACCTCCAAGGTCTTGTTAAGGCCATGGAATGAGCTGTACAGCCCTTTAGGTAATGGCCTGGGGATGTGCTGGAAAGGAACTCTAGCCTTCTTGCCATTCCAGGCAGAGCACAGCAGGCCATGCTCAGTATCAATGGCAAAAGCAGGCAGACAGCAAGCACTGATGCATAAAACATGAGCCTGAGAAAGTTAGGACAACTGAGTCAATTATCATTTTTGGAAGGACATGGAATAAGTTGCTGCAACAGATAGTATAAATTAGCGCTTGGAAAACCATATAACCATATAACGAAATAATTGGGCATTTTGAACCTGTAGCACAAGCTGAAAGTCTAGAAAACAGACTCAGTCATTAGAAAATGCCAAACAGCTAGAGACCATAGACAATGAGACTTCAAGACTTTCACATAAAAAACAATAACTTGTGAAAAATGGCTTTGTTAAGGAGTGTTAATGCTAAGACAAACACATATAAACAAGCATGTAGTCAAACTACTGTGTAGTCCACAAAGATACTGCAGTTTTGTATAAATGCAGACGAGGCCAAGAAAGTTGTTTTGGTTGAAACCATATGGGACTCATTTGCAAGGGAACTTCTGGCATCAATTTCAGGGCCTGGTTTTGATGTGCAGATAGGCACAGTACACATTTCGGTCAACAAGAAACGATTCCAAAATAAATGTGTCACTGTCACTATAATAGCGAGGAAAATTCCAAACCTAAACCATAAGCACATTCAAGTTATTTTTTATTATATTTTTCCATACCTCAACAGAAATATGAGGAATTGGCTTAGCCCATACTTTCTACTTATTCCATTCTAAAGTCAAGAAAGAAATAAAATGTCAAAAGTTTCAATATATTTTGTCTATAAAGTTAAAAGCAGCTTTTTACAGCAAGATATTGCAGTAATTTGAGTTGATTTTTTTTTTTTTAAGTTTAAAAACAATTGTGACTGTAAAGTTACAGTAAATGTTTCACACTCCAACTTTAACAGGCAGATTTGTGTCTGCTTTCCTCTCCTACTTGGATCAAAATTAGTCCAGCAGGGACCAACACAAGGTTTAAGTCAAAAACTCTTTTGTTGCATCAGCTACTCCTGGAGTCACCTTAAATCTTTAAAAACTGTTTTAGATAGAAGCCTCTTTGTGACTGACGAAATTAAGCTACAACATCTAAAAAATGGAGCCAAACAACCATTTGTGAGGGGTCTACTGATTCAAGTTCAGCTGGATTACCATATACTATTTTACTTAGGCTTTTAAGATGTTTAGTTAAGTTTCTAAGTATCTGAAAAGGCAAGGGTCAATTTGAACACAGTTCTCACAGTGAAAAACAAGCACACAGTGTTGGCCATAGGTCCCCACAGCACTCAAGTGTAGTTGCCCAATCAGACTCCACACGAAAAACAAAATTTACTACTAAAAGTACATAAAATTGCTGCCCATTATGGTGAGTGATGGTAATTCAAATAATGCACTTCTTTGATAATGGCACAACATATCTGCCTTCTTGTAATCTGGTGTGCTGCCCTTGAAACATGAGCGATTTACTGTAATGCCCTTACCATGATGGCCATGATGAGATTACAATCTGAGTAGCGATGAGAATGCCAATTGCTTTAGATGTGACGAATTACAAGGAAAACAAGGCATGCACATACACAAACACACACATATAGTAAAAATGCAGACTGTATGGCACCAAAATATTCAGCATTACATAGCTCACGCTTTGTGAGAGCACAAACAGTGCCCCTGACTGGGCCATAAAAAGTAAACGGTACTTATAGTGCACTGAATGAAGACACTATAGATGAAAACTAGATTAAATATAGAACCTTTTTCAAATTTCCATAAGCCAAGTTCTAGCTCTGTTAAAGCTGAAAGAAACAGCAGAAGCTCTTCAGCCAAAACTACCTTTAAGCTTAAGTAGTTTCATGGCAGATTCAGAAATCTTTCTCTAAACTCTGTAAGCAGTTTTCTTTGAAAAGCATAGAGCGAACATTTTCTTAAAGACTCAAATGAGTCAAAAAGCTTGTGCAAAAGCCTTGACCCTCCCTTTCCCTAAATCTAAATGTAGTATATAAGGCCAAAACAGTGTTTGTACAATTCTAACAAGCCTGAAAGTCAATATTTTGTATGACCACTTTTATTCTTTGACACAGTCTGACTGCAAGTAGCTAAGTAGCTTTCACGTCACTTATGCCAAGATTTCAGTTGACTGCTTTTTTGGAATCACTTCATTGGCACAAAAATGGCAAAGATAAAATTTTTGTTGTTTTTTGGCATTTTTCTTAGATTGGACTAAAGAAATGGAAACAAATTATGTGTTTTTGCAAGAAGCAGATAGCAAGAAAACTGCAAAAGATAGCATTTAAAATTGGTTCTTAAGTATGTTATCTCTTGGTGCCTTCTCATTCTTTAATGATTCATACATCATTATTAAGTGGCGAAACAAATAATACATCCCAGGTACAAGGATATGACTGAAAATGAATGAAAAACAGCCAATGTCTAAATACAAACTTTGAAATACCGTCAGAAAGCCCAGAGAGCCATTGTTCAAGACCACTTCCAAAATTTTACAAGTCTGGCTCCATGGAAGTAAAATATAAAGAAATGCGGGAAGTCTTTATATTTTGTGTTTTACATTTTAGATTCTTCAGTTGCACACTCTTGGCATTCTCTCGATGAGCTTCATGAGGTAGTCACCTGAAATAGTTTTCTTTTCTTTCTTTTCTTTGTTTACTTTCCCTGTAGGGAAATTACTCTCTGCATTTAACCCATTCACTCACTTGCTTGTGTTTCTTGGCCCAAACAAATCTCTTCTGCTTGTTGCTTTTCCTTCGTAGCAGCTATTTGAGCATAGAGGCCTGATTCATTCAGTCTACTCTGAACAGCTGATGTAGAGATGTGCCTGCTAGAGCTGCAGAGGTGACTCTCAGTCTTCTTTTCCCTGGGCAGTCCTCCTGTTAGCCAGTTTCATCGTAGCGCTCGATGGTTTTTGCAACTGCACTTGGGGACACGTTCAAAGTTTTATCAATTTTCTCGACTGACTGGCCTTCAGTTCTTAAAGAAATGACAGAGTGCTGTTTCTCTTTACTTAGCTGATTGGTTCTTGCCAAAATATGAATTCTAACAGTTGTTGGGCTATCAGCTGTGTACCAATCTGACTTCTGGGTAACGCAACTGATGGTCCCAAACCATTGAGAAGGCAAGAAATTCCACAAATGAACTCTGACAAGGTCCATCTGTGAAGTGAGAACCATTTCAGGTGACTACATCATGAAACTCATTAAGAGAAGGGGAATCTACTTCGAGGCAACATTTTTAGATTTAATTATCTGTTTTTTCTTTCCTACATAATTCCATACATCTTGCTTGATATATTTGATGTCTTCAGTGTGTATCTACAATGTAGAAAGTAGTAAAAATAAAGAAAACAACATTAAATGAGAAGGTACATCCAAACTTTTTACTGGTAATTTACATCCCTTCAGTATTTTTTAAAATACAGTTTAGCATAACAAATTACCTCTAACATCACTCTTAGGGTTCGCCTAGCAAAAGTCTTTTAAAATCAGTTATAAACAAGTTACAGCAAATGTAAGAAGTGAAGGTGTTAGGTTTGAAGAACATTTGAAAATCCTTTCAACTAACTGCAGACAGAAGGTAAAACCCTGCTGGAATTTCTTCACTTCAGCTGAATTTGACAGATTTAAATCAAAGTATATCCACAAAACGTCTGTCTTTCTGTACTTCATGAAACCCTAATAAGCCACAAAGAAGGCTTGTTCTTTGAACAACAACAAAAAAAGCATGCAGTGCCTTCTTATTCTGCAGCCGATGTCTCTTTCAGCCTGTAACTTCAGTCTACCAGCAGCTGCACACCCGCATGAAACTGCCTCCATTAGAGATTCACTGCCTGCATCAATCAGAAAGACAGAGAGAGATTAAGGATGCAGTGCAGGCTGCTGGCATGCACTCGCAAGTCAGATTTCACATTAACATAATAATCAGATGAGATATATGGGATCTCTAACATGCACTGAGACTCTCACTATCTCAAATAAAAAACCGTAATCTGAGGTCGTTTAAACAGTGAGAAATTACAGAGATCTTATTAGAGATAAGATAAAGATGAATACTCATTTTCTATGCAGTCTTGTGAAAAGCCAAGTGCACCATTATTGCATCCATGTGAAACAGCCAGTTCCTGATAATCAAATGTACTTGATTAACTGATCATCAGCAAGTGAGGCCGTCTCAATAAAGCTGAAGAAGAACAAACATTAAGTAACAAAAGCAATATTGTAAAAAGGAGCTTGCTAAAATTCCTAGACAATGATGTGAGAGATTGAATAAAGTCATGCAGAAAATGAGTATTTCAATGAGTATTGCTGCTCAAGGTGGTTCTGTAAGCTACTGAATCACAGGGTGCACTTAAGTTTTCATAAGACTGCATAAATTTCCTGTAAAAACCCTTCTTTTTCACAAGACTACATTTATAGCAGCAGGAAAAAAAATCCACTGCCCACATTACTCATAATGAAGCAAAATGTCACTCAGTGCAAAGCTGTGGGTAATCAGTGTGTGTGTGTGTGTGTGTGTGCGTGCTTGAGTGCGTGCTTGCATGGGTGCCTGTGTGTGTATTTTAATAGTTTTTGGACATGGCACCAACCATTTAGGCTCTGGGCCCATATATGATACTAGTTACTTGGATAACTGCTTGTTGGTTTTGCTCTTTTGACTGGATTTTCTGTCAAAAGAGTAGAAAATAAGAGCTGTGAAAAGGGAAACTGCGCCATTGTCAGTTGCTGGTACATATTTGGAGAAGTGGTAAGTTTTAAGATTTTTCTGTAGTTAATATCAATTCACATTTATAACTTGAAAGTAAGGGCCAAATACTTGAAGGGAAACAGGATACCTAAACTTCTGTCGGTGACAGCTGGTCAGGGAGAGCCAAGAGAGAGAGGGGGGATGCAGCTGCAGCCTTGCTGCATGATGGTAGGGGTCTAGAAGCAGATGGAGGCTATAGACTGACTGCAACATGATAGCCATTTTGAAATACCCACATGTTTTTTTTTTCTTTAAATAAATAAAATCACTTTTTTTCCTTTGTGTTCAACCAACCTTTTATCTTATGCTGTAAAGGTTACACCTTTTATCCAGATGACATTTTGTTGTCCTTGAAACCACTTCCTGTACTTTACGTCTTTATTGCTCTGCTTATTGTGCTGTGTTAGAATCCACTATTTTAAGAGTTTCTGTCATTCTGCAAAGAAAATTTAGATTCCCATGACTAGAGGTGTAAAATAATTGTGTATTACATTTCAGGATTGTAATCTTGCTTTTGTCCAATGACTGCAGGTTTGCAATGACTGAAGAACTTTGGCATCTGGATTGGAGGAAACCTAATATATCTCTGCCCCAAGGGGTTTTAGGCTATAGCCTCCTAAAGCCACACTCTAATGAAACCAGCAATTTTGGTTGTACAGGAATGTTACATGAAAATTACTTCAGGCCAGTCATAGATTATCTGTCTGTAAAGAGAAATAAGCTACTGATTACTGAAATTTGTAAGATGTGCTTCCCTGATAGCTTGTACTAGCTCTGTTGTCAAGAAGAACATGAATACAGAAAGAAAATAGTTTCTCAGTTGCTATGTTGCACTGTGCTCTTCAGACTTTGTTTCTACATTAATTAAACTGCACTTTAAGTTCCAGCAATTGTGTTGCTATGAATTTCACATTATCATAAAGTATGTGTATTTCTTGCAGCACTGGGAAATTTCCATTAGCCTAAGTCTTTAGTCGAGACCAACAACATTATCCAGTAACCTCGACATTTTTTTCTGTAATTGCACAATAATACAGACGATAGTATCTCAAATCAAGCTCTAGGACTTGGAGCCACAGTGGGGTGAAAGAGATATTACAGGCTGAAAGTGATAAAGGAGAAACCTCCCTCACTGGCCTGAATGTGACCCAGACCTGCTGTTTCTCAGGGAGGTCAATCCCAGGAGTCTTGGAACCCAGAAACTCACACGAATTTTATCAACTCTTCAGCCAAATCTGTTTGATTACTTCTACATTTCTCATGTTTGTCTTCTTTGACAGCTCTGGGAAAAGTGAAAACTGCACTGAACTCAATTTGGGAATATTACAAATGCCCTTTTCACATCACAGATTGTTTCTAAAAATACAACTAAATCATTTATTTCTGTGTAAGTTTTGATAGTTAAAGGAATAAGTTAGCTTTGAAATACATTATGTCATTAATAATAGATTTTCAGCCAGTGATTATCAAGCACACATTATTTTCCAGACACTGACCATTTAATGTTAATGTTTTTAATGTTACCAGTTCAAAATTTCAGTTCAATACTTGATTGCAAGTCCTCCAGAAGGAACGATGACGTCAGTTGTTCTTTCTTTGTTACGACTCATAGGAGCATGATGCCAGCATGAGATATGCCTTAAATAAAGACGGCAAAAGCAATGGGTTACAACAGTAAATACACATCTACAAGAAGCGATGAAGGCACCAGGCAGTTAGGTAGTTAATTAGTAAAGCAGATGTTAATTGCAGTGACAATGATAAGCTCTTGAGTAGATATACCAAATTTGATAGATCAAAGCACTGCAAGCACTGCTGCCAACTTCTTGTTTGACAACCTTGCTGCAAAAAACTTTGCTGGTGTCAAATCTAAACACCAAATAGAGACAGAAACTAAGAGATTTAAAAGATTTTTGTACTTTCATGAAATTCAACACTGAGCTTGTATTGATCCAAGGAATGTAAATATATCTAATTTCTGAAACGTAGGCGTATTGTTCTAAATGTAAATGAACTTTATGGTGCTAGAGTGTTTGAGATAGAGAGTCACAGTCCCTAATCGCTGCACTGGTTTTCAAAGGTTAGTACACTGCAGTTCTATAGGCTGCTCTAGATGCAAATAGCAGAATATAAGTTTCACTATTGGTAACCTAAACAGCATCATTGCTTGCCCACATTTTTTAATGCTATGACAATGTTATGGTTAAGGTCTGGTTAGGCAAAGCCACAAAAATAACTTGGTTAGGCTTAGGGAAAGACCATGGTTTGGGTTTAGATGATGTGCTTTGCCACAGTGCAAATAGTTATTAGGAGCGGGTTGAGGAGCATGACAAAAGAGTTCAGTGTTGACTTGGGCTTCAGGTTCTCCAAAATTGAATTCAATTGAGCATCAATGGATGCATTTAGAAAAATCCACGGAGCCCCATCTCAAAACCGCTGCCAACATCTTGGTCCTTGAAACCACAAGAGACTTTCGGCGAGTCTTGTGGAGCTTCAACTGGTCAGAGTTCGCTTTGGCAGCACAAGGTGGACCCACACAACATCAGGATTAGGGATGCAGCTGGTTTTACTGTTGTGACTACTTAGTGTAAATGTTGTTAATCTTCTCATCTAACTTTTAGCCCGGAAGATATTAAGCGTATTCCACAAAATTAAGAAATCCTTTGAGTCAAATATTGGTGTCTATTATATCTAATATCGCAGCTCACTTTACCATAGTTATGTTCCATTAATGATGTAAATTTGGAATGCTTTCTTTAAATAGCAATAATCCCTAAACAGCATGTAAATGTTTCTATATGTTACCCTAGGCTGGACATGAGTTACAGCTGCTATAATGTGGTGGCTGTTTCACTTTTATCACTCCAATTATAGTTAAAAACATGACGCCTACATAAGTGCCTGCTTGAATGTTCACTGGTCAGAGGGAGAGAAAGGGAGAGAGGCTGCTGCAAAGGGAAGCATACGCTCAACATTGTGAAGTGAAGGTTTATGAAGAGCCTATCCTCTCAGCAGGAGATGTTTTATTAGCGGTGTTTAAATGACCAGCTTGTTAAACATCAAGCGGCAGGCGGGTAGCCAGGCTACTGCGGCCTATAGGATCCACTGCAATGCTACAACGCTGGCTTTTTTCACCCTCTTCTGAGCTTTATTTGACATGCTAGTGTGTAGACAGGGTTGTTTCAAGACACAATAATCACTTTCAACTTAATGTGAAACCTTATTCCCACCTGTGAGTGTGTGTTAGGTCTCAGGTGGTTCTAGGTAGTTCAGTATCTTCACAATGTCAGAGAGAAAAAAAGCAGGAGAGGAGAAGAAGAAGTAAGATGAACAATAAGGTTTTCCTGAGGTCTGTAGGATCTTAACACTTAGACACATGCAGGGAATCCACATGAAGCCTGTCATGGATATGCGGTCACGCACAAAAAGCCTAAATTAACATTTTTAATTAAATCAAAAGCCCCCTTTTGGCATGTTAGTGTTTAAGATGTAATGCTATTCCTTTCTAGACCATGGGAGCAAATGAAAAACAATTGATCCCCAGAGATGAGAGCTGGAGTCATGGAAAATATTGGAGATTAACTGTGTTCTTTGATGATGACGATGATGATGATGATGATGATGATGATGATGATGATGATGATGATGATGATGATGCAGATGCAGATGGAACATCAAGAAATAGAAAAAGATGTTAATTTATTTTAGTATACTGGCCGTTATTTCTGCACAGCCTGACTGATCACTTAATTTCTTTTGTTTAAGATTCTGTTCACTGCTCATGTCAGGTTCAGCCTTTGTGTGTGTGCATGTGTGTTTTCTAATCAAAATGAATCGTGTAATTACTGGATAAAGACAAAACAGGCAATATTTAAATCAGTTTTGTATTTGGCCAGAGTTGGTGTCACTACTGGTATCCTGAGGCAATAGCTGGACCCTACAAAGGTTGCACAAGTAGTCCAACCCTTTCAGTGGCATATGTCAATATGGTGCCAATGCCATATGTCCCTTCTCCCCCAACACAGTCTCAAGAGGATGGAAGACATTCCAGGAGAAAGGTAGTTATTCTAGAAGAGCTGGACAGGTCCATTAGGAGGACTGATATCTGCTCCTTTGTGCAAAGAGGAGCAGGATGAGTACAGCCAAAGCCCTACAAAATGACCTCAAGCAGGCCAGTGGGGTGTGAATGTCTCTGACAATCAGAAACAGGCTTCATAAAGGTGGTCTAAGGGCCTTCTTCTAGTTACCATGGCCTTAAAAGGCGAGTTCACCAAGCAAACTCTAAAGCAGGACCCAGGAGACAGCAACTTACAGTTTACAAAGTTTATTAATACAATAGAGCGTTTCACTAGGGAATTGTGTGAGAGGGAGGTCTCAGCAGGGTCAGACTGGCCGCATGGATTCATGGTCCAAAAGAAGAGGAGATGGGTGCTAGGAACTGAAAAGACTGAGACTGAATGGCAGCACAATGGAATCACAGTTGTATTTTGAGATTCACACAATGGCCTTACTTGAAAATGGTTGGAAGAGCACTGGGGAGGCAGCCACTAAGGTAACTCAGATCCGAGGTAGTGTGAGCAGACAAGTGAATATGGAAGGTGAGTAAGTGAGTACCCCTCCATATATCCATGGAGGGGTATACAGACCTCTACAGGCTAGGGAACGTCATCCTGACTGTTGTTAAAGATTGGAATGAAACCTTGGATCCACTATCAGACCCTAAAGTGGTGCAGTTGGTCCTGGGTTCCTCCTAGTGCATAACAATGTCAGGTCTCATGCTGCGAGAGAGTGTAGGCAGTTACTGGATGATGAAGGAATTGATATTATTCACTGGCCCCCAGTCAATGGCACCTGTCTGTCCTAAATCCAATAAAACACCTCTGGGACATTATATTTCGGTTCATCCAATGCTGCAAGACTGCACCTCGGACTTTTTATATTGATTTTCTAGGTATCTTTGAATTCAACGTTCTGTAAGTTGATAATTTTCATTTGCATCAAATAATGTGGCATCCTTTGTCATCCTATGTTCCTGTTTATTTTGATAGTCACTTGTCTTGCGTAGATCATGTTCAGGTTTGCTTCTCCTGTCTCATCGGTTAACTATGATTCCTTCTTGTGTATATATTCTCTGCGTCTACATCCGTTGGGTGTTGTGATCTCACTCATTTCCCGTATGTGTGTTCTGCCTCTTAGTTTAGGTTTGTAGTGTATTCCAAATGTTAGTTTTGTAAACTGTAATTCCAGCAATAAAGCTGTGTTTTTGTTTATTAGTTCAGTTTCCATCTTGCCTGTGAGTCTGCACTTTACATGACAGAAGACTGCGGCCACAATGGACCCAGCAAACTTAACCAAGTATTAGCAACAAGCAATTGCCTCCTACCTGGGTGAGTTAGGGAGGTGGGTATCTCGGTATGCGCCAGAGCATGAGTCGCCCTACTTTGGGACTTGTCTGGCCATAGGTGGCCCTCGGAGCTGCCAAACCTCATCCTCCGCTGCTTGTCCCCCGCCAGCACCTCCAGTCTCAGGGCAGTCTCAGTCCCCTCCCCCCCGCTCAATCTCCAACCTCTCCAGCCTCTTCGTCTGTCTGCTCATCTCCTCAGACACCGCCAGCACCATGGCCCTGAAGAACGGGCTCCAGGCTGTATGTTGCTGTATGTTGATCCAGAGTACTGGGATCTCACCCCAGCATACACAGCCAGACAATTTGTTGGAGGCAAATGCTGCCCCAGCTCGGCAAGCTCCCTCTTCCAGGGGGAAGTGAGGCTCCCGTCAGCATCCACCCTCGCCAATACCCAAAGTCAGCGTCTCCACCTGAACCTGTCACCATCAGGTCTACTGAAACATTTGCTCCAGTGAGTAAGACTGAGCTTTCTGTTCCTGATCCAACCTGTTTAAAGACTGAGTTTTCTGGTTTCCAGCTGGCACATAATGAAACTTCTCAGCCAGCTGACTTTAAGGCTGCTTGTGGTGTGTCTGAGCCAGCTGTTTATGAAACTGAGATTTTTTTCCTTTTAGAGTTTATCAGTGGTGAAATAATATCTGGTTTTCTGCAGCCTGCTAATGATAAAACTCAGTTTAATGTATTTGCACCTGCCGAAGACAAAACAATGTCTCACAGACATTGCCTTAATGACAAGCAGGAAAAAATTGCTGCTAAGCCAGGATGTTTAAAGACTAAACAGGGTGGTGTTGTTACAACTAAAAGGTCTGAGTTCACTGCTGAGCAAGCCATTCCAGAGCTGTTTCACCACCTGGGGTCCAGGATGTAATTGGCTGTTTTTGAATACTTTTGATTTTACCTCTACAGTTCACCTTTAAAAACTGTTTACCTTTCTTTGTTTGGCGTCATTCTTTTCAGCATAACCTTGCATGTCTGAATTTACAGTTATTAACACACCTGATCTAAAATCAGACAAAAAACATAACATCAGAGTAGAAAAAAGTTACATTTTTATTGTTAAAAACCACAAACATGTTTAACAAATCACTTTCATAACTTGAAATGCAAATATAAATTGTAAATTTTAAAAACCTATGCACAAGATTTGCAAACAACGTTGTTATAGTTATTTGCAACTATTTAACTAAAAATGCAGCCAATGCCTCAGTTTTAAATGGTTATTTAAAAAAAAAAAAAGCCTATTTACAGAACAATTTGGTGGTTCTGCATCAAATAAGATGCCACACAAATTATTTTTGCCACTCTAAACAACAGTTTCTGTCCACTATAAGCCACCGGAGCATATCACAAGCCTGATACCTGCAGGCCTGAAAACAGGAGGTGCATCACTCCTCCTGTTTTCTACCTGGAGACAGCATTTACATTGCAGTCTGCCTTTGGTGGCTTTTTGGCAGCACCTGTGACATTCAGCAGTCGCCACATTGTTTTGACACAAAACAAAACAAACGACTACACTACACACTAACTACACAAGACAACACACTAACTACACAAGACAACACACTAACTACACTCCAAACAGTATTCGAGTATTCGCCATCTCTCTCTTTCTTTTGCTCGCTTGCTCACACTCTCTCTCATGCCACCGTCACTCCCAAAACTTTCCCCTCTTCCTAAACAACCAAATGTCACATGTTGCCATATAAGTTTTGGATTGCTCGACACTAATATTTTTCCACTAATAGGAAATGAGTGTTTATTTGGGGTGTTGGGTCTTGGAAAATGCAGTTTTTACCATTTCTTCCCTCAGTAAACATGACAATAGTATTCAGGAAAAAACATAGTCTGTATTTTTATTTATTATAACTCTGTGTCAAGACTGAGTAGCCGGCAATGAGAAACCCAGACCCAAAAGCAGATTCACAACAATGGCTCAGAGCTGAGATTCCAGAAAACATTATTAAAAATGCCGTGAAAAACAGAATAACCAAGAGCTAAGGCTATGAACGTTAACTACGAATTTGCACATTAGACTACATGAAACATGAGCTTTGAAACTCTAGACCAGGAAGGCTGGCAACATGAGCTTAAAACTGGCTGGGCTTGGCAGGGAAACTGTGGCTCGAGACTAGGGGCATTATTTGCAGGTGGAGTGAGCTGGAGGGGAAGGCGAGTGGTTGTGGTCTAGGTGAGTACAGTGAGGATTGATCCTGTGGTTCCAAGCAGTAAAGCAGGAGGGCAGGCAGGTGCCGATGGATTTCATTCAATAAGAAATTACTGGCTTTGATGGAGCAAAAGTGACCAGCGTCCAGGTTGGAGAAGTTATGGTAAGATGGAGAGAGTATTTCCGTGAAATAGATTTCCAGACGTTCTACTGCTACAGTACTGCTGCTCTAATCAGCTCCAGGAGCTGGGAGGAGTGATGATGACTCCACCCACAGGAGGAGCCCCAGGCACTTTGGAAAAACACAGACTCACCCAGCCCATGACACTCTGGTTTTATGTGGCCTATGAACAAAATTTAAAAACTGATATATAGTTTGAAATCCGCACTTTCAACACAAGCTTAAATGGAAACTCGGGGTGGCTACATCTTGTTGCTATGTCATCTTAAATTGGCTTTTAATTGCCTTTTTAAATTGGTGCGTCAGTTGACCCCAGAGGGTTAAATCTGCCCAGACTGGCATAGACCCCCAGTTTGTTGGCATAGACTCTGTGCATGTCTGTCAGCCTGTATCTATCTATGGCGAATGCTGAGCCAACTTTTCCGCCTGTTCCTGCTCCCAGGCCGGCTAGGGTCCAGCCTTCTCCTGCCTATTAATTTGGGTGGGAACAACTGTGATCTGGCCTTTCCTTGCACCTACACCAGTTCCCCAGGTGAGGGCAGCTGACCCAACAAACTCCTGCACCCATACCAGTTCGTCAGTTGGGAGCACCTTGTGTCCTGTCTGTCCCTGCACCCACACCTTCTCCCGGGAGAAGAGCGGCCAGGTTTCAACATCAGCCTTAGTCAACAGTGTACCCTTTTGCGTGCCCTGGACAGCCCGAGCTAGCTTAGTTTCCGCCAGAGGTTAATTCCTAGCCCATTACAGAGTCCATATCAGTGTAGATACTCAACACAATTTTGTTTCACATTTAGATCTGATGTGTTTTTCTAAGTGTTCTTTTAATTTTTTGAGCAGCATACACATACATACATACAACAATTTTAATATGTGGCAGTAATCTCAAAAAATTTCAAACAGTAGATTCAACTCCAGTAAAGAATTAGATCTGAATAATAATATATAATATGATTAATTTAAGATAACATTATGATTAAACTTCTGAACCTAAGTCGGTACAACACAGCTGAATAAATTTCAGAGGCTCGTTAATGTTTTCTTAACTCTTTTACATTCAGGTTACCCTTCAATATGGATAGAAAACAGCTATGAGAAAGACAGATAAGGAGAGAAATTTGGTATTATATTCTTCTATTGATTCCATTTATCCATTTTTACTTTTGTATCGTATTTTTGTGAGCAGCATGGGACTATAACAGTATCTTATGCAACCTTGTCTTGTCAAATAATCAAGAATGTACCTTGAAATAATTTTTTAAAATCTACATCAAGTATATTTTACCTTTTGGGGGTTTAGGTATAAAGCAGCCAAATAAATACATTTGAATGTTACAAAATTGTACTAAACAATTTTAGTACTGCAGTATTTCCTGTACTTTTATTGTCCGTATGATCATTCTGGGTACACAAGCCGCATGAAAATAAAGCTGCTTGCCAATTTCATGAATGACACCAACAAAAACAATCAATCTAAGACCAGTAAATTGGACGCTATCAGGAGGTGTGAGATTATACGTCTGCACTCTCTAGCCTACAGTAAAATAAAAGTTATCAAGGATTCAACAAATCATTTCCAAACCCAGTTGGTGACTTTGTCTTTTTCAAGGTGTTTCCCCTCTATCTCTACTTCAATTTTATTCATTATTGAAAGAATGGTTATGCAGTGTGGCTTTCTGTCAGTGCTGCTTTAGGGTTGACTGCAAGGACAGATTTTGCTGCAGACAGAAAACTGGCACAGAATACAATATAACCACAAACACTTTCAAGAGTTTCTTGTGAATTTAAACAAACCTACAGATTATAGACATATATATAGATATATTGACATAATTATATTAAAACTGCTTGAACTATTATAAATTCAATTTCTGATGTTATATTGTCATATTGTTGTTATTAGCTAGTGCCATTTGTGTCTTTCTGCACACACTTTTGTTGGTAAAAAAGTTTAATTATCGTATAGTTTGATTATTCCTTGTTTCTAGTTTTTTTTATGCTAGGCTGTATTTTCAAAACTAGCTTAAAGCAGCATAAAACAATAAAGACAAAGGAACAAAGTCATGAATTTGCCATATGCAAAAATTTGGTGGAATAAAGACGTACAACATTTTGTACAAAGTCCAGAATGCCATCATCTTCTGTAGATAAACCCACAGTTGATAAACTTTGAAACAAACCAATGCAATTCACAGAAGACAACTTATCTATAATAATTCAAACAACACACTAGATTTAGAAACTGTATTACTAAATCTACCTAAAGATTAAAAAAAAATAAGCTCTGTTCTTTTGT
Source organism: Haplochromis burtoni (assembly GCF_018398535.1). Classification (NCBI taxonomy): domain Eukaryota; kingdom Metazoa; phylum Chordata; class Actinopteri; order Cichliformes; family Cichlidae; genus Haplochromis; species Haplochromis burtoni. The sequence goes on from NW_024582415.1 coordinate 1,746,586, forward strand.
TAGACAGCTGGAATGTTGAGTAACACTCAACATTAACATTAACCAGAGGGGGTCTGGTCTGTTAATCGAAGCCATTGCTGATAATGCTATCACTGTTCCCCATGTCCATGTCTAAAATAACTCTTTGATAGAAATAACTGTATAACAATTTGTCTTCACTTTAGTGTAATCTTTAAAAGACAAGACGGATGCTAGTTCGTATCTATATAAAGCAACAGTCTGACTTATGTATCGAGGTTAGAGTTATCTATCTGGCTTCCTTAAATCTCATTGTTAGAAACATAATGTTCGGCTTCATCAGAGTAACAGCAATTATTAAACATCTGAAACATCGTGAGTGGGCTATAAAATTGAATGACAAGTCTGCAGCAGGAAATTAATTGTTGATCTAAAGCAGTTTTCATCCATGTACAAATCCCTGAACCTTTCTAAATATTATCTAAAAGATGTGAACATAAGATTAGTTTCTTCAGATAAATGCACAGAAATCTCTGCAAACCAAGTGACTGTATAATTAAATTCAAATACATTTTACTTATGTAGTGACAAATCACAACAACAGTCACCTCAAGGCACTTTATTTTGTAGAGTAACTACCGTATTAGAGAGAACACCCCAAAAATCAGATGACCCCCTAAGAGCAAGCACTTGGCAACAGTGGGGAAGAAAAACTCCATGTTAAAAGGAAGAAATCTCTGTCAAAACAAGCTGATGGATTGGCAGCCATCTGCTGTGACCAGCTGGAGGTGAGGCGAGGGAGACAGGGGAAAAAACACTTTGGAAGAAAATGCAGAATGGTGTATAAACACAGAGTGAGTTAAAAAAGGTGAAAAAAGAAAAACTCTGTGCATCATGTCTGTGAAGGTTCTCAGTCACCCAGGTCATCGTAGTCTAAGCTTCTTCAGTTCAGAACTGAAGAAGCTAAATAGCCTAGAAACCACATGTAAACCAGCAGGGAGGTCTTTAAGATAAGATGGGATCTGATTATTCAACACCTCCTATGTGAGGGAAAGGAATTTTTAATTCAATTCTGGCTTTAAGAGGGAGCCAATGAAGAGAAGCCAATACGTGATAAATATGCTTTGTATTTCTGACCCATTCAGCACTCTTATTGCAGAATTTGGATCACCAGACGGCTTTTCAGGCAGTTTTTTTGGGTTTTTAGTACAATATGATTATTGTACTTGGAAATTATGATCCAGATCTTTGTGTTTTTAACACTGCACTTTAACAAATTGGTGTGTGCTTTCTAGCTTCATGGACAGATAAATAGAGCTGTATATCATCTGCACTGCACTGAGGTCTAGCAGGACACAGAGATGAGTCCAATGTTGGAGGCCATATGAGGATCAGTTTAACTTTCACTAAAGATGTTTCTATACTGTGTTGAATTTGGAAACCCGACTGAAACTCTTCAAATAAACCATTCCTCTGCTGATGATCAGTTACCTATTTGACAACTATTATTTCAAGAATTTCTAATCTAAAAGAAAGGTTGGAGATTGGCCTATAATTAGTCAAGACTGCTGGGTCACGCGATGACTTTTTGAGTGATCGTTTAATCACTGTCACCTTAAAGGCCTGTGTGTAGCCCATTAACAGAAATAGATCGACTCTAGGTAATATTGAAGCATTAACAAATGATAGAACTTCTTCGAGTAGTCTTGTAGGAAAGGGATATAATATAGCTTGATCTTGATAAGAAAAAAGACATTTTTCCACAGTAAACTGGCTAAACTTGCCCCTAATTCACCATATCACTAATTCTTTAGTTTCTACAGAAAACCTTTGTTGTGATGATCTCTCTCTTTTACTGGTCATTTATTTTCTGACCTTTTCCTGTAACACTGAAGTGACTTCTTCTTTTACAGGAGGGAACATAAACAAGCCTTTATTATCCAGGCCTGCGCTGTCCATTTGATAGATGTCATTTTGATCCTGCTAGAAAATGCTCAGGGTGGTTGTCCAGACTGCCTGCAATTTATCTGGTGTGTATGGATTAAACAGTATACACTCCTGGCAGTCTCTGAGACAAGCACTGCTCAGAACAATTTTAAATGTAAATACAACCTGACAATGGAAATCTATCTTTGCGCTTTCACTCTGTTCTCAGAACAAACGAGGGCAGGGAGCAGGAGCCAAGTGACTGACTGCACAGGGAGTCTGTCTGCAGCTAGTGAAATATGTAGATAGGAGTTGAGAGTTGTGCAAATTTGAAAACTTGAAACCGAGAAATTGCACTAAACAGACAATTTCTATAGCTTGATACCACTTTATGCAAACAGCGTCTGACTGGAAAATTAAAAGCGCAACGTGAAAAGAGTAAACATTTCATCTTGTTTAAGCAGAACAAGCTGAACTAGCCCTCCTGTACAGTGATTATGTTAACTCTGTGCTGTGTTCCTGTAAAAGACAATATCTATAAGTGAATGCTGGCAGTGTTGTATTAATGATCTGTTAGGGAGGGGTTTCAGTCCAAAACATATTTCATGAGCCAGAAGAATGAGTGCTGAGGTTTTTGGGTTTGGGGTCATCTAAAGAGTCAAGACCAAGACCAAAACATCCCTCAAGGAGTCCCCACAGGAAGTCCTCTCTAAGAGTGCAATAAGAAAAGGAGTTTTAAGTTTTGGCTCTTGCTATGCAAGAGCATCTTTATCTATAATGTTAAACAGAAGAAATACCTCACAGCCAACCACAGTAAAAGATTTGACATATATCCAAAATACATCATGTTGTATATTTAGTTACCAGAGCAATAAAACAGTTGTGAAATTATTTTTGTAAAAAACAGAGATGTAGTACTGAACATCATCCTGAAGATGCTCCTTACATGGTCTGAACATGACTACTCTTCACATCAAGAAATAGGAGGGAAATATGGGCTGGTTATCATTTTCATTGAACAAAAAAAAAGAAAAAAAAAAGAAAGAAAAAAAAATACACACACACACACACACACACACACACACA